>NC_058522.1:155442337-155745367 GCF_904849725.1 Hordeum vulgare subsp. vulgare | reverse complement strand
ACTGTATTTCGATTTTGAGGGTTGGATTTGAGGGTTCTAGTCTTTGCCCCTGTTTTTCAGCCCTTAAAAGTGTCAAAAATGTGCAATTCTCAACCCTTAAAACTGATTTTTGTTTTAAGGGTTTGAGGGTTCTACTAGAGATGCTCTTATGCAGCACCGCAACTATGTATTCTCTTTGCGAAAATTGTGCACGCCATATGTATGGGTGGCAAAATGTCCACAATTTTTTCCTCGAAAATAGGCTTTCCCCCCGCTATATATATATAGCAACCACATGATACAACATGAAACCACTGCTGGGCCAAAACAGCACATCCACGGTCAAAAAAGAAAAGAAAGAGAAAATAATGCCAACACCGATGGCTTAACGAAAACAATAATGACCCGCGACCGCTGCGTCTCCTCCAGAATATTCCCACCACGATCCAAGCATCTTAATCCATCGCGTACTAAGCAGCACCTTCACGAAGGATAATGACGACGACAACACTGCTGCCCAGACAGGTCCTAGAGTTTCCCCCGGTACGCTCCGAGGCATGGGGAGGAGGCACACCCGACACCCTTTAGGAAGGAAGGGTGACACTCTCAAGCGTCACCGTGTCAGTGTCAAAAGACAAGGATTTCTCCCGACCCCCAAGCCACCACCCCCCGGACAATCAGAGACGCACCACTAAGCATGTCATCCACCGACAAACCCCACCTCGGTCTAGCAATCATCATCGTCGTCTCACCACGGTCAACGTAGCAAGGCCGGTCAGTCTGAGGCGAACCACCCGAAGACACGATCTGACAGGGGGACAACCACACAGGAGGGGACTACCTCCACCGTCCAATACGATCGCCGTCCGGACACGACGACGAGAGCACACCGAGCCATTGGAACGGAAGGGCAGCAGCAGCGCAGCCACCCGGAGGGCGTCCTCCACCACCATCGGCGGGTGCCGACCGGACACAGCAGCCAGGACACACCAGGCCAAGAAGGCCCGGCCGAGCGTCGGCCAAATCCCGGGGCTCGTAAAGTCCCCGCTGTCGTGCTGATGCACGTAGGCCGCCACCGCCGCTACCCTCATGCGGCCCAAAAGCTCAGCCGGGCATGGACAAGCTCGTGAAGCTCCCATCATCACGCTGCAGCGATGCAATGTCAACGTTGTCATCCCCGTCGCGAGCCGCGCCCCAAACTAACCAGAGGCGACGAGGCAGGCCCGACCAGACCCAGATCGGGCCCAGGGGGTCCAGATCTGGACCTGAAGGTCCGAATCGCTGCCACCGCTACCCAGCCACCAACGGCAGCATCACCGCCACCGAGACCATCCACGCCGCACCAGGGGGAGCCCCGCCGCTGCCGCCGAGACGCACCACCAGGCCCCGGGCTGCCCCGCGCCACCCGAGCCTGGAGGGGAAAGGCCGGAGTCCCGCCGCCACCGGGGCCGCCCGACCAAGGGGCCGGCGCGGCGCACCGGCGACGACGGGAGGAGGGAGGGAAGGGAGGGGCGAGCGGACAGGGGGGTGGGGGCGCGGCCCGACCGCCGCGGGGGCGGCGCGGGTCGCGGGAGGGGAGGAGGGGGAGAGGGGGCGCGGATCCGGGGGCCTCAATGATGGGGTTTCCTGGTTGGTTTTGGAGGTGGGGAGGGGAGGAGGCGAGGAGCCGAGGCGGTGGTGGTGTGCCGTCGTGGTGCGTGGGCGTCTTCGCCGGTATTTACAGCGTTGTTCGAAAAATGTCCACAATTCTGGCTAGAGTTGCAACACAGTATCATGTAGGTTGAATGCTAATTTCCCAAGAAAGAACAAATCTCCCAAAATTGTCCACAGCTCTTGGCATGTCATTTAGGTAACTACCCCAAGAAAGAACCGTTTTTTTTATATTCAGGGAGGAGCGCATGGCTGACATGGGAACCATTCAAGAAGTTAATCAGCGTAGGCTCCTTTGTAGCCCTATCATTATGTTGTCCACTAGTAGTAGTTATAACACTAGTTACATGGCCTTAATCTTAAACTACTCCCTTCATTTTTAAATATAAATATTTTTAGAAATTTCACTACAGATTACATACCGATGTATATAGACTTATATAGGTGTTTTTAGAGATTTCAATACGAACTACATATGGAGCAAAATAAATGAATCTATACTAAAATATATCTATATGCATCTATATATAATCCGTAGTGAAATATCTAAAAAAACTTATATTTAAAAACCGAGGGAGTAGAAGTTTGTAGTGAGAAAAATAGGCCTGCTAACTAAACTTTGGACCAAGTAAATAACCCTCTAAATTATCACAAATAATTTTGCAAGTATTTGTGTAAATCTAAATCTAAAGCCAACCAAAGGATTTGCTACTTGCTAATGAATACTCCCTCCGTCCCAAAATAATTGTCTTAACTTTATACTAGCTCTAATACAAAGTTGTACTAAGCTTGAGACACTTATTTTGGGACGGAGGGAGTATTTGTCAAAATCTACAGTATGCATTAGTACACTTTTTATATGCATACTAATTATGAAATGTCACTCACTGAAAATATGTAACACTTAATTTTCATATTTAGCACAGGGCCCAAGAAATTAAGATGGGACCCTCGGTTGAGTGGGAAGGCAAGCCTTAAGGAGGGTTTTTAGATGTCATACATACGCACATACATTCATCTTTATAAATGCGCATACACACTCTATCCTTATGACCAACTTTCAGAGACTAATTCGGCACATCATTTTAAGATTGATAAAGTCGTCAAATACAACTTCATAGTCGACGGGAATGCTTCCTCTCACTGAACGTACATCACCGAAAAAATTGTAATAAATTTGAAAAAAATGTAAACACCAATATAAAATCTGAGACTTGAACTTTGATGAACAGGGGATACGACTAACCTCCTAAACACTAAACCACATGTTGGTTCGTCCAAGTCTCAACATTGGCTACAAGGACACCAGCCATTTTGTAAATCGAGATGCTCTAGTGGTGCAGTCCGCGCTGGAAACCTATACTAGGCAAACATCCTTTTTGGCTTTTTTGGCCACATTTTGTTGAACCAGTCCCTAATAACGATCATCGATCCACCGGCTGCACACAGGTCATGGTCGACACTTTGCGAAAACACAAAGAGAACTTGGGCCTTTACTAGAAAAAATGAAATGACTCATCGTGGACTTGACAACCCCCAAGGAAAAAGGTCTTCTATCTTTAAAGTTAAAGGGATGGGATGGAATATTAAACTTCATCATTCAGGGGACAGGAGCCAAGTCTGTGTTTATTAAGCTCTTTTTGCATTGCATGCCTTTCTCATATACTTCATTTGCTTCTAAATATAAGTCCCTTTAAAGATTTCATTAGAAAACTACATACGGATGTACTCCCTCCGTTCCTAAATATAAGTCTTTTAAGAAATTTCACTAAATGACTACATATGGAGCAAAATTGGATGAATCTATGCTCTAAAGTATGTCTATATACATCTATATGAAGTTCCCTAGTGAAACCTATAAAAAGACTTATATTTATGAACGGAGGGAGTATATAGACATTCTTTAGGGCATAGACTCGCTCATTTTGTTTCCTATATGGTTCATTAGTGAAATTTTTAAAAAAACTTATATTTAAAATGAAGGAAGTAATATAAAAGTATTCTCATGGGAAATTTATTTCATTTCTTACTATGCGTGACTTAAAAAGAAGAAAAACGTTTCTAGCTGGTGCGCCGGCCGAACCATTCGGCCGGCCGCACGCAACCGCGCGCGCTCCGCTGACTTGGCATGTAACTTTTTTCGTCTAAACTTGTTGCAACCGGCGTCATATTTGTTGCAAGCGTTTTTTTTGCTATATTTGTCCAATAAAAAAGCTGCATATACGTTTGGTTGCAACTCTAGTTCATCGAATTTTTCATTACAATCGGCGTTTTTTACTTTTGCTACAACCATGTTAATTATTGCTACAACCGTTATCATTTTTTGCTGCAACCGTTCACTAAAAATGTTACATACACGGTCACCTAAATATTTGCTACAACCGGCGTTTGACTTTTGCTACCACGCACCATCAGCTTCGTTTTTTTGCTACGATCATGTAGATATTTTTTTTGCTACAATTTTTTTTTTTTGCAACCGTTGAAAAAATCGCTACATCGCATCAAAATTTTGCTGAATCACGAAAAAAATGTTGCATGAGATCTAACGGTGCAGACACGCGGGGGTTGACGGATCATGCGGCCCACGCGCGGCCGGCCGAAAGTTTTGATCGGCGCCGGCGCAGAGCACTGGCCTAAAAAAGAAAGCGTAGTTTGCCGGGTGCGGGTCCTTGGGACGCGCCAATGGGAGACCGTCCGGTCCACTCCGATCTCGTGTGAAGATTGGTGCTGCTTTAATCCGAATCTCCTTTTTTCCTTTTTGATTGCAATAAATCTCCTTTGGTTTGACGTTTGTGATATATATACAGTACAGAGAGCGCAGTGTTCTGTCGTACGTAATTGTTTGAAGTGCCGGCCACTTGGTGAGTGCGTGGTGCGCACAGACGTCAAGGCACTGCCTGGCTGGCTCCTTGGTTGAAATTGGGGCAACACAATAGCTCAGCTTGTTGCGCATTGGTGCATCGCATTTTCATCCACTTCTAAGTCTAGACAACCAAAGAGAAACGTCAGCTTAAACAAGTTTCGTTGTGAATCCAAAGGAGTCGCACTGTTGCGCTGATTTGAGCTAGTGATCATGTTGTAGCCTACTACTAGATGGGAATCATGGCAGAGATGGCCATATCTCACCAGATTCGCTAAGACAAAATCCGCCTCATCTATACCGTACCATTGCCTCCCCAAAGCGTGGCCCCTCATGGCCAACTTGACTGTCTTATGGGATTCTTTACCAGAGATGCAAAGAAATTACGAGCTCGTGTCATGTTTTCATTAGGCATATTGGATAAAGCAAAGTGGCCATGAAAGCTAATGAATAAATAAGAGATTTGCATTGAGAAAAGCATTTCAGATCCAACTATCAAAGTCCAAAGAAAATCAGTTAAACAACTATACATATCCAAAAACGGATTCCATCATCAGTCTCATAAATGCCAAATACTCCCTCTGTTCCTAAATATAAGTCTTTTTGAAGATTTGAGACTACATACGGAGCAAAATGAGTGAATATAAGTTCTAAAATATGTCTATATACATCTATATGTAGTCCGCTAGTGAAACCTCTAAAAAGACTTATATTTAGGAACGGGGGGAGTAGTTGTTAACGTGCAAAAATTTATTCCCGATATGTAGTCATTCAACCCCCTATTCAGGTATCCAGAATGTTACTCGGCTAACTATCTGACCCTCTGGATACATGGTAGAAGCTCGCTACAATAAGAAATGCATCTCACAAAAGTATATTCTGGGAAACACATAATTCTGAACAAAAGATGACAAGCAAGGTTCCTTTGTGAGATCTTCTGTCGACACTTGATTTATCCATTAATTCAAACAACTTACCCTGCAGATACAAAGGAAGCACATGTATGAATTTCCATATGCGGCTTAAGTGCTTAACATAAGGAAACTGAAAAAAGTATATCATTTGTAAACAAAAAGATCTCAATGTTATTAGTTAAGAAACATAACCCTTCTATTACTAAAAATTGACAAGTCACTAGCAACCATACTAAACTGCACACTTTTTAGATCTCTATCTAGTAGAAAGAGAAATTAATTAAATTCCAATAAATGATGCTTTCCAAAAGAAATCAAAACTTTCTTGTACTATAGCAATAAATTACCAAAAGAAAATAGGGAAATGAATGTGGACATGCACACATGGGTATATAAGCTATCCCCGCCATCCATTGCCATAAAGTTGCTTTCAGACTGAAGATCTAGCCTAACTAAATTAGTGTGAACCAATTTGTTTGCAGAGAAAATTCAAATCATGCAATATACTGAATGCTTGACCTGATGTGTGGCCATTTTTTAATTCTTGGCCAGATTGGACGGTAAAATGTACGTACAATACATGTCACAGCTTAGTGTGACCACACAGTTGCAATGAAACTCTAACCAGAACATTCACAGCTTGGTAACTTGTATCATTATTGTTTCGCAATCACTGGGATAGTTTGGAAGTTGGAATAATGCAGGTGTACAACGGTACCAATTTACATAAGCTGGATTAGACATACCTACATATCAAATAGCTAACAAAACTCGAGCTCAAAATCACTCTTTAAACAATCGGGTCATATTTCACATTGTCAAGGTAAAGCCCGTAAGCAGGTGCCATAGGAGGTGCAGCAGTCATTGTCTTTGCATCCAGAATTCTCTCCACTGCATCAAATGTAGGTAGGCATATCACAATAAATAAACATTTTAAAATTTTACTTCAATTCTTAGTCCATTAATCAAAAGACAATACTAAGTGAATGTTAGAGATAAAACAAACCATCAGCAGTTGTTAGATCTCCGATTCCAACAGCTTTCAGAAGACCAACCATCAGTCTTACCTGCATTTGAAAATAATCAGTAAAAATATCAAATCACAAAAGAAATGGACATAACACACACATATCTTCCAGTCATCAGGTTGCCGCAACATCTAATAATCAAGTACTAATGGCAACTATGACAGATACAAAGTTCTCTAGTGATAACATTTTCCTCCCTAAGAAAAACATGTTCTTACACAACAATCATGGTGTTGCTCAAAACCATTTATCTGCACACGAATTATAAATTGCTAGGTGTCCTTCAGCCTACGCCATACTTTTGCAACTATGGAATAAAGTGGGACCTGCAAATGCTTAATAGTACAACTGGCCTAAAACACCAAATGTGTATTATCAAGAAATGGCATGTGACCAGTTAGAGACAGTGTTTGGCGACTCCCAGGATCATAACTGAGATATGCCCATTTTCGGGCACTTCTTTAGTTGATTGCACCTATGCACCTAAAGCTGGATTGCATTGTAATTGCTCCTGAAGATAGGTAGTAGCTTTCATGCCTTACATCCAAAAACATTCATCAAAGCAATACTTATAAGAAATCTGAACATGAGCACCTGTATTCTGTTAGGCATTGGCACAGATCCCAAAAAAACAAATCTTGATAGCACTCTGGAAATTAAGAACATTGTTACACTGAGAGTAACTCTCAAATATCCCTAAGTATAAGAATAGATCTCAAATATATATAGTTTAGCCATAGGTCAGTGACAGAAGGATGTGTCATCTTGTCAAACAAAAATGTTCTACTTTTTTAAGATTTTCTAGGCTCTGAAAGTACCCTTCAAAGAAGATGGCTTAACCTGGTGGTAAAGGAAAGACTGTGCCCTTGCAGTAACAACAAAGCAGCGGTGCCTTAATCTCTTTCCAAATTCTTGCCCATTCTCGCATGCTGATTTTCCACTAGTACTAGAAACATCAGACCCTTCTCCAGAAGATCCCATGAGTGATGATGCCCTTGAATAAACAAGAGACCCGTCTGGTGATTCCATCTCTGATCGCTCTAAGCTTGAAGGAAAAAACATGACAGGAAATACTTCTGTAACAGTCAGCTCATCCAAAGTTCTCACTGGAGATTTTGCCTGTAACAATAATCCCTCCATATAAACACAGTGGATGATCAAATCCAAGAAACACTGTGCCTTTCTGCACTAGCATTTCTTGATGAACTCTGCAACTGAGAGACAGTTAAGAAGCAAAATACCACCTGACATCCAAATGCTCGAAATGAACTGAAATCATGATGCCCAACAAGTATATTGCATGCTTTCTGAACAAAAACCATCATTAGTAAACCCAGAAACATAATTTCACATCAGAAAACAATTAAGTATGGCTGGAGACCTCACCTTCATAGCTTGTATATTTAGATCCTCAGGTATGTGCCAAGCCGAGTTTTTCTCAAAGATTGATGGTCGCTCAGGCCCAGAAAGTAAACGATAGTGATATCTTCAACAAAATTAGTAAAGCAATAACATAAGCATCCTCATTAGTTCAAAAGGGCAAATGGAGTTGTTTATAATCGAGCTACCATTGCTCACACTTTGAAAATATAGCATAATAGGAGGACTCAAAGTTACTACCCTTTTAATAAATAGTTTAGACATACGAATGGAACAGTAACAAGATCAATTAGAAGAGTGCCCCATATTATATTGTAGATTTTGCTACCTACGTGCGTTCTAGAGCTTTGTATCTAGCATGGAAGTCTGGTGCAACACAACGAACATCAGTCACCATTATGTCACCTTCATTCTTCTGCAGGAAAAATGTGGATCAGAAATAAATATCTACTGCATGAGACTGGTCATATTATAAAATCTGGAGAATTACATAAATCATCAGTAGGCAAGTGTATGTTTGTTCAACTAAGGACCACCTCAACCAAATGAAAAGCACGATTAGGTCAAAACATACATGTAAAAAATGGTTCACCGCGCATTTTACAACTTCAGGGTCATGAGGTGGCAACTGCAGAAGGGGGAAAGCACATCAACAAACAGAACTAGAAATGGTATAAGAGCTTTAAAATAACGCTTGTTTTAGGTAGTATTCATGGAAATTCTAAATCTGACATCAAACCCATGAAGGACATAATTTAACATGCAGCGGGCCAAATGTGTTTTGAACCAGACAAAGCACACAATTAATAGTTTATGCATATCCTCAATGGAAGCCAGTTAGAGAGAAAAGTGTATGCATACAAACCACTTCACCAGGCTTCCTTTTACTTATGCGCTCCACATCAACATGACAAACATTTGACAAAGCATGAACACCTGCATCCTGGATTAGCATATAAATCATTAGCTGCATATAACATAATGTTGTAAATGGTGAATTATAGATGGGCTTTAGGCCAATATAAACAATAATTCCTGGAAAATCTCAAAGGCCCATGTGGGGTTGCATGACATGATGGGAAGTTTAGTGCCACCCCGGATTTGGAGAGTTGAGACCAACATACAAGCGATTCTCTTCCACATGCTATTGGAGCTTGAGAAGGGGAGTGGTACACCCGCGGCTCCTCGGCCGCCTGCCACGTCTCACCCTTGTCGTGTTTCGTGAAGAGCCGTGTTAGAAATAGGCTGAAGTAGAGAAGCAGAGAGGAGCTGGGGCTGAACACAGAATAGTTTTATTTCTTGAAGTTGTGTCTTGTATTAATGCCCTGAGGTCTATTTATACTCCCTCCGTTCCTAAATATAAGGTGTATTAGTTTTTTAAAAAGTCAATCCTTTTTTATGTTTGACCAAATTTATAGCAAAATATATGATGATTTGCAATATTAAATTTATAAAATATAAAGATATATTTCATGATGAATCTAGTGATAATCGTTTGGTATTCTAGAACATGATATTTTTGTCTACAAACTTGGTCAAAGTTAGAGAAGTTTGACTTTTTGAAAAAATAATACACCTTATATTTAGGAATGGAGGGAGTAGTACATAGGCAAGTCGGTTCCTAGTGCTAAACCGACCCTGCAGTCTAGCAGCTATCAGTACATGCAAAAAGGTAAATTGACTACTAGCTGCATACACTAACTTACTAAGGAAGCTATGAGCCGACCTGGCTACTACTCCCTAGCTAAGTAAATAACACAAGGGTTACTTTTAACATTCTCCCCCTGAACCTTGTGTGTCTACCTGGCGCTGATCTTGACCATCCCAATCCTGGTGATGAGCTCATAGAAACGACTCACAGAGACATAATCTGCTTTACAGGAAGATGCAGCCACAAAGCGCTGTTCGGCTGATTGCCAGCTTATCAGGCTGCCGCCGAGGAAGAGCAGAGCTCCGGATGTGCTCTTCCTCATGTTGATGCCGCCGACGTGGTTGCTGTCTGAATAGCCAACCAGTTTTGCCTCCCCTGAACCACGTGGGTAGGAAAGGATGTAGTCGATTGTGCCGCCGATGTAGCACAGCAGCTGCTTAACGGCGCCCATGTGCTCCACCATGGGCCGCTCCATGAATCTGCTCACATAACCCACCGAGAAGGCAAGATCAGGCCTCGTGTGGACGACGTACCGTTGACTTCAAATGATCCGCCGGTATGTTGTGGCATCAATCTCCTGTGTTGTGCTCTGACGATTCAATTAGGTGGCATTTGGTTCTGTGGCCATCCACCCCAGGGACAGGGATAGCCCATTTTGCTAGGGATCCCACCCGTTTGGTTGACCAGCCATCAAGGATATGGATAGCTAGACGCCATCGAATATTCCCCCAAAACCTGGCTGAGGAATGTCGCGAAATTCTCGCGGACGAGGGCATCCACCCGCTCGCGAGCGCCTCTTTTTCCCGCTTCGGTCACCTCCTAGTGCGTGAACCAGCTTCGTTTCCTTCTTATCTCACCCCTCACCGCTCACAACTCCCCTCCGGATAGAAGAAGCGGCGGCGGCGGCGGCGATCTGGATTGAGGCGACGGCGAGATTAGCTTCGATTCCGGCGCAGCGGAGGTATAAATCCTCCTTCTCCTCGTTCCCCTCTCTATCCTCTCTGTTCTCTGCCTCTGCTGGTAGCGTGGGACGTCAAGGGTGGACGGGAAGGGTGCAGCGCCGACGGGAAGGAATAGAGAGATCCGGCCGCCGGGAATGGGCAGATTCGCCGGGGGCTGGAGGGGGGTTGGGGGGGTCGCTGGTTCCACTGGAAAAGGAGGGTTTGGCAGTGGGGAAGAAGAGGGCAGTGTGGAATGGGAGGGGTTTGGTCGCTGGTTTCACTGAAACATGGAGCAGCCGGCGGGAGGGACCTCTCTGTTCATTCTTTTGCAACATGTATGTTCTTTACATATATGTGCCTGATGATCTATTCCTCTTGTTTATTCTGCAGCTTGGACGGGAGATAGTGGCCTGACGGGAGACACTCTTTTGCATCTTATCTGTTTGTTTGGAACTTGTCTGCTCTTCTGAAGGTATAAACTAGTGTACATTCTGCCATTAACATATACTTGTTGTACTTCTCCCATAAGAAGATAACCAAGATTTGAAAGCATTTGCTATGTACTACTGCCATGAACATGTATTTATTATTGCCTCAATGTTGAATTGTAGATGGACAGCAAGCAAAAGAGGCTAATATTTGCAGTTGTGTCATGTATGTTCGTCTCGATGATGACATTAGTAGTTCAGTCTAGAAAAGGAAAAAGACGTGCTGTCATATGTTATGGGCCAATAGATGAGAGGGATAGGATGAGAAGTGAGTACCTAAATAATAAAATATGGAGAGATGAAACAACATGTGTGAACATGCTTAGGCTTGGAAGAGGACCTTTATTTCGATTTTGTAAACTTTTCCGAGACTTTTCCGGGACAGTAAGTTACTTGAAGATACGATTCATTTGTCCATTGAACAAGTTGCTATGTTTTTCCACACCATTGGACACAATGTTAGGAATAGAATAATAGGTGGCAACTTTGGTAGATCCGGTGAAGTTGTAAGTCGTTATTTCAAGAAAGTCCTTCATGCTGTTGGAGAGCTACGTGGTGACCTTATTAGGAAGCCCTCGTTGGAGATCCAGTCCAAGCTAGAAGGGAACTATCGGTGGGATCCATACTTTAAGGTATGAGGATGAGTGACAACAAAAAATTGATTTTGTGGGCTATGATTGACTTAGATCTTAGTTCCTTATCTCTTTTCCATGAAATAGGATTATATCGGAGCTATTGATGGTACACATGTACGAGCCTCTGTAACAAAGGACATGGAGCCTTCCTTTCGTGGTAGAAAGATCCATACAACTCAAAATGTGATGGCAGCCGTTGATTTTGATCTTCGGTTTACATATGTGTTGGCTGGTTGGGAGGGGTCAGCACATGATGCGCTAGTCTTACGTGATGCGTTAACCTGTCCAAATGGTCTTCGTGTACCACAAGGTAACGAGAGTTAGCAACATTTTGTCAATGGCACTATCGAATATAGCTAAGTAATCCGCTTGTTGCTCATATGCTAGGAAAATTGTATCTAGTTGATGCTGGATATGGAGCCAAGCCAGGGTTCTTTTTTTTTTTTTGAGAAAACGCAAAAAGCTTTTGCGTTTCATTGTATTAAAAAGATAGGGTTTGATACACTCCTCCTAGGAGGCAAATTACAGTGCAATTACAGGGGTATTAGTGCACATCCCAGGTCTACGGCAATAGAACGCGGAGGCCCAAAGCTCCAGCTTTGGCCCAAAGAACAACCTCATCCTTAATCTTGGCGATCACGGTAGTGATGGAAGGGCGCGCACCCTCGAAGACGCAGTTGTTTCGATGCTTCCAAATCATCCATGAGACGAGCAGGGTAGTGGACGCGAGGCCCTTATGCATGGACTTGGGGGTGCTCTGCCTTGCATAGCGCCACCAATCATGGAGAGCGGCGTCGCTGTCAGGCGGCAAACATGGGAGGCGCAACCAAGATAGGATTGCATACCGCACCTGTCGGGCGAAGGGGCACACGAGGAGCAGGTGTTGTATAGTCTCCGACGCTTGGTCACAAAGCGGACATCGCTGTGGGTGTCGCCTGGCCGCTTGGCTTTTGTCAAGGCCGTCCTGACTGCAATCCCCATCCACCAGCTCCTTGTACTTGCGTCGCCCAAAAAGACCCTAAAGCTCCTGGAGAAGATTGAGCGAGGCTTCTTATGGACTGGACGTGCTGAGGCCAATGGGGGGCAACTGCCACGTCAACTGGCGGCACGTATGTCGCCCGATCCCTCTTGGTGGTCTTGGCGTGCATGACCTCGAGCGCACTGGACTTGCCCTACGCACACGCTGGCTATGGCTCAGCCGCGTCGATGACGAGAGGCCCTGGAGCGGCCTGGACCTACAGTTCTAGCCCGAGGAGCGCGCATTCTTCTTCGCGTCCACTACCACGACAATCGGCAACGGGCATCGCGCCTTGTTCTGGGAAGACCGATGGATCAACGGCCGCGTGTTTCGGAGATTGCGCCTCTCCTATACGCTTGCATTCCCATACGGCGCCGCAAATCTAGAACGGTTGTTGATGGCCTAGATGGGCACCGATGGGCGTCCAACATCCACGGCACCATTGACCTCCCTGAGTTACGCGAATACATATGCCTTTGGCACATGACTACCCAAACCACCCTCAGCGACGAGCCGGACAGCGTGCGTTGGAAGTGGACCACGAACGGTGTGTACACGGCCAAATCCGCTTACCTGGCCACCTTCCATGGCTCCACCCATTGTCAAGCTTGGAGGCTAACATGGAAGTGTTGCGCACCACCACGGGTGCGCTTCTTCCACTGGCTTGCCAACCTTGACCGCTGCTGGACTGCCGACCAAGCCAGGGTTCTTGCTCCCTTTTCGTGGAGTCAGATACCATTTGAACGAGTGGGGGAACAATCCTCCTACAAATGAGAAGGAGTTGTTTAATCTTAGGCATTCTTCTCTTCGCACGACCGTAGAACGTAGATTTGGGTCACTCAAGGGAAGATTCAAAATACTTGATGATGCTACCCCATTTTTCAAATATATCCTACTCAAGTAGACATTGTTGTAGCTTGCTGCATTATTCACAATTGGGTTATCAATGATGGGATAGATGAATTTATCATACCCGAAGATGAGTGGGTTGCCAATATTAACCATGCTTCATGATCAAGTGGTCAAGCAAGTGAACATACAAGAATGGTTAATTTTAGGCAAGGAATCGCTGATCATATGTGGGCAGACCGCCAGAACTACAGGCAGCAGAATCATATGTAGTAGCTTGATTTGAACCACCGTAATGTTGTGTTCTTCTATTATGAACCCTTGTACTTGCTGGAATTTATTTGTAATGCCACATTATGGGCTGTATTCAATGTTTTTACCTCTTTTACTTGCTGAAATTTATTGGTGAAGACAGATTATGTGTTGTATTGAATGTCTTTACCTCTTTTACAACCTGAAATGTATTGATGATGAGAGATTGTGTGCTGGCATAAATGTTCTTGCTTCTTTTACTTGCTAATAAAATGTAGTCATGACACATGTTTGCATAACCATATAGGAAATGGAGGCTAAACAAGTTGTATGGACAGTTCCGATGACTTCCTTCATGCTTGATCACCTATGCAAGGTTGTGAATGATGGACTTAGAACATCAACCGGCTTCAAGAAGTGCCAATTGGCTCGTTGTGCGACTGCTATGAATGAGCATTTTCAGCTCAATTTGACCCATGCCAACGTTGGTAATCACAATAGGACATGGAGGAGGAAATGGGGAACAATAATCAGACTTAGGGGGTTAAGTGGTGCATTATGGGATGATGAGAAGTCTATGATCGTTCATGATCATGAGCACTACACTAACCATGTTAAGGTATCTGTTATGACCGGTACAACGTACCAACGGAGGAGGCCCAGTGGGCAGGGTTAATTACGGGCTTAGCCCAAGTTATCTTACCTATCTTAGAGTCCAAGTTATATTAGAGTCCAAGTTAGAGTCCAAGTTATCTAGGGTTTAGTGGAGGCTGTCCTCCTATATAAACACATGTACCCCTTCGATATTAAGCAGACAATAAACAGTATTCTGTTGTCGTCTCCCTCAGGAGACGGGAGCCCCAAATCCTAGCCGCCTCTCTCTCTCTCTCTCTCTCACGCCGCGACGGCGCCCAACCGCCGGCGCCGGCGTCCCCAACCTCGCAGCCCGCACTTCCACCCCTACAACCTACGTCCGAGACCTGGTAGAACTCTAGCCTCTACCAATTTGGTATCAGGTAGCTTGGGTTCGATGAGTTTGTCGGACCTTCCCACCGCCGCCACCACCGCCTTCCCCGCCACCTCGCAGCAGCCGCCGCCGCCGCACCACTCACCACCGCCGGCCACCTCAGGTCCGGCCGCCTCCGGTACCGCGGCCCTGGCGGCCGAACCCGCCCCCGTCCTCTCCCCGGCGGAGATGTCCTTGGCGATCCGCGACCTCAACCTGGCGGTCTCGAACCTCCGGACTTTCCTCCAGGCTCCGTACGCAACCCCGCCACCACCGCCTCCGCCGGCGGCGCCCTTCGCGCCACCGCCCCCGGCCACTGTCGCGCCCCAGAGCCTGCCGATCACCCAGGTCCGGTGGCCGCCGTCGCCATCCCCGCTACCGACGTGGATCGACACGCCGACCCACACGACGGCACCGCTACAACCGACGGTGTTGCAGCCACCCGCCCCCACCTTCGGGGGGTTCGGTGGGTACACTGACCCGTACGCCGGGAGCTCCGTGGTGCCGCAACACTCTCCTTCCGCCGCGATGGGTCGTCACGAGGGCACCTTCGCGGCCTCGCCACACGTGCAGCAGCCGCCCCGCTTCACCAAGCTGGAGTTCGCCACCTACGACGGCACCGTCGACCCCTTGAACTGGCTCAATCAGTGCGACTAGTTTTTCAGGGGACAGCGGACCATGGCGTCCGACCGCACGTGGATCGCCTCCTACCACCTCCGTGGCGCCGCCCAGACGTGGTACTACGCCCTCGAGCAGGACGAGGGCGGGATGCCTCTATGGGAGCGCTTTCGCGACCTGTGTCTCCTCCGGTTCGCCCCCCCCCCCCATACGTGGGAGCCGCTTGGCCGAGCTCGGTCGCCTTCCCTTCACCACCTCGGTGCAGGACTTCGCCGACCGCTTCCAGACGTTGGCCTGCCATGCGCCTGACGTCACGGCTCGCCAACGCGCCGAGCTCTTCGTTGGCGGCCTTCCCGACCACATCCGCATCGACGTCGAGATGCGCGACCCCCAGGACCTGCAGACGGCCATGTATTACGCACGCGCGTACGAGCAGCGCGCCAACGCCCTGCAGCAGGCGTTCCCGGGCCGTGGCACGCGTCCCCCGACCCGCCCCACCCCGGCGGCCGCCACCCCGACACGCCCGCCCTGCCGGCCGCTACTGCGGCTGCCCCCATGCCCACACGCACCTTCCGGCGCTTGACGTCGACCGAGCAGCTCGAGCGGCGCCGCAAGGGCCTGTGCTTCAACTGCGACGAGCCGTATGCGTCGGGTCATACGTGCGCCCGCCTGTTCTACTTGGAGACCGTCGACGACGCGGAGGTGGAGGCCCTCACCGCGGAGCTCGACGCCACCACTCTCCGAGGCCGGCGTCACGACCTACGGGCCGGTCGACGCGACCGCCTTCGCTGTCTTCCTTCATGCCATGGCTGGCATCAAGACGGCAAAGACGATGCTGCTTCCGGTGACGATCAACGGGGAGCGTCTCACCGCGCTCGTGGACACGGGTTCGACGCACAACTTCCTGTCCGGGGACGCCATGCGCCGCCTCGCACTCCACCGGCGGGCTCGGAGAAGTTCAGCGTCACCGTCGCCAACGGGGACCGCCTTGCTTGCCAGGGGGTGGCGCGACAGGTTCCCATCCTCATCGGCGATGAGCCGTTCTCCATCGACTGCGTCAACATCGACCTGGGCTGCTACGACTTCATCCTCGGCATCGACTTCCTGTCCACTCTCGGCCCCATCCTTTGGGACCTCGATGTGCTGTCCCTCATCTTCTGGCGCGAGGGCGGCCGTCGCGTTCAGTGGACAGGCATCGGCGGCTCCGGCGCCGCGACTCCGCAGCTCCAGTTGATGGCGGCCGCACTGGACGACGCACATCCCCTCCTGGCCGACCTCCTGCAGCAGCACAGCGACATCTTCGACGAGCCACAGGGCCTCCCTCCCGCGCGGCCCTGTGACCACCGCATCCACCTGCTGCCGGACACGGCACCTGTCGCCGTGCGTCCGTACCGGTACCCTCAACTGCAGAAAGACGAGCTCGAGCGTCAGGTGGCGGTCATGCTTGCGCAGGGCATCATCCGGATTTCGACATCGCCGTTCTCCGCCCCGGTGCTCCTTGTGCGCAAGCCCGACGGCACATGGCGCTTCTGCATCGACTACCGCGCCCTCAACGCCCTGACGTCCAAGGACAAGTTCCCCATCCCCGTCGTGGATGAGCTCTTGGACGAGCTACACGGAGCGCGCTTCTTCACCAAACTCGACCTTCGCTCGGGCTACCATCAGGTGCGCATGCACCCTGACGACATCGAGAAGACGGCGTTCCGCACTCATCATGGCCACTTCGAGTTCCTGGTGATGCCGTTCGGCCTCTCCAACGCGTCGGCGACCTTCCAGGCACTGATGAACGACGTGCTCAGCCCATACTTGCGCCGCTTTGTGCTTGTTTTCTTTGATGACATTCTTATCTACACTGCATCTTGGGCGGAGCACCTACAACACGTGGCCATCATCTTCAACGAGCTTTGAGCGCATCGTCTTCACCTCAAGCGCTCGAAGTGCTCGTTCGGCACGATCTCCGTCGCGTACCTGGGGCACGTCATCTCGGCGGACGGGGTAGCGATGGACGCGGACAAGGTCGCCGCCGTCGCCGCGTGGCCGGCCCCGCGGTCACCGCGGGCGCTCCGCGGCTTCTTGGGCCTCGCCGGCTACTACCGGAAGTACATCCAGGACTTCGGCCTCATCGTCGCGCCACTGACGCGTCTCCCTCGACGCGACGCCTTCTCCTGGGACGAGGAGGCGACTACGGCATTCGAGGCTCTCCAGCGGGCGCTCACGACGGGACCCGCCCTCCAGATGCCGGACTTTGATATGTCGTTCATGGTGGACTGCGACGCCTCTGGCATCGGCTTCGGCGCCGTCCTCCACCAGGGCGAGGGACCGCTCGCCTTCTTCAGCCGCCCCTTCGCCGCTCGCCATCACAAGCTCGCGGCCTACGAGCGCGAGCTTATTGGGCTGGTTCAGGCGGTGCCCCACTGGCGGCCTTATCTTTGGGGCCGGTCATTCCGTGTGCGCACGGACCACTACAGCCTCAAGTTCTTGCTGGACCAGCGCCTCTCCACAGTTCCGCAGCACCAGTGGATCAGCAAGCCCTTCGGCTTTGACTTCACCGTCGAGTACCGCCCCGGCCGTCTCAACACGGTCGCTGACGCCTTGTCCCGCCGCGACACTGAGGATGTCGCGGACGACGTCACCATGGCTGGCACTATCATGTGCATCCGCTCCGGGCCATCTTTCGCCTTCATCGACGACATTTGTCGGGCAACTTCGACGGCCGCAGACGCGCAGGGCCTGCGCCAGCACCTTGACGCCGGCGAGCTGGACGCGCCCTGGGGCTTGGACGATGAGGGGCTGCTCCTACATGGTCGCCGCATCTTCGTGCCCGACCATGGCGACCTGCACCACCAGGTCCTAACCTTGGCGCACTCTGCAGGGCACGAGGGCATGCAGAAGACTCTCCATCGTCTCCGTGCTGATTTTTACATCCCCGGTGATGGCGCGATGGTCCGCGACTGGGTGCGGTCGTGCGTGACGTGTCAGCGGGACAAGACGGAGACACTACGACCCGCGGGTCTACTGCAGCCGCTGGACGTACCCTCCCAGGTGTGGGCGGATATTTCCATGGACTTCATCGAGGGCCTTCCCAAGGTGGGCGGCAAGTCCGTCATCCTCACGGTGGTTGACCGCTTCTCCAAGTATGCGCACTTCATCGCCCTGGGTCATCCCTATACAGCCGCCTCCGTGGCGCGGGCCTTCTTCGATGACATCGTCCGCCTCCACGGTTTTCCATCGTCCATCGTCAGCGATCGTGATCCCGTGTTCACGGGACATGTCTGGCGGGATCTCTTTCGACTGGCGGGCGTGAAGCTCCGCATGAGCACGGCGTTCCACCCTCAGACAGACGGCCAATCCGAGGTGGTCAACAAGGTGATCGCCATGTACCTGCGCTGTGTTACTGGTGATCGTCCACGAGCTTGGGTGGACTGGTTGGCGTGGGCGGAGTACTGCTACAACACCTCCTATCACTCCGCCCTGCGCACCAAGCCTTTTGAGGTGGTCTACGGGCGCCCACCTCCAGCGATGCTCCCTTACGAGCCTGGGACGGCTCGGTCCGAGACGGCGGGCGACTTACTCCGCACCCGCGACGACATTCTGGTTGAGGCGCGCCAGCGTCTTCTCCAAGCACAGCAGCTGGCACGGAAGTACTACGATGCTCATCATCGCGAGGCGGAGTTCGCGGTGGGCGATTGGGTGTGGCTGCGCCTCCTCCACAAGACCACACAATCTCTGGACCCACGCTCCAAGCGCAAATTGGGACCTCGCTACGCCGGTCCCTTTCGTGTGCTGGAGCGTGTCGGCACACTCGCATACCGCTTGGAGCTGCCAGCTGGTTCTCGCCTCCACGACGTCTTCCATGTCGGCTTACTGAAGGCCTACCGCAGGGACCCTCCTGCAGCGACGCCGGCCCTTCCTCCTACTTCGGATGGCCACCTCCTTCCAGCTTCCGCACAGGTGGCGAAGGTGCTGCAGGTGCAGCAGCGTCGCGGCGTCTGGCATGTCTTGGTACAGTGGACCGGCCTGCCAGAGGAGGAAGCGACTTGGGAGAAGCTCGACGATTTCCGCCAGCAGTTTCCAGATGTTTAGCTCGAGGACGAGCTGTTTGAGAAGGCGGGGAGAGATGTTATGACCGGTACAACGTACCAACGGAGGAGGCCCAATGGGCAGGGTTAATTACGGGCTTAGCCCAAGTTATCTTACCTATCTTAGAGTCCAAGTTATATTAGAGTCCAAGTTATCTAGGGTTTAGTGGAGGCTGTCCTCCTATATAAACACATGTACCCCTTTGATATTAAGCAGACAATAAACAGTATTCTATTGTCGTCTCCCTCAGGAGACGGGAGCCCCAAACCCTAGCCGCCTCTCTCTCTCTCTCTCTCACGCCGCGACGGCGCCCAACCGCCGGCGCCGGCGTCCCCAACCTCGCAGCCCGCACTTCCACCCCTAGAACCTACGTCCGAGACCTGGTAGAACCCTAGCCTCTACCAGTATCTCTTTATGTCAAGTAGAAGCCAGAATTTGTTTCTATATCCAATATACTTGCTGGAATTAATTTTATATGTCAAATACTTGCTGGATATTGTTTCTATATGTCAAATACTTGCTAGATATTGTTTCTATATGTCAAATACTTGTTGGATATTGTTTTATATGTCAAATACTTGTTGGATATTGTTTCTATATGTCATATACTTGCTGGAAATTGTTTCTACATGCGAAATATAAGCTGAAATGAGTTTTCATATGGCATATGCTTCCTGGAAGTAGTGTCTATATGCCATTTGTCATTTGTTGAAACTTGCTGAAATTCATTTGTTTATGCTAAATACTTGTTGTATGTATACTTGTTGATGTTGTTCTCTTTTTTCTAGGACCACAAAGAGGATGAACCTTTTCTGAACAAGCCTCTCAAGCACTATTAATTAGATGGCTATCAATCATGGCAATACTATGGCCACAGGTCAACAACATACAAAAGGCTCAAATGACCCCCTTGGCACAGAGGTGAATGAAATTTCAGATAACGAAGCTTCCCCACTTGAAGAAAGTAGCAAGTCAAACAATGGAGGCAATTCAGTGGCTCCCAATCCCAAAAGAGTGAAAACCAAGCCTAGTGTTGATGAGGGGCTGCAGTCAACCCTTACGGCAGTGGATGAAAGGCTTGCTATTGCCATAGAGAGGAGTGTTAGCACCGACAACAACTCCACGAGCAGCTCAACAAACAACTCCACGAACAGCTCGATGGTGGGCCTTTGGGAGGGCATGAAAGATCTTCCTCTTTTCGGTATTGATTTCCTTGCACATTATTTTGCCTACTTGGTTGAGAACCCGAATATTGCAATGGCATTTAACTCTTGGAGAAAGACCAAAAGAGTATTTGGGTTGCTAGGTATGTGAAGAACACCTTCCCTGAAATGGATGGTTGAAGATTGAAGGCATGTGTGGTATTTGCATGACCTCTTTTGATATAACCCAGCATTATGGACTTTGGATTGCATGACTTTTGATGTCAATCAGACTATGAAGTATGGGTTGTATAAATTAGATGATGTACTGTTTCATATCTACATCTCATGCACTACTAGTTTATTTTGTATAGTTGCTACTTGTCTCTGATGTTGGACTATGATCATGAAGATGCACTTTCCTATTTTCAAAATTATTGGTGTTGACATGTTATGTTGGTCTGTGATGTTAAAGTTTACTTGTTAATTGCAATATCAAAGCTGGCCATATTTGATATATCTGTATTGCTGAGATTACATATTAGAGGGGTAATCTCACCACCTCAAACAAAATGGTGAGTGCAAAAATCATCCCCTCTTCAATCCTCTCAACCAAACACACAAATGGCTATCCCTAGTCACCTCTATCCTCCCTACCAAACAAAATAATGTGGTTATCCAACTCATTTGATCCCTCATAACCAAACAACAAAAAATGGCTATCCCCAGCAACCTGGCTAAGGATATCTTTGGGGTGTTCTATCTGGCGAGGTTTCCTGTCCATCGTGCCCGGTTTCCTGTCCATCGTGCCCGGTTTCTCCTGTGGCTCCTACTCCACCTACGTCTTCGTCTCTTGCTGTGGATGCTCCTCAGACTGCTAAGGATGCAGCTAAGCTTGCTGATGAGTCTGCAGCTCGTGCTTATGAGCAGAAAGTTTTGATCTATGAGGAGTCTCTTCACTTTTATCGTGATGCTCTATCTACTTACACTCAGTGGTCTGATGATGATGCTCGTGCTGTGGCTGTTCTCACATCCAGTGTTTTCCTCAGTTTGCCTCTGAGTTTATGGGACTCGCTACCGACTTTGCCATGTGGACATGTTTTTGCCAGCGCTATCAACCCTCTGGTGATGCTTTATATTTATCTATGGTTCGTCACGAGCATGCTCTTCAGCAGGGTGAATCCACCGTTGACGATTTCTACGCCCAGAGTTCTACCATTTGGTGTCAGCTTGATTCTCTTCGCACTGCTGGTTGTCGTACTTGCAAGTGTTGCCAGGTTGTGCTGGCTGACTTGGAGTTTCAGCGTGTCTACGAGTTCTTGTCTCGACTTCGTCCGGAATATGAGCCACGACGTGCTCAGTTGTTTGCTCGTGGACGTATTATTCTTATGGAGGCGCTTTCTAAGATTCGAGCTGAGGAGACTCGCCTTCGTGGTGCTGGTTTACTTGAGGTTCCCTCTGTTCTCGTTGCTCGTAGCAGCGTCGTTTGCTGCACCAACTTTTCACTCTAGCCCACCAGTCCTCCCCACTTCTTCTGGTGGTGGTAAGGATCGCTCTCATACTCATTGTGGCACTCATTGTGGCTACTGCAACACGGATGGTCACCAGAGCCTGATTGCTACTTGAAGAAACGACATCTACGCCAAGCACGTTCAAAGACTTCAGGGACTCGCACTTCTACCCCGTCTCTTTCAACAATGTATCTGACTGAGGAGGATATTGTGCGACTTAAGCATCTGCTTGCAACTTCAGTTTCTTCTTCAACAAGTTTTGTTGGTCTTGTTGTTGACTCGTCTAGCTCAGAGAGACAACCCTCTTCACAGTCAGGAGCTTGGTTTTGGCCTTGGCCGCCATGATATTATTTTTTCTCTTCCGCTGCCATCATCCCTAGTCTAGTGTGTGTTTTCTAATTTTCTTCGTTTTCCGCTACGTCCACCAAATCCGTTGCTATTTTGTGTTTCTCACGTCATGCGAGTCCACCATACCTTTGTCTGTCGGCCTTTCTCTGGTCCTGATCCTTTCTATACAACTTTTGTGGCCTACTTGCCCTTGTTGTTTTCTATAAGATTTTCTGGACTCCTTTTGCATTGTCGATCTACGCCCATCGTGCCTTAACCGCCGAGCTTTTCTTGCCGTCGGTTGTCGTGGACTATGATTTTCTACGCAATGCTTTATTCTCTTGATGTGTCATCTTCTTTTGACAACCCATCTCATGTTGTATCTTCAAGTGATGAGGTGTCTTCCTGTGATGTGCCATCTCTTCGTTATCCCCTTTGGCTTGACTCGGCAGGTTTTGAAGACTCTTCATGCTACGACGACACTCCCAAGACACGGATTTGGATTATCAACTTTTTTTAGTATTACACTTCTTCAAATGCAATGCTATTGCATAAGCTTTGCATTGAGGGGGGTTGTTAGGAAGTATTAGTATTGGTCTAGGAGTCCTATTAGTCTATGTTTACTTTCCTTGTGTTAGGGTATATATAATATAGCCATGTACCCTTTTGTATTTATCCCAATATATAAGGGTTTCCTGCATATAGTCCATTACCTGTAAATGTATATATACCGGCCTATGGCCTCATGGGAATACAAGTTGCTTATTCCTAACACCTTGCACCTCAAGTCTCATGGAGGATATCTCTTTCCTCACTTTTCCAGACACACCTATCACCCCCATCGAGCCTTTGCCTATTCGTTCCGCTCCTTCTGCTTCTCCACCTCTTGTTGATTTGCCGCCACCATCTTCCACGGTCTCCTCGCCTAGCATGTCACCAGATTCCGCACCTTCATCTACGGTGACTTCTTCGTCGCCACCCCCCCCCCCCCCCGATTCTACATTAGCGAGTCCTTCTTGCATTGTTCCATCTTTTCCTCAATGTTACACTCGTCGTTCCCGTCCTGTGGATGCCTCTGTGGATGTGTCGTCATCCTCGTCTCAGCCTACTTATGGCTTGCGTTCTCGTCCTCGTCTGCCTGTTGGTCGCTTTGGATTCCCACCGCTGGTGCTGCTGTTCTTGAGCCAACTTCTTATCGTCAGGCTGTTGTTCATCCTGAATGGCAGTTTGTGATGGCAGAGGAGATTGCTGCTCTTGAACGCACTGGTACGTGGGATCTTGTTTCCCTTCCTCCCGGAGTCCGTCCCATCACTTGTAAGTGGGTCTACAAGGTTAAGACTCGCTCTGATGGTTCTCTTGAGCGTTATAAAGCTCGCCTTGTGGCTCGTGGTTTTCAGCAGGAGCATGGTCGTGATTACGACGAGACTTTTGCTCATGTAGCCCATATGACCACTGTTCGTACACTTCTTGCCGTGGCCTCTGCCCGCCACCGGTCTATATCTCAACTGGATGTTAAGAATGCTTTTCTTGATGGTGAGCTGCGTGAGGAGGTGTAGATGCAGCCACCACCTGGGTATTCTGTTCCTGATGGCATGGTATGTCGTCTTCGTCGCTCTCTCTATGGCCTTAAGCAAGCCCCCCGTGCCTGGTTTGAGCGTTTTGCCTCTGTGGTGACTGCCGCTGGTTTTTCAGCAAGTGCTCATGATCCAGCATTGTTTATTCACCTTTCTCCTCGTGGTCGGACTCTTCTTCTTCTCGTTGTTGATGACATGATCATCACTGGGGATGACCCCGAGTATATTGCCTTTGTAAAGGCCCGTCTTAGCAAGCAGTTTCTTATGTCTGATCTTGGACCTCTTCGCTACTTTCTTGGGATTGAAGTCTCTTCTACCTCTAATGGCTTATTTATATCCCAGAAAAAGTATATCCAGGATCTTCTTGCTCGTGCTGCTCTTACTGACGAGCGCACTGTTGAGACTCCCATGGAGCTCAATGTTCACCTTCGTGATACTGATGGTGATCCCCTGCCTTGACCCGACGCGTTATCCTCATCTTGTTGGCAGTCTTGTCTATCTAGCTGTCACTCATCCGGATATCTCTTATCCGGTTCATATTCTGAGTCAGTTCGTCTCTGCTCCCACCTCGGTTCACTACATTCATCTCCTTCGTGTTCTCCGATATCTTCGGGGCACGATCTCTCACCGTCTATTCTTTCCTCACTCCAGTTCTTTACAGCTTCAGGCCTATTCGGATGCTACGTGGGCTAGTGATCCTTCCGATCGCCGTTCACTTTCTGCTTACTGTGTTTTTCTTGGTGGTTCTCTCATTGCCTGGAAGACGAAGAAACAGCTTGCAGTTTCCCGTTCGAGTGCAGAGGCTGAGTTGCGAGCGATGGCTCTTTTGACGGCAGAGGTGACTTGGTTACGGTGGTTGCTTCAGGATTTTGGTGTTTCTATCACTACACCGACTCTGCTTTTATCTGACAGTACAGGTGCTATTAGCATTGCGCGCGATCCTGTGCAGCATGAGCTCACCAAGCATATTGGTGTTGATGCTTTCTATGTGCGCGCTGGTGTGCAGGATCAGGTTATTGCTCTTCAGTATGTGCCTTCTGAGTTAAAGTTGACGGATTTTCTGACGAAGGCCCAAACTAGAGCGCAGCATGGCTTCTATCTCTCCAAACTCAGTGTTGTTCATCCACCATGAGTTTGATGGGGGTGTTAGAGTATATATAATATAGCCATGTACCCTTTTGTATTTATCCCAATATATAAGGGATTTCCTGCATATAGTCCATTACCTGTACATATATATATACCGGCCTATGGCCTCATGGGAATACAAGTTGCTTATTCCTAACACCTTGCACCTCAAGTCTTGTGTAATATATATATGCCCCTTGGGCCTTTAATAAAGATAAGTTGCTTTCCTAACAGGTGTCATCGACTCGGTCGTGGGCCTTACCCTCACGTCTCCCTACCCACCAACCAACCCTAGCCATCACCTGATCAGATCTTATCTGCTCAGCCTCCTCATGCACAAACCACCATCATTCCTCTCGTTGCTACTGCTTCCGGTGATCCCATCTTGTCAACCGACAACCGTGTGCACAGTTGTATGACAGAGCAGGCCTCACAAACCCACCTTCCATGATCATGCACTAGGACAATGGTGATTAGGTTTTTAAGGAGCGTCTCGCATGACTGCAAGCTGTTGTTCGTCTTCATCCTCGACATCACCATGGTTGACACCGCCCAAAAGAAGGCAAATGAAAACGTTGCCACCGCCGCCACGGCTTTGACCTTCCGACTGGAGGGTATAGATCTGTACATCCCTTATTTACCTGTTCATGTGCTAGGCGTACTTGTTGTTATCTTCCTGCTCTATGCTTAGTACATCCCCATCCTGCTATCATCATGATTTATTTATAAATTAAATTAATTGGAAAATTGCTAATATTCCCAACAGTAAATAACATTTATAATGGTATCATGGTGATTTGCCTGACTATAGCCCCTAGCCTTCCAAGCTATATTCCCCTCACAGCTACCACCTTACAACCCAAAAGAAGAGGTTGACCCGCAACACAGGAAAGCACCTGGGTATATAGTGAGGCAATAGTACATTGCTGATCTGCCGCCATTTTGAAATAAATTAATTCTATTGATTTGTTGTACAAAATACACATAAATACAAATAACTTAAACAAACTAAGGTATGTATACAATGCAACTAAAAACACAAACATTTCTAGCACGTACACTCAACTATAGTTACATAAAAATATAGCTGAACCATGAAACTCTATAGTCAACTTAAAAATATAGCTGAACCATGAAACTCTATAGTCAACTTATAGAAACACACTGAATGTAAATAATGTTTACAAAACATAAAATATAATTCAAATATACGTTAGTGGGCATGCCTTTATTCACATCGACTTATGATTTTTGCAGATTATAAATATGTTCTTTAATTAAGCAGCCTTTAATATATATTTTTAAACATTCCCAACTTGGAATTAAAAATTAAAAATTTGAGATATCATTTTTTGACTTATTTGTCTACGGTGCTAATTTTAGTTCAGTACATACCAAGTATACAGTATTCCAAAATAATTGTCCAAAGGAATAAAAAAATGAATTGCATGGCAGCCTCTATCTGGCTATCCATAGACAGTTATAGCAGACCATTACTATTGCGTTAGATGTGATAAGAGAGCGTTTGGGCTTATAGCAAGTTGAAAGGGTAAAAGGAAGCCACGGTGTCACTACGGCCTCTATTTAGAAGATAATAGATCTCCGAACGTAACTAACTACCAAAGTATGACAAAAGTATTCCAACAAACTAAGGCTCAGTTTGGCATCGGGGTGAATTACGATAATTGGTAATTCCGTTTGTCTAACCAGCTTTTCCCTATTTACTGTTTATTAAACAAGCTTTTTCCTAATTCCATGGCTAATTTCGCAGCAAAGCACCGTTCACAACAGGACACTGGACCTAAGAGTGTCATAGCATTTTGTAAAAGCATGATTTGAACTTGTTCCTGGACGGCTGCTGGCTGAGCAGAAAACATGGCTGACAAAAGGAAGAGACACCCATACCACTATAGTCGGACACTACTGACAAATAGTGCCACCTAGACCTCACGGGACAAAGAGCAGACAACTAGGTCACATGGGACCCCCTTTTACTCTCTCCCTCACTCTCGTCCCCTGGGCACCGTGCTTATAAGGTGACCCAAGGAGCATACTCAGGGGGGAGCTCATTCCATCTCCAAAGACACTCAAGGGAGAGAGCATAGCTCAGAGCCCTCTTCTTCCTCCTCGATACAGCTCCAGGAGCAACCTTGTACATCATGAGTTCATCATTGAGGTCCTTGCAGGAGTAGGGGTGTTACCTCCACAGCAAGGGGCCCGAACCTGGATATATTACCGTGTGTTGTTGCCCAATCCCGTCCTGAATATCCACCGTAGCCTTGCTTTCACCTTTCTAAGCCATCCCATGGCATCTGCCGTGAAAATACCATGACAGTTGGCGCCCACCGTGGGCGAAGCTGCGGTTCGAATCACAGTCCGAGCGGGACCCTCTTCGTCATCACCACCGCGGCGTCACCGCCATCTCTTCCACGGGGCTCAACATCAGGATGCCCCCGACGCGATCCTGCGGGACGGCGCATCCTAGCCGTCTACCTTCAGCCCGGGCCCGCCACCGCCTTCCTCAAGCGCGTCAGTTCACAACGTCGCCCGATCGGCTCGGCCCAAGACGCTCAAACACGCTTGTCGGCAGGGTCAGGCGCGCGCAGGGGCATCGCGGCTCTCTCGAGCTTCAACGGCCGACGCCTTCACTACAACGACAGCTAAGCAGGCAGCTCATACGCACATGCCTTGGTCAACTGCATGGCCGGCAGCCTAGCCGAATGCACTGCCCCGATACTACTACTACCTGGTTTATCGAGAGAAAAAAAGAGTTGATGGATAGTTGACCGATCGGCTAGAAGAAAAATAATAATGATAATAATACATACATACATACATACATGGTATGTACGTGCATGCATGGCCGCATGCAAGGCCGGCTGCACGACCACATGCCTTGTCGTCTACCCGACCGGCTGTGCCTGGACAGCTGCCCCCGTCCGGCTCCGTCTCGTCTAGCAGACTCAGACGTCGCCACCTCAACGAACCAAACTGCATCCCCGCCGCCTGGAGCATGGTGGGTGACCCGCACTCAGCACGCTAAGTTCAGACCTCCTCGAGAGATACCTAGAGGTTGGTCCTTGCCCCACGGGCTCAGTCGCCAGCCGGCTAAATGTTTACCTAGCTTGCATAGGTAGCTTCCTTTCCGAGTCAGCTTAGTATTGTATACGGCACCAAAGGCCCACTCTTCGTCTCCAGCTACATACCGCAACCCGGCTATCCGGCTAGCAAGAGCAAAAGCTAGAGGTCACCTGCACACAAAAAAGACGAGGGAGAAAGCGGCCTGGACGATCCAGCTGCCTCGCGGCCCAGCCGGCTAAATGTTCGTTCGCTCGAACCTACTCCCCTAAAATCCCACTACTGTAGGCTCCACTTTGCGGCCCACTCTTTGGTTTTAGCTACAGACCACAACACGGCTGTCCGGTTGCCAGGAGCAAAAGCCAAAGGGTTGGGTGGACAGAAAAGTGGCTACGGGGCCCGACGAAAGCGAGCCAACATCAACCATGCATATAAAAGTTCACCTGGCATCCTAATGTTTACTTAGTGCGGTTGCAAATTCAACCTGTTTTTCTATGATACAGGTAATACCGACAGCGCTCCGCGCCCACCAGCCAGCGGACTCCGCGTTCTCGCCCGACAGCGCTCCGCGGCCACTAGTCAACGGACTCCGCATCCGCGCACTGCAGCGCTCCGCGCCCACCAGCCGACGGACTCCGCGTCCTCGCCCAGCAACGCTCCACATTCGCGCCCGACAGGGCTCCGCGCCCATCAGCCGATGGACTCCTCGTCCGCGTGCAACGGGGACTCACTCCCATGAGCCATCGGGTTCCGTGTCCGCACCTGGCAGGACTCAACGCCCGTGGTCGTAGGATGAGCATCAAGGCAAGCCGAGAAAATGACATCACCGTCCACGACAGCACAGAAGGTTCGAAAGGTTCGACGCAGACGGCTGCCACGGATATCCTCAAAGACGAAACGGCGAAGACCCTCTGCCCGACTCTTCGAGTCACCCGGAGGCTCATAGGCTACTGTCAGGGAGATGAAGCCCGATAGGCTCAAGGAGACAAGTCCCCGGTCCCCACGATCGGGGAGTGAGTAAGCTGTTGCTGAAGCCAGGCGACCTTCCTGGGTCGACAGACCCTGCCCTAGCCGGCTGCAGGGCCTGGCTGGCTGCAGCCTGCTGCCTGCCAGCTGCAAGGTCTGGTTGGCTGCAAGCCTGGCCGACTGCTAGCTGCAGGGCCTGGCCAGCTGCGGGGCCTGGCCGGCTGCAAGCCTGGCTGGTGGCCGGACTACACCGTAGCCTTGCTCTCACCTCTCTAAGCCATCCCATGGCATCTGTCGTGAAAATACCACAACACCTAGACTCTCTAGTAACAATAGTCTTATGAAAAAATAGCCTAGATACCTAATAATTCTAACTGCACCATAATTAGGGCTGGACCAAAAGCTCGTATCTCGCGAGCTTAATGAGCGCTCGATAGTCCGGCTCGTTAAGCTCGTGGCTCGCTTCTTAATGAACAGAGCCAATCATTGATTTCAGCTTGTTAAGCTTAACTAGCTTAACGAACGAGCTAACGAGTTTCACGAGTAGCTCGTTAAGCTCGTTAATACCAACACAACACATATTTTCATCTTACATGACAAAAGTTTCATAGCACCTCATCCCATTAATTCAATCTAATCTACATAGGAGGCAACAAACTAGTGCTTTCCCTTTTGTAGTCACCATTTTTCTTCTTAAAAAACAAATATAAACACTCATCCTATGGACTGTAACCCATCAGAATCTGTTAACAAGCGTTCGCGAGCACTCACGAGCTTAACGAGCTTCAAACAAACCGAGTCGAGCAGGAGCCGGGCCTTAACGAGCGCGAGCTTAACGAACACGAGCTTAACAAACCAAGCAGCTCGTTAGTCCACCCCTAACCATAATGTAGATTCAGATTTATAGAATAGCAAATGGCCCCTCATATATTATGGCATGCAATGCAACATTCATAAAAAGATCATCTCTGACCAACATATGCAACTAATTAACTCTATACAACTACGACAGATTTCTAGGTATATAAAGTGAATTATTGCTTATTGCATGACTGCTTCTATAAAAAGACAAATGTGCAATTTGTTTAATCGCTATCAGAAAAATTGCAGATTCAACGGCAAGAAAACCCTAAGTGAAGAAAAAAATTGTTAAACATTGCGTTAAAGCATTTTGTGCAATACCGTTCGACTAGAACAGAAGATTGAGACGGGCTGCCCAATGAATTTATGAAATGCCTCCTGAAATAATTCAAAAACATGAGTTGTCACCGAATCTATTATATGTTTACTACAGCTAGGCAATCTATAGCAGTAGAGCAGGAGGAGAGAGATACTATGCAATCTTATCAAGGAATATCATACCATCTTCACAATACTATGCCATTTTCTCCTTCATTCTATCCTTTTATTCAGCAACCTAGAGGAAATTATTTCATCTAGTGATTTCTTCTCTTATCTATACCATCTTCTCCATCAAAACAAAGCATGAAACCAAAAAAAAAATATTCATTTATTTTTGCTGGAACAGTCTCCAAGGCATTTTCCTTATCAATGCTACCATCTAACATGCTATTTGCACTTGAACTGCTCTGCTACATACAAAGGAAAAGCACACCCATAGAAATGGAGCACAGATGCTTTTTAACGGTATACTAGGAAAATTGCTCGTGAGTTGCAACCGGAATACACCTTTGAAATGTTTCCCATGTCAACAAAAACAAGCAAGCAAGAAAACAGCCATGACCCTACACAACAGCAAAGTGGCGCAGCCTTGGTAAGGGTGTGGCTTGAAATCGACTATGGAGACTCAACCTGCGGTTGGATGGTTAGGAGGGCAATGGTAACTCTAGCCCAGCAGGGATCAAACCTCAGGTTTGACACGGTTCGTCGATCTCAAGACCCATCATGTGAGTCTCTCAATAGTGCTTATAGGGATATGGTGAACATGTGTGCCTTCATAAGAATGAGTGTATGTATGTATTTGTGGTCGTCTGCATTTGTATTTCTTTTTCAAAAATAACAAAGGAGTAAGTGTGCTATGTTTTTTAGAGACAAAAAATGTGTAAGATGATGCACAAAGAAGTCCTGTAGCGGGGGTGTCTCCGATCTCACAATCTCTTGCTCTCTCCTAAAGAAGAGAAGACCACCTACCTAAGTGCCATGAACACCCACGCTGGTTCGTGCATGCACAACACATGAGAGATATGGAAAGGCGTGTCATTAGAGCCATACTTCCTCCATGTGCCACAACCAATCAATCAACCGTTCAATTCAAGCAACACACTCCACGATCCCGTTAATTTCTGTCGCTTGGTTCATGCACGGACAACACACGAGAGGCTCATCAGCCATACTCCCTCCATGAGCCAACCAATCAATCCACCATGCAAGCACATCCCACAATTACGTTTAATTAATGGCAGCACCCAGCAGAGCCATGCAGAGCCTACAATCTCCTTCATTTATTGCCAACCAGTACAGATAATTAAATTGCAGCCCTCTCTTTCTTGTAATGTGCAGCCACGCACCGGCACAATTTGCAGAATTTTTTTCCGTCATCTCACTCTCTGTTCGTTTTTATCCTCGAGGCTGTTCGTTGATTCTCATATAACTTTCAGCCCTATATAAATAGTGGAATATAAAGCAAAGACGCGGGGTGGGACTAATTAATTGAGGAACGAACTGTGTTTACTAGCAGACTAGCACAAACATGAGCTTGGTCAGTTGGCTGGGCCCTTTTGTACTGGACCAGAGGTCGTGGGGTCGACCCCCAAACAAAGCAAATAATTTTTTGTATACTACTGTCTACTGTATGTACCGATACTTCCGCAGATACCAATCCATCAAAATGCGACAAATTTGTATGCAAGTAAAATAAGGAATATCTTACCTGCCGCTCTATAAACATATACATTTTGATGTCCTTATATGAGATTGCCGTTGAAAGAGATAAACAGGAAGTTCAAACAATATATCTGTCAGGCCCAGCATATCTCTGAACCTACCCAATGACTAGCGACACTGAAGGTTCGGTTAACGGGCAGTTCAGATGAAGGCAGTGGCTTAAGCCAAGATCAACGGCTCTCATTCATCCATGAGTTACCATTAAAACAGTTTACTTTCATTCACTTTAACACCGAGCTACTGTTTACAGCTCAGTCGCTTGTAATTTCAAACCCATTTATATGCGGTTCTGGCTTGAATGAGAAGTAAGAAGAAAGCTATTAATTAATACTTATGTCCTAGCTTAGTGTAGGCGATCTTCTTCCACTCTCCATCTCACCTACCTGCGGCAAATCGAGTAGGGAGCAGCGGTGGTTCATGATCTGGTAAAATCCCACCCTCCTCTCCCTTCTCACCGCGGCGGCGTTGTTTGTGTGGATCGGGTGGCGAACAGCAGCGTAGACTCATTCAGGCACAGAGTGAGCGTCTGAAACCAGGTTTGCGTACCAACAATTTGTTCGCTGTATAATCCCTGGTTCCATCTCACTCTGTGTGCTTTCCGGAGACGAATACAATCTCCACATTTACTACCTATACTCACTCGTGACCGGAGACTTATTCCTACAGCATCACGACCTAAGGGATAACTCCCACAAAGACCTAACAAACGCTTCAAGTTACGCCCAAACGACATGGATTTAGGTTATCGTTATGATTTCCCAACTCGAATTATGAGAATTTTACCTCGAGGACGCCTACGACAGTGCGCTGGTTCGGCTGCTGCTGGGAACCAGAGAAGCGTGTACCATCGTACTCCACGGCGACCAGGTATCGCTGCGCCCGGTAGAGCCGTGCGCCTGCCATCGCCTCGCTTTCGGCTCCCGCCTCTTCGCCGCCTTCTGCGTCCGCCGGCGAGATGTCTGACTGGGACGACCGCTGGAGTTTGGAAGGCCGCGACGGGTCGGCAAGGGAGGGATCGAACGGGCGCCTGGAGGCAGTGGCGATTTTAGCGGAGTCAGAGCTGGCGGCGCTCATGGCTCTTGTGGCATATGGAATAGCAAGCGAGGGTTTTGAGAGGGGACTTCGTTCTTCTGTCTGCAGCGTAGTTTTTTTTTTAAAGACAAACTCAGCAGGCTTCATTAAACTGAGTCAACCTTTACAGAAATCTAAATCTTGGACAGATCTAACCAAACATGACGACCATATACTCAAGTAAAAGAGCATGTCTAGCAAGTCTATAAGACTCGATATTCAATCTCCTAAATTCATGAATAAAATTACAAGAAGAAAAACTTTTTAAAATTTTGATAAACTTTTTCAAATTCAATGGACTTTTTCAAATTCGATGAACTTTTTTCAATTAGAAGAAATGTTTTTCAAAATTTATGAACTTTTTTTCAAAACCGATGAACTTTTTAAAAACTTAGTGAACTTATTTTCAAATTGGATGAACTTTTTTCAACTTTATGATTTGTTTTCAGAATTTATGAACTTTTTTCAAATTCAATGATTTTTTTTTAAATCAACGAACTTTTTTCAAGGTCGTTATTTTTTCTTTCAAGTTGATGACTTTTTTTCAAATTTTGTGAACTTTTTGCAAAGTCGATGAACTTTTTTCAAACTCACTATAATTTTTCAAAATTAATGATAGTTTTTCAAACTTATTATAATTTTTCAAAATTAATGACAGCTTTTCAAACTCACCACTATTTCTAAATTCTTGAACTTTTCTTCTCGTTTTAGTGAAATATAATAATTTCATATTTTTTGGAATATTCAAGTAAGATTCAAATAGCGGGACTGCAAGTCTTCTTAAAGTGTGCGTGCTGCGAGTACTTACATGCACTTAGATGGCGCAATGGTATGCTACCTATTTAAGGACTGATGTGGCGTGAGTTCGAATCTTCATAGCCACGCACTTTTTTGTAGATATTCGTGCTACACTACTTGGTATGCTGAGCTAGCGTCTATGGACTATCCCAATAGGATGCTGCTGCGAACGCCAGTTTTCTTCCACGACGCTTAAAGCGTGGACTAGGAGTTTCCGTTCGTGGTGCCCCATTTATAAACGGGTGGTTCCCCTCTTATTAAGGTTATCTCTTCTATTGGCGACGGTGGTTGCCTTCCCATGGAGGTGTGTTCTTCCCTACCCTCCTCTCCCTATTAGTGATTGTTGGGCCTGCGGGCCTCAAAGATGGTGTGTGGCTCGCGATAGTTTGAAATCATGTCGCCCGCGGATCGCAACACCCTCGGACTAGAGAATCATGGATAAGTCTGCATCGAGTTCGGGACCTGCCACTACCGACCTCGAGGCGATGATGGGGGAACTGGGATTGAAGGAAGATGATATGCAGGATGTGGTGGTGGAAGATGGCGAGCTGTCGCACGAGGCAACTTGTTGGATGGCACTCACTAGGGTTCACTCCAACAAACCCTACCATTAGTATTGATTTTATAGGAACATGAGGGTGGCTTGGGACTTGGCTCGGGAGGTGAAGATCAGGCCCCTTGAGGGCAACCTCTACTCGCTAGAGTTCTCTTGCCCTGGTGACTGGGAACGGGTGATGGAGGATGGGCCATGGACGTTCAAAGGGGTCGCGGTCCTAGCACATTATGATGGCTTCACCAAGCCTTCGACACTCGAGCTCAATAAGCTGGATATATGGATGCAAATCCACGATCAACCAGATGGTTTCTTCTCTAAAATTAAGGCCTTGTCGGCAACGGTGTGAGAGTTCATATATGTCGAACCAAAGTCATAGGATTTTGAGGGAAATTTTGCTCGTGTCGTGTGAAAATTCATGTCATTCGCTTATTGTTAAGAGGAAGGACACCCTCGAACGAGTCGTCTTCAGAGTCAAATATGAAAAGCTACCTAATTTGTGTGTTGTATGTGGATACCTAGGACATCGGTTCAAGGAATGTGGTGACGGGGTTCACTCTCCGAAGGCGCTGGTATTCAAGGATCTCAGAGCAACTTGGTTTTGGGCCCCTCAAAGAGGACCGGGAGAAGAAAATGGCACAAGAGGTGGATGAGGTAGAGGTCGCGCTGGCAGAGGAGGTGGTCGTACAAATTCACAGCCCAACAAGTTTGACAACAAGAAGCCAAGTCCATCACCTAATGACAAATCTCTGGCAAAGAACATAGTTGCTAACAAAAACAATGATGCGCGTTTGGCAGGCCTCCAAGGGGGGTCATGCCTAGTGCAATGAGTTCCGTAACCTGGAATTGTCATGGGGCTGGCAAATCTGCAACGGTTCATGAGCTTCCTGCTGGGGGACGTTGCATGGGAAACAAAAAAATCCCTACGCACACGCAATACCTATCCATGGTGATGGTCATCTACGAGAGGGGAGAGTGAATCTACATACCCTTGTAGATCGCTAAGCGGAAGCGTATATAACGCGGTTGATGTAGTGGAACATCTTCGGGTCCAGATCGCAGCCCGTCCCGTGATCTCATCACGATCCGTCCCGCGATCTCATCACGATCCATCCCGATCTAGTGCCGAACAGACGACACCTCCGCGTTCAGCACACGTACAGCTCGATGACGATCACCACCTTCTTGATCCAGCAAGAGGGGCGGAGAGGTAGATGAGTTCTCCAGCACGGTGGCGTGGTGGTGGTGGTGGTGGTGAACTAATCAAGCAGGGCTTCACCTAAGCACCGCCGAACTAGACTAGAGGAAGAACTACGATCTAGATGAAGTAGAGGGAGCACGTGGCAATTAGGGTTAGCCCTCAACTCTAAAACCTCTAGTATATATAGGAGGAGGGGAGGGAGGCCGGCGCCTTAGGGCTTGCCCTTTGGGTCGGACAAAGTGGGGAGGAGAGGAGGATTCCTCCTTCAATCCTAGTAGGATTAGGACTCCTTCCTTCCCACTTGGAAACTCTTTCCACCTTTTGGCTTTTTGCCTTATCCCTCCACTCAAGCCGCATGGGCACTTAGGGGAGGCTTCGTCCAGCCCACCCGGGGCTGGTTTGCCTCATCTCACAGCCCATGAAGCCCTTGGGTTGTCACACCCCTCCTGGTGGTCCCTCGTACCCTCCCGGTACTCCCCATACACTACCGATGAGCCCAAAACTTTTTCGGATACCAAAATAGGACTTCCTATATATCAATCTTTACCTCCGGACCATTCTAGAGCTCCTCGTGGCATCCAGGATCTCATCCGGGACTCCGAAGAACCTTCGGTCACCAAAACCTATAACTCAACTATACCGAAATGTCACCAAACCTTAAGTGTGCAGACCCTACGGGTTCGAGAACTATGTAGACATGACCTGAGACATTCTCCGGTCAATAACCAATAGCGGGACCTAGATGCCCATATTGGATCCTATATATTATATGAAGATCTTTATCGATTGAACCTCAATGTCAAGGATTTAGTTAATCACATACGTTGTTCCCTTTGTCCTTCGGTATGTTACTTGCCCTAGATTCGATCGTCGGTATCTCTATACCTAGTTCAATATTGTTATCGGCAAGTCTCTTTACTCGTTTCGTAATACAAGATACCGTAACTAACTCCTTAGTCACATTGCTTGCAAGGCCTGTTGTGATATTGTATTACCGAGTGGGCCCCGAGATACCTCTTCGTCATACAGAGTGACAAATCCCAGTCTTGATCCATGCAAACCTAACACACACCTTCAGAGATACCTGTAGAGCGCCTTTATAGTCACTCGGTAATGTTGCGACGGTTGATACACACAAGGTATTCCTCTGGTGTCCGGGAGTTGCATGATCTCATGGTCATAGGAACAGATACATTGACATGCAGAAAATAGTAGCAATAAACTGACACGATCATAGGCTACGTTCATAGTTTGGGCCTTGTCCATCACATCATTCTCCTAATGATGTGATCCCGTTGTCAAGTGACAACACTTGTCTATGGCCAGGAAACCTTGACCATCTTTGATCAACGAGCTAGTCAACTAGAGGCTCACTAGGGACAATGTGTTGTCTATGTATCCACACATGTATTTGAGTTTCCAATCAATACAATTATAGCATGGATAATAAACGATTATCATGAACAAGGAAATATAATAATAACCAATTTATTATTGCCTCTAGGACATCTTTCCAACACTTCGTGACCTAACGAAGCTACATGCCCCCTCTATTGTATGCATTCTTGAAACCAGATAGAGGGCTTCCGAGTGGAGAATCTAGTAGGTTCTATAAGATATGATAAGAGTTATGCAGTTAGCAAGTCTGACAGGAGTGGAGGCCTAAGAATTTTCTGGGAAGATGAAATAAAAGTTGCAGTTATCGGGTACTCCGAGTACCACATCGATGTGATCATTGATGAACTCGTTGCTTTAAAACAATGGTCACCTTTGTGTACGGCGAGGCGCAAGTTAATGAAAGATACAAAACTTGGGACACACTTTAAGGCATAGTTGGCCTAAGCAACCTCCTTTGGGTTGTGATGGGCGATTTCAAGGAAGTGATACACACACATGAGCATGATGGAGTAGGCCAACGTAGTCAAGCTCAGATGGACGCTTTTAGGGATGCTATGGTCACATGTGGACACTCTGATTTGGGCTACATCGGTACAAATTGGACGTTTGCAAAAGGTAGCACGTGGGACGTACACGAGGGTGAGACTGGACATATGTGTTGAAAATGTGGCATGGCAGTTGGCCTTCTGAAAGGATTGATATGGTTGACTAGAGGGGGGTGAATAGGCAACTACCACTTTTTAACTATTCTTAACAAGTTAGGGTTAACAACATAAAGGTTCTCTAAAATGAAAACTAGGTGATCAACCTATATGATGCTATCAACTATAATCGCTAAGGCAAGTAAGAAATAGTCTACAACAATAACATACACAATGTAAAGATTAGAGATAACCACAAGTGGAACCAATTAAGACGAGGATGTGTTACCGAAGTTCCTTCCCTTTGACAGGAAGTATGTCTCCGTTGGAGAGGTGTGGAGGCACAATGCTCCCCAATAAGCCATTAGGGCCACCATATTCTCCTCACGCCCTCACACAATGCAAGGTGACGCGATTCCACTATGGGTGATCTTGAAGGCGGCGACCGAACCTTTACAAACAAGGTTGGGGCTAACTCCACACAAAGCTTGGAGGCTCCCAACAAGACCATGGAGCTTCACCACAATGGAATGTGGCTCCGAGGTGACCTCAACCGTCTAGGTTTCTCAAACACCCAAGAGTAACAAGATCCGCAAGGGATTAGTGGGGGGGTCAATTTTCTCTTGGTGGAAGTGTAGATCTAGGCCTTCTCAACCAATCCCTAGGAAATCAACAAGTTTGATTGGCTAGGGAGAGAGATCAGGCACTTTTGAGCTTAGGGAGAAACAATGGAGCTTGGGAGGGTCAAAGGTAGGGTTCTTGAGAAATAGGAACCCTTTATATAGTGGGGGAAAGAATCCAACCGTTTTCCCCACTCACAGCACAAGCCCAGCGGTACTACCGCTGGCTGTAGCGGTACTACAGCTGACCCTCCAGCGGTAGTACCGCTGGCTGCAGCGGTACTACCGCTGAGCCCATGGTAGCACAAAGATACTACATGGCCAACCACCGCCAAGAAAGTCTTCGCAAAAAGTCCGACGTAGTACAACCGCAAGGATGACGGTACTAAAGTCCTGGAGCGGTACTACCGCTGACCACGGGCGGTACTACCACTGGGCCAGCGGTACTACCGCCAGCTCTAGCGGTACTACCGCTAGGGCCAGCTGTAACGACTAAGATGCGGTCCTTTCCTATTTAGGGGGCGATGCCCCAAAATGGAAATAAGCGCATCTATGCGTGTCGCAAGCAAGATAAACATAGCACATACATAATTAAAGAATGACAAATAGGGAATCGTTTGCCATCTCACATAGATAATATCAGAGTTTACATCCACACATTTATTCAGACAAGGTAGTTCCGCTACGGACTACATAACATAAGAAAAGGCTATGCTATCCCGCATGCTTGCCCATGATCACGACCACGACCTCAGTCTTCTGGATAGTTCACGTACAGGCGGTCGTTCTCCTCATCATACTTCCACACCAACTGCGTGCCATCTGGATCACCTGTGTCGGGCGTACTTGTACCTGTTGGGGTGTTGAAGTAATCTGTGAGCCACAGGGACTCAGCAATCTATGACCTTTGTACCAAAACTAGTCAAGTTATTAGGTGAGGAAGGTTCAGTCTTTAGGCTGCAGCATCCTAAGCATTTATGGTGGCTAACTTACAAAAAAAAGTTATAGATGTGGTGGTCTATGCGAGCGGTCGAAGACTAGATGATCACTAAGTGATCCTGAACACCTACTTACGTCAAACATAACCCCACCGTGTTCCCGGTCGAAGAGAGGTCTTCGAAGGGGACAGTCATGGGTACGCACACACTTGGCAGTTTTATTAGATTTAATTCAAGTTATCTATAACCGGATGTCAACAAATAATCCATGTTGCCACATAACCGCGGGCACGGTTTTCCGAAAGATTAAACCCTGCAGGGGTGCTCCAACTAGTCCATCACAAACGGTCACGAGCCGCAAAGTAATCCTCTATCACGAATCTCGTGATCTCATCTGATTCCTAGAGGAAAACCTCAACTCTGGGGAGAACCAAAGCTTCACCGGGATTCCTATACGCAAGATATATCCCTAAGGTAAGACAAGACTAGCAGGACCTCCCATCGTGTCAACGACCCCGATAAGAGCCGCGTATCTCAGTCTCAGGACACGACGGATGAGCGACGGTTAAATCCTCGGGGTAGCTATTCCCTATGCACCAACACTCAAATGTTTCCCCGGGGAGCGTAATAAGCTGCTCTGGGTTGGACCAACACTCATGAGGAGCACTGGCCCGGGTTGTTGATTAAATCCTCGGGGTAGCTATTCCCTATGCAAATTATTATTAGGTGATTAGCAAATTAAAACCAATGTTGGATCCTCCCGGACAAGTCTTAACACTACACGATTTATCAAGGGGTTCCCCATAACAACCCCGAACGTGTTAGGAGCAATCAGTTATGGAATCGAACACCGCTAGCCGGAAACTAAGGCGGAAATAACGGAACAAATCACCCGGCAAAAGGCTAGGCCTTTCGTCATTTACCAAGTACATAGGTGCATTATTTAAATAGCAGATTAAAACATAATGATATCAATTCTCAAGTTATCACATGAGACAACTGACACCTGCAACTAGCAAAGCTATCATTAGAAGCTGAGCATGCCTACTTAGCCATACAACATTAGCTAGGAGGGGAAAGTGTTTGGGTTTCATGGCAATATGAGGAGGCAATTATATCAGTGGTAGGCAGCGAGCATATGACGAAGGAAACGTGGATCTAAGCATAACAAAGCTAGAGACGGTATCAAGGTCACGGTCATCTTGCCTGTGATGTCTTCATCTTGGAACTGCTCTTGTTCGTCCTGCACATACTCTCCCGAATCCATGTACTCGCTATCCTATCCCGATGCTACCAAATATAAAAACAACAGCCAATGAACAACAACACAACATGATGCAACAAACACATGATGCATGAGATTAGAATGAAGCATGCATCTCTAATCTAGTCACTTGCATATGCACGACAAGAAAAGACAAACTTCTGGACAGAACTTCACTCTAAGCTATCTTGACATGCATGAATATTACATGAACAGGTGCGTCACAAGAAAACGATGCAAAAACATGTAAAGAACGTTGAGAACGGAGCTACGGATCAACCGGAAACTACGAAACAAGATACAGAGTCCTACGGATCAAATCCACCACAAGCACACTCCAATGGCACACTTCTGGTATTCCGAGGTTGCCACATGACCAAACAAACAAGTATAGGTGGGGTGGTTTAAACAAACTCACCACACCACCAACTATGCAGTCACAAGCTGCAAAACGATAAAACTATGCATTCTGTCCTAAATAACATCAAGCAGTTTGAGAGCAACATGCAAAGCACCTACAACCACCCAAATGTGCCAAACAAGATATGTGGCAAAAGCTATTCAAAAGCTCTACAAGCATGAGCAAGAATATAATACAAAGGAGTTACACACAGAAAGATCTACAGGTGCTAACTTGGACAAAAATAACAGATTTCACGGACTTAGTGAAAATCTTACATTCTCACCAGCTGTTTATGCTCTGAAGCATTTTGACAGCCTCCAAAGCAATATCTACCGTAAGTGAAAGTGCATGAAATTTAAGAGAGAGCTAAACAAACACAAAATCTCCAACTCTCTAGTTGATTGCAAGGGCTGATTCCCAACACATGAACTTTTGCAACCACAACTACAAGGGAAGAAAATAACAGCAGTTTCTCAAACTTAGTGAAAATCACAGATTTTCACTAAGCTGACAATTCTCAGCCACATGCCTACTTTGACAAGGCACAACTTGCACATACAAACTCCTAATTATAAAAGAAAACCACCATGTTGTAGTGGGGTTCACCCACTACTGCCACATCAAGGAATCATCCTCATAGGCTCATCACATCACATGGCACCAAGCTCTAAACATAGATCAAAATAGAAAAATGACATCTCCAGAAAGTGTCCAAAAGGTAATTCTGATTTCACCAATGGATTCCTGGGACGATTCTACCCCAAAAACATATATAATACCTAGGTACTTGCATACAACATGTAGGTACAAAGTTGAAAGGAAAAACTACATGGAATCACATAGCTCAAATAGTGACATATCATATGTGATACTCACTAGTTCTTCACCTACACATGCACTTGCACACACTCACAATTCCAATGGTGCACATGAGGGGTAGTCCTCATGTTCACGTGTTTTAGCACACCACCACACACACACATACATGCTAACATCACAAGTTCTCAAGCACACACACCTACGCATGCTAGTTTCTAACACACACACATACTTACACTCACATCAACTACCACTAACACACACACATACATGCTTGCACACAAGTGCTCAATAAGGCAAAACCATGCCTTGGGCATGTGTGTGTCATACTCACACATGCCACACACACATACATGGAAGTTGCACATACATGACCTCCTACACACAAACACAAGCACCACTAAATCCCTACACATGCTCGCTAACTAAAAACAAGGGGAAAACCTATTGGTTTGAGAACCTAGGCAACAAAATATTGCTTCCCAAGCAATACTATAGCAACCTACCACATACCACACCAAAGATGAAAAGCAAAAAATAAAAGGGGAGGCTTGGGGGATCGAACCCCAGACCTACCGCACACCACACACAAGCACAACCACTAGGCTATCACCTCTGGCTCGATAGAACTGATGAAGTAAACATGATACGCTCTCCCCCTGTTGCTACTGTGCCACAAAAAGAAATAAGCAAAAGGGGCGCTGCGGGGGCTCGAACCCACAACCGCGCAAGACCAAACCCACTACTGCCACTGCGCTGCGCGTTTGATTGTTAACAGAGAGGGGGGTTTTGCTCTTTTGAGCAACCCCCTCTAGATCTGCTACAACCCGAAGGTGGCCGGAACAGGGGAGGGTCACCGCCGGCGATTCTCGACAAATTGGACACGGGCTCGTTGCTGGAAGGGAGAGGGATCTCCCACGGTTCCATTTCACCACTAAGCTCGACGAGAGAAGCCCTACAACTACACAACAACGTGCACGACGGCGGCGGCGACAGAGCAGAACACAACAGCGCTGCTACGACCCTACGCAAGATCTGTTGACAGGGGAATGGGGAGGAGTGCTGCTGCTCACCCACTGGTCGAGGAGGTCGCGCTTTACGGAGAGGAAGAAGGGGTCATCGAGGAAGAAGTCGTTGCAGAGGTGGTCATCGGAGCGGAAGGGGTCATCATCGAAGTAGTGGAAGCAGGGTTGGTCGGTGTCGATTAGCTACGGGAACGAACTCCCCTGGGGTCCCGCGTGCTCTTGGATTGCTTGGAGAGGACGAAGGAGTACGACAACGATGGTGACGAGCTCATCAAGGATCGGCCATGGCGGAGGAGGAGCTCGCCAACCTTCTGTCGATCCAGGGAGAGGGAGGAGGAAGATGGGAAAGGAGGTGGCGGCGCTTGGAGGAACCCTAGAACACGACTCGGACGCCAAGGAATAAATAGGGGGCGAGGGAGGCCGCCTCGACGTCCGTGAGCCACGGCGTCTGATACGTCTCCAACGTATCTATAATTTTTGATGGTTCCATGCTATTATCTTATCAAACTTTGGATGTTTTGCATGCCTTTTATATATTTTTTGGGACTAATTTATTGACTCAGTGCCAAGTGCCAGTTCCTGTTTTTTCCATGTTTTTGACCCCTTTCAGAGGATATTTTGAAACGGAGTCCAAACGGAAGAAAATCCCCGAAAAGATTTTTTTCGTAATGGAAGAAGATCGGGAAGCTTGGGAGCCAAGGCGGGGGAGCCTAAGGGGCCCCACAAGCCCCCACCCAGCGGCTAGGGGGGTAGGCCGCGGCCCACATGCTTGTGGGCCCCCTCAGCGCCCTCTGCCCTAGGGGTTGCGCCTATATATTCCCTAAATATCCCAAAAAAATCAGGAGATCATAAAAATCACTTTTCCGCCACCGCAAGCTTCTGTCTCCGCAAGATCCCATCTGGGGCACGTTCTGGTGCCCTGCCGGAGAGGGGATTCGGATACGGAGGGCTTCTTCATCAACACCATGACCTCTCCGATGATGCGTGAGTAGTTCACAATAGACCTACGGGTCCATAGCTAGTAACTAGATGGCTTCTTCTCTCTCTTGGATCTTGAATACAAAGTTCTCCATGATCTTCATGGAGATCTATCCGATGTAATCTTCTTTCGAGGTGTGTTTGTCGAGATCCGATGAATTGTGGATTTATGATCATATTATCTATGAATCTTATTTGAGTTTCTTCTGATCTCTCTTATGCATGATTTCATATCCTTGTAATTCTCTTCGAGTTGTGGGTTCTGTTTGGCCAACTAGATCTATGATTCTTGCAGTGGGAGAGGTGCTTGGTTTTGGGTTCATACTGTGCGGTGACCTCACCTAGTGACAGAAGGGGTAGCGAGGCACGCATCGTGTTGTTGCCATCAAGGGTAAAAAGATGGGGTTTTCATCATTGGTTTCAGATTATCCCTCTACATCATGTCATCTTGGTTAAGGCGTTACTTTGTTCGTCATGAACTCAATACACTAGATGCATGCTAGATAGCGGTCGATGTGTGGAGTAATAGTAGTAGATGCATAAAGTATCGGTCTACTTGTCTCGGACGTGATGCCTATATGTATGATCATTGCCTTAGATATCGTCATGACTTTGCGCGGTTCTATCAATTGCTTGACAGAAATTTGTTCACCCACTGTGATATTAGCTATTTTGAGAGAAGCCTCTAGCGAACACTATGGCCCCTGAGTCTACTCCACACCATATTTTCAGCCTTACACTTTTTACTTCGTTGCACTTTCCGCCTTCAGATCTTACTTTGCAAACAATCTTGAAGGGATTGACAACCCCTTTGAAGCGTTGGGTGCAAGCTCATTTGTGTTTGCGCAGGTACTCTAGACTTGACGAGACCCTCCTTCTGGATTGATACCTTGGTTCTCAAACTGAGGGAAATACTTACTTCTGCTGTGCTGCATCACCCTTTCCTCTTCAAGGGAAAAACCAACGCAAGCCTAGTCTCCGTCAACGTGTCAATTTTTGGCGCTGTTGTTTGAGAAGTAGCAAAAGGATTTCTGGCACCGTTGCCGGGGAGGAAGATCAAGTCAAGAACTCATCCAAGTAGGTGTGGCAAACTCATCTCTTGCATTTACTTTGTTTGCCAGTTGCCTCTCGTTTTCCTCTCCCCCACTTCACCAATTTGCCTTTTTCATTTGCCTTTTTCGTTCGCCTTTTCTTCTCGCTTGTTTTCTGTTCGTCTGTCTGGGATAGTCTACCTATCCTCATGGCTAGATCCACCACTTCGAACGATACTCCTGAGAGCCAAGTTCTCAATTTCAAACAAATTGAGGAAGAAAACTTAAAGGACGCATGGCATAGGATTTGCAATGCTCAGAGTAGATCTACTCATAAGCAATCCACTACCGTCCTGCTTCGCAGTTTTTATGTGGGTGTTTATCCTTGGAATAGGTATATTCTTGACACCATCGTAGGAGGAATTTTCTTGGGTATCCATACCATTGATTCTTATGGCGCTGTAATAAATTTGGTAGGCTCACCCCCACTAATGGTTAATGGAACTACCTTAACTCTGGAACATGTGATGCGTAGGCTGGACGTCATTGAGAATAAAGTGGCTACGATAGAACTCATTGAGAATTGGAATAAAAAGATCCACAATCTAATCACTCAGTATGGATCCAAGGTGGGAATGGTTTTGAAAAATTTAAAGGAGAAGGAATCCACAGTTAACGAAAAGCTAGGTCATGATTCCGCTAGGATTGGCAAACTAGAGGATGTTATAACCAACTTGGGTTCCGCTTTTGCCAGTGCGCAGAATACTCCAAACCTTGCCCACAATAAGGTCACCAAGTCTGTTTTTGTTCCCAAAAATAGTGGTGAGTCATATAGCAAGAAAGATGAAAACCTTAAGATGATAACTGATCACACCACTTATGGTTTGAGCACCAAAGACGACGATACGTGATTCTATCGCTTCTATGCCTAGCTAAGGGCGTTAAACAATAGCGCTTGCTGGGAGGCAACCCAATGAATTTATATTTTTTTCTTCTGTTTTGTTGTGCCACACCATCACAATTCTGTTGTGATTGTGTTTTTTGTGTTTGAGCCAAGCAAAACCTTTATGACTAGTCTTGGTAATGGTTGTTTGATTTTGCTGGAAAAGACAGAAACTTTTCGCTCACGAGATGATTTTTAATTTTTATTCAGAAAGATCTTTTGAGTTGATTCTTTTTTCTTCTGGTTGATATATGTTTTGCCCATGCCGTCGTAATTTTTCAGATTTTTTTAGGTACCAGAAGTATACGAAGTATACAGATTTCTACAGACTGGTCTGTTTTTGACAGATTCTGTTTTTGTTGAGTTGGTTGCTTGTTTTGATGAAACTATGGTTAGTATCTGGGGGTACTAGCCATGGAAAAGTGAGAATACAGTAGCCCAACACAAATATAGATAGAATTCAAGTTTGCTACAATACCAAAAGAAGTGGTAGTTTGTTTTCTTGTACTAATGTTATCACGAGTTTCTGTTTAAGTTTTGTGTTGTGAAGTTTTCAAGTTTTGGGTGATGTTCTCATGGACGATGAGATAAGGAGTGGAAAGAGCTCAAGCTTGGGGATGCCCAAGGCATCCCAAGCCAAATTCAAGGACACCAAAAATCCTAAGCTTGGGGATGCCCCGGGAAGGCATCCCCTCTTTCGTCTTCAATCCATCGGTAACATTACTTGGAGCTATATTTTTATTCACAACATGATATGTGTTTTGCTTGGAGCGTCTTGTGTCATAGGAGTCTTCTTTTTGTTGTGTCACAATCATCCTTGCTGCACACCTGAGAGAGGGAGAGACATGCACTCATCATGATTTTGCTAGAATGCTCATAGTGCTTCACTTATATCTTTTGAGCTAGATACTTTTGCTCATAGTGCTTCACTTATATCTTTTGAGCTAGATACTTTTGCTCTTGTGCTTCACTTAGATCTTTTAGAGCAAGGCGGTGCATTATTTGGTAGTTGGCTTATGCTATGAAAAGTAGTTCCAAATGTGATAGGTACCCAAAGAGGATACAAAAACCTCCATCTTCATGTGCATTGAGTAGAAAGAGAAGTCTTGATTCCTCTCAGTTAGTTTTGAGACGTGGATTCAATAATATTAAGAGTTATGTTAGTAGGGTGTTGTGAATCTAGAAATACTTGTGTTGAAGTTAGTGATTCCCGTAGCATGCACGTATGGTGAACCGCTATGTTAGGAAGTCGGAGCATAATTGATCTATTGATTGTCATCCTTTGTGTTGAGGTCGGGATCGCGCGATGGTTAACACCTACCAACCCTTCCCCTAGGAGTATGCGTTTAGCACTTTGTTTAGATTACTAATAAAAACTTTCGCAACAAGTATGTGAGTTCTTCATGACTAATGTGAGTCCATGCTATAGATGCACTTTCACCTTCCACCTTTGCTAGCCTCTCTAGTGTCGCGCAATTTTCACCGGTGCACAAACCCACCATATGCCTTCCTCAAAACAGCCACCATACCTACCTACTATGGCATTTTCATAGCCATTCTGAGATATATTGCCATGCAACTCCCACCGTTCCGTCTCATGACTTGTGCCGTCACTCTCATATTGCCATTGCATGATCGTAAGATAGCTAGCGAGATGTTTTCAACGTCATATGCCATGCTAGATCGTTGCACATCCCGGTATACTGCCGGAGGCATTTCCTTTAGAGTCATCATCATTTTGAGCTATGAGTAAATAAAAGTGTGATGATCATCATTATTAGAGCATTGTCCCATGTGAGGAAATAAAAAAATAGCCAAAGAGCCCAAAAACAAAAAAAAAGAGAAAAAGAGGCCTAAGAGCCCAAATGAAAAAAAGAGAGAAAATAGATAAGGGACAATGCTACTATCTTTTTCCACACTTGTGCTTCATAATAGCACCATGTTCTTCATGATTGAGAGCTTCTTGCTTCGTCACCACCATATGCTAGTGGGAATCTTCATTATAAAAGTTGGCTTGTATATTCCAATGATGGGCTTCCTCAATTGCCCTAGGTCTTCGTGAACAAGCAAGTTGGATGCACACCCACTAGTTTTCCTTTTGAGCTTTCACATACTTATAGCTCTAGTGCATCTCTTGTATGGCAATCCCTACTCATTCACATTGATATCTATTAATGGGCATCCCATAGCCCTTTGATACGCCGAGTCAATGTGACCATCTCCTCCTTTTTTGTCTCACAACCACCACCACACTCTATTCCACTTATAGTGCTATATCCATGGCTCGCGCTCATGTATTGCGTGATAGTTATAAAAAGTTTGAGAAAGTAAGAGTGCAAAAACAATTACTTGGGCAATACCGAGGTTGTGCATGATTTACATTAGTTGTGTGAGGATGATGGAGCATAGCCAGACTATATGATTTTGTAGGGATAACTTTCCTTGGCCTTGTTATTTTGAAAGTTCATGATTACCTTGATAGTTTGCTTGAAGTATTATTGTTTTCATGTCAATAGCAAACTATTGTTTTGAATCTTACGGATCTGAACATTCATGTCACGTGAAATAAGTTGCAAAGGACAACTATGCTAGGTAGCATTCCACATCAAAAATTCATTCTTTATCACTTCCCTACTCGAGGACGAGCAGGAGTTAAGCTTGGGGATGCTTGATACGTCTCCAACGTATCTATAATTTTTGATGGTTTCATGCTATTATCTTGTCAAACTTCGGATGTTTTGCATGCCTTTTAAATATTTTTTGGGACTAACTTATTGACTCAGTGCCAAGTGTCAGTTCCTGTTTTTTCCATGTTTTTGACCCCTTTCAAAGGAGATTTTCAAACTGAGTCCAAACGGAAGAAAATCCCCGAAAAGATTTTTTTCGTAACGGAAGAAGATCGGGAAGCTTGGGAGCCAAGGCAGGGGAGCCTCAGGGGGCCCACAAGCCCCCACCTCGCGGTTAGGGGGGTAGGCCGCGGCCCACAGGCTTGTGGCCCCCCTGAGCGCCCTCTGCCCTAGGGGTTGCGCCTATATATTCCCTAAAAATCCCAAAAAAATCAGGAGATCATCGAAATCACTTTTCCGCCGCCACAAGCTTCTGTCTCCGCAAGATCCCATCTGGGGCACGTTCTCGTGCCCTGCCGGAGGGGGGATTCGGACATGGAGGGCTTCTTCATCAACACCATGGCCTCTCGAATGATGCGTGAGTAGTTCACCATAGACCTACGGGTCCATAGCTAGTAACTAGATGGCTTCTTCTCTCTCTTGGATCTTCAATACAAAGTTCTCCATGATCTTCATGGAGATCTATCCGATGTAATCTTCTTTTGCGGTGTGTTTGTCGAGATCCGATGAATTGTGGATTTATGATCAGATTATCTATGAATCTTATTTGAGTTTCTTCTGATCTCTCTTATGCATGATTTCATATCCTTGTAATTCTCTTCGAGTTGTGGGTTTTGTTTGGCCAACTAGATCTATGATTCTTGCAATGGGAGAAGTGCTTGGTTTTGGGTTCAGACCGTGCGGTGACCTCACCTAGTGACAGAAGGGGTAGCGAGGCACACATCATGTTGTTGCCATCAAGGGTAAAAAGATGGGGTTTTCATCATTGGTTTCAGATTATCCCTCTACATCATGTCATCTTGCTTAAGGCGTTACTTTGTTTGTCATGAACTCAATACACTAGATGCATGCTGGATAGCGGTCGATGTGTGGAGTAATAGTAGTAGATGCAGAAAATATCGGTCTACTTGTCTCGGACGTGATGCCTATATGTATGATCATTGCCTTATATATCGTCATGACTTTGCGCGGTTCTATCAATTGCTCGACAGTAATTTGTTCACCCACCGTGATATTTGCTATTTTGAGAGAAGCCTCTAGTGAACACTATGGCCCCCGGGTCTACTCCACACCATATTTTCAGCCTTACACTTTTTACTTCGTTGCACTTTCCGCCTTCAGATCTCACTTTGCAAACAATCTTGAAGGGATTGACAACCCCTTTGAAGCGTTGGGTGCAAGCTCTTTTGTGTTTGCGGAGGTACTCTGGACTTGACGAGACCCTCCTTCTTGATCGATACCTTGGTTCTCAAACTGAGGGAAATATTTACTGCTCCTGTGCTGCATCACCCTTTCCTCTTCAAGGGAAAAACCAACGCAAGCCCAGTCTCCGTCAGCGTGTCAATTTTTGGCGCTGTTGCTTGAGAAGTAGCAGCGTCGTCTCTCTGTCTCGCTCTCTCTGAAAGTCAAACGGAAAGGAGGGGGAAGAGGAAGACAGCGTCAACAGGAGTGGGCTGCCGCACGAGGGGTAGCAGGGCCAGCGAGGAGGAGGAGGCCCACTCGGAGGCACCAAGTAAGAAATAAAAACACACCGGTTTTTCTATTTAAAAACAAAACAGAGACAAATAAAAGCACACATGCAACACTGTTGACCCTAATATAAAACAAAAATGCCCCTGGTCATAAGGGAATTATGACCCAATAAAATAAAATGAAAAGAGGATTTTTGGAGCACTTAAATATTTACAAAACAGAATTAAATAATCTATTTTGTGAATAAACACCCCTCTCAAACATAGTTTGAAAACACATTAGACCTAGCACCACATCCACCACAAGACACTCTAAATGATCTACATTTTCTAACGAGGGTTAGAGCAAGTAAATCTTGAGCTTGAGAAATAAAGAAGGGGGGGGGTTGAAACCTAGTTGAAACTAGCATAGTTGCAACCCAACTACAAACACCACTTCACATCACATCACATACCACATCCAAGGATCCATAACAACAACAAACACACAGAAGGCATGAATGATATGGATGCATGAATGCAAGGGGAGACAAGGTATGATCACATGAAATAACACATGGCATATATCTCACAAGCCAATGACAACATGGACCCACACATGAAGGTTCCAAATATGGCAAGTTACACTCTGGGGCATTACAAACTCTCCCATACTACAAAAAGATCTCGTCCCGAGATCTAGGACTGAAAGAACTCTGGGAATTCAGAACGGAGGTGATCCTCGCGTTCCCAAGTGGCCTCTTTATCGGAATAATGTGACCACTCACCTTGAGAAACTTGATAGACTTGTTGTGGGTCTTGCGCTCAGTCGTCTCGAGAACCGCAACTGGATGCTCATGATAGGATAGGTCGGGTTGAAGGTCGATATCTTGAAGATGAACTGTGCGCTCGGGAGTCTTGAAGCATCTCCGGAGCTGAGAGACATGGAACACATCATGCACATTTGCAAAGTTGGAAGGGAGCTGAAGTTGATACGCAAGGTCGCCTCTCTTGCCAACAACTCTGAAAGGACCAACGAAACGAGGAGCAAGCTTGCCTTTGATGCCAAAACGTTGTGTGCCCTTCATAGGAGACACTTTGAGATAGACGAAGTCATTGAGCTCATAAGACATGTCATGATGCTTGCTATCATAGTAGCTCTTCTAACGGGACTGCTCTTCTCTGAGATTATCCCGAATAACCCGACACATCTCTTCAGCTTCTTCGATCAAGTCATTCCCAAGAATATGACGCTCGCTGGTCTCGGACCAGTTGAGCGGGGTACGACACTTCCTGCCATAGAGAATCTCAAACGGAGCTTTGCGTGAACTAGCTTGATAACTGTTGTTATACGAGAACTTAGCGAAAGGCACGCATTCTTCCCACTTCATGCCGAAAGAAATGACACAGGCTCTCAGCATATCCTCAAGGACCTGATTGACTCTCTCCACTTGCCCACTAGTCTGAGGATGAAAAGTTGTGTTGAATCGTATCTTCGTACCCATCGCAGACTGAACAGAGTCCCAGAACATGGAAGTGAAGATACTTCCGCGGTTCGAAGAAATCAACATAGGCACGCCGTGCAAAGATACTATCCTCGAAGTGTACAACTCTGCAAGCTGAGCTGCCGAGATGGATTCCTTGACTGGAAGAAAATGAGCCACTTTACTCAACTTGTCGATGACGACGAAGATGGCATCGTTACCCTTCTTGGACTTCAAAAACCCGGTGACGAAATCCATATCAATATGGTCGAACTTCCACTCGGGAATGGGAAATGGATGCAAAAGACCTGTTGGACGTTGATGCTGTGCTTTCACCCTTCGACATACATCACATTCATTTACGAACTGAGCAATCCCACGCTTCATGCGAGTCCACCAGAAGGTCTGTTTCAAGTCCTGATACATCTTGGAGCTTCCTGGATGTATTGAGAGTAGAGAGTTATGAGCTTCTTCCATGATAACCTTTCTGAGATCACGATCCTCAAAGAGTAGCGTGTCTCTGGCATCAACACTGAAGCACTTGTATTTGTGAACTCCCTTTGCCAAGCCAATCTTAACTTTCTTCATCATTGCATCAAGAAGTTGTGCTGCTCGGACCTGATCTTCCAAGGTAGGAGAGATCTGAAGATTTGCAAGAGATCCCTGAGGTACTAACTGAAGGTTGAGCTTTCTGAAAGATTCACAAAGGTCAGGTTCGAGAGGCTTCAGAATGAGACTGTTGCAGTAAGCCTTTTTGCTCAAAGCATCTGCCATGACATTAGCTTTGCCTGGAGTGTACTCAACGCTCGGATTAAAATCTTGGAGCATTTCCACCCAACGAGTTTGCCGAAGATTCAGGTTAGGCTAGGTGAATATGTACTTGAGACTCTTGTGATCGGTGAACACTTCAACCTTTCGTTCCAACAAGAGGTGTCTCCAAGTCATCAGAGCATGTACCACTGCCGCCAACTCAAGATCATGCACAGGATAATTCTTCTCACTTGGCTTCAACTGCCTCGAGGTATAAGCTACCACTTTCTTGTCTTGCATCAACACAGCACCAATACCTTGAATAGAGGCGTCGCAGAACACTTGGTAAGGTTTGGAGTCATCAGGAGGAACCAAGACTGGAGTAGAGGTGAGCTTCTCTTTGAGTGTGTCGAAGGCCAACTGACACTCTGGAGACCAAACATACTTCACCCCCTTATGAAGAAGACTTGAGAGAGGCTTAGCAATCTTGGAGAAGTTCTCAATGAATCTTCTACAATAGCTTGCAAGCCCGAGAAAGCTTCGAAGCTGTTTCACATTTTGCGGAGGCTCCCACTCAACAATGGACGGTAATGATACACAATCGGTCTGTGCCATCCTTATTCTTGACAAACAACACTCCACAGCCCCAAGGAGAAGAGCTTGGTCTGATCAGACCCAGACGCTCCTGCTCATCGAGTTGCCTCTTAAGTTCCTTCAGCTCTTCCGGACCCAATTTGTACGGCTGTTTGCACACAGGCTCAGTACCCGGTTCAAGCTCAATAATGAATTCAACTTCTCGGTGTGGAGGCATTCCTGGCAGCTCTTCTGGGAACACATCTTCATATTCGCAGACCACTCGGACTTGCGAAATAGGAGAAATCTCACCCTTTTCATTCAAGGAAAATAGACGGTTTGTGTCATCGCGCGCCGCGAAGATAATCACGTCCTCCGAAGAGTGAGTCAGCTTCACTTCTTTAGCTTCACAATCAATTGATGCCTTGTTCATGGCCAACCAGTCCATACCAAGGATCAAATCATTGTCAGAATTGCCCAAGACAATATGAGACGCCAGAAAAGCATAATTAACCATCTTGACAGAAACATTCAGAACGAACATGTGAGAACTCATACGCATTCCCGGAGAAACCACGCGGAAAGGACTATCCAAGTTAATTGTGGGAATGGCATGCTTAGCAATGAAAGGCTTGGAGATGAAGCAATGCGACGCACTAGAATCAAATAAAACCTTAGCAGGATATCATTAACGAGGAGGTTACCCATAATCACATCTGACGAGTTCTCTGCTTCAGCTACATTCACCATGTTGACTCTAGCAGAACTGGGTTTGAACTTCACGATAGCATTGCTTGGAGGTTTGCCTGGAGGAGGAGGCGGAAGACGCAGCTGAGAAGTGCACTTGTTGGCATAGTGACCCTTCTGCCCACACTTGTGACATGTAACATCTGCTGGCTGACGGTACTGTGTCTGAGGAGGCCCTTGCTTCTGCTGCTGAAACCTCTGCTGGAAAGCTGGGTTGGGTGGGTGGGAAGAACCATGTCCACCTGATTGCTTGAACTGTTGCGTGTGCCGAGGAGGAGGAGGAGACACCCAATATTTCTGTTGCTTCTGAACCACTTGAGTTGAGGAAGACGAGCTGGAATCTCTGAAGTGCTTCTTTGAATTCTCTACCCTGAGCAAAGTTGCCTCAGCCCTGAGAGCCAAGTTGTAGAACTTATCGAACTCCTCAGGATCGTGCAAAGCGAGGGCTAGCTGCAAATCCTCTTTCAAACCACCTATGAACTGATAAATCTTGCTCTTCTGATCTGGAATGTCCTGTAAGGCATATCGGGCTGGCTCGTGGAACTCGACGTTGTACTTGTACACGGAGTTACCACCTTGCTTCAAGCGCCTGAACTTCTCATGCATCTCCTCCACAAAGCTAGACGGGATGTAGTGGGACCTGAAGTCTCTGCATAACTCATCCCAAGTGATCACTCTGGCACCCATAGAATCCTTCAACTGCTGCCACCAGATCGATGCTTGCCCCTTCAGCTGGAATGTTGCAAACTTGACGAAATCCTCTGGATGAACATTGCTGCACTCAAAGTGCTTGTTCATGTCGCGAATCCAATCCTCAGTGTCAAACGACTGATCACACGAAATGAAGGTGTTCGGCTGATTTGACAGGAACTGACTCAGATTAGCAAACTGATTGCCACCATGGTTGAAGTTGCCTTGCTGCTGATTAGTCCTCTCTTGCAACAAGTGTATCAGCATCTGAGTGTTTGCATTAGTAGCAGCCATCACCGCTTGCCAAGCCTCTGCAGGAGGAGGCGGCGGCGGAGGAGGTGGTGGAGGGGGTGGTGGCGGCATCTGAGCACCCTCACGACCTAGATTATGACGAGTTGGTAGAGCCATCCTGAAGACGGACAACACGTTAGCCTAGAGAATAATATTGAAGGTAAGGCTGAATCAAAAAGGGAGGAATATCTGAACAGGAATATAGCAATTGCACTCAAACAAAATAGTAAGAATGCTTCCTCAAAGTGACTGCCGACAAAATTCTGATTAAGACCACTTGCAAACAAAGTATGAGCTAGAACTGCTTGGCACAAACGTATGATCGAGATTTCATCCGATATCTTCGTGGATAAGATCGCACGGGCTCGAATTTACAGTAGCCATCCTGTGCAAGGTAGTGCACACGACTTACGAAGCATCCCCGAGTCGTAGCAAGCTACAAGGACTCTTTAAGACACAACGAGAACCGTTGTAAGACGACCGTGAACAAACGTACCCACTGAATGTCGAATCACAACCTCACATCATGCATCTGTAGGAAGATTGTCCTATAAGTCACTACTTGATATCCCACCTATGAATTCCCGAAATATCTGGTCATGCAATCTGGTACACGGATACAAGGAGTAATATTCACACAACTCCTATACTAACCCGTCCAATGTATCACATCCATCAACACATAACCAGAATCTCGGACCTTCATCTAACACAGACCCTCGTGATCACAATGATACAAAGTATGGCAGTACTCCCGAATAATCTGCACCAGTACTGGGGACATCGGGGTTATCTCGTCACTACTAGTATTGAAGCAATTACGAACATCCTTCGTTCTGAGATACTCAGAAATCTGAATGATGGCGATGTGCACAAGAATCCCCTGGAGCTCAACTCCCCGGAAGAAATCAAGGCAGACCAGAGGCACCAAGACAGAACTCCGTCACATTGATATCATATAGATTTCAAAATACCCGCGTGATCCTAAATTTTTTTCGAGCGACAAGAGGAGTAGAATTAAGAATTCCTAAGTCGAGAACCTTACCATAGCATGGAAGAGGAGAAAAAATAAACCTACTCTCAGATATAACTAAGACTCAAAACATTTTACTAGACTCGACTCGGCCAAGTACGATCACACAAAGGCTCCTATGGTCGTAAGGCTGTGATTACCAACTTGTAACGACTAAGATGCGGCCCCAAAATGGAAAGAAGCGCATCTATGCGTGTCGCAAGCAAGATAAACATAGCACATTCATAATTAAAGAATAACAAATAGGGAATCGTTTGCCATCTCACATAGATAATATCAGAGTTTACATCCACACATTTATTCAGACAAGGTAGTTCTGCTACGGACTACATAACATAAGAAAAGGCTATGCTATTCCGCATGCTTGCCCACGATCATGACCACAACCTCAGTCTTCTGGATAGTTCACATACAGGCGGTCGTTCTCCTCATCGTACTGCCACGCGAGCCGCGTGCCATCTGGATCACCTGTGTCGGGCGTACCTGTACCTGTTGGGGTGTTGAAGTAATCTGTGAGCCACGGGGACTCAGCAATCTATGACCTTGGTACCGAAACTACTCAAGTTATTAGGTGAGGAAGGTTCAGTGTTTAGGTTGCAGCATCCTAAGCATTTATGGTGGCTAACTTACAAAGAACAAGTTATAGATGTGGTGGTCTATGCGAGCGGTCGAAGACTAGATGATCACTAAGTGATCCTGAACACCTACTTACGTCAAACATAACCCCATCGTATTCCCGGTCGAAGAGAGGTCTTCGAAGGGGACAGTCACGGGTACGCACACAGTTGGTAGTTTTATTAGATTTAATTCAAGTTATCTATAACCGGATGTTAACAAATAATCCATGTTGCCACATAACCGCGGGCACGACTTTCCGAAAGATTAAACCCTGCAGGGGTGCTCCAACTAGTCCATCGCAAACGGTCACGAGCCGCAAAGTAATCCTCTATCACGAATCTCGTGATCTCTCGGATTCCTTAGAGGAAAACCTCAACTCTGGGGAGAACCAAAGCTTCACCGGGATTCCTATACGCAAGATATATCGCTAAGGTAAGACAAGACTAGCAGGACCTCCCATCGCATCGTCAACCCCGATAAGAGTCGCGTATATCAGTCTCAGGACACGACGAATCAACGATGGTTACCACGCCAAAACACCGAGTTGCCCCGGGTAGCGTAATAAGCTGCTCTGGGTTGGACCAACACTCACGAGGAGCACTGGCCCGGGTTGTCGATTAAATCCTCGGGGTAGCTATTCCCTATGCAAATTATTATTAGGTGATTAGGAAATTAAAACCAATGTTGGATCCTGCCGGACAAGTCTTAACACTACACGATTTATCAAGGGGGTCCCCATAACAACCCCGAACGTGTTAGGAGCGATCCGTTATGGAATCAAACACGGGTAGCCGGAAACTAAGGCGGAAATAATGGAACAAATCACTCGGCAAAAGGCTAGGCCTTCCGTAATTTACCAAGTATATATGTGCATTAATTAAATAGCAGTTTAAAACATAATGATATCAAATTCTCATGTTATCACATGAGACCGCTGGCACCTGCAACTAGCAAAGCTATAATTAGAAGCTGAGCATGCCTACTTAGCCATACAACATTAGCTAGGAGGGGAAAGTGTTTGGGTTTCATGGCAATATGAGGAGGCAATTATATCAGCAGTAGGCAGCGAGCATATGACGAAGGAAACGTGGATCTAAGCATAACAAAGCTAGAGACGGTATCAAGGCCACATTCATCTTGCCTGTGATGTCTTGAGCTTGGAACTGCTCTTTTTCGTCCTTCACGTACTCTCCCGAATTCACGTACTCGCTCTCTGATCCCGGTGCTACCCAATATAAAAATAACAGCCAATGAACAACAACACAACATGATGCAACAAACACATGATGCATGAGATGAGAATGAAGCATGCATCTCTAATCTAGTCACTTGCATATGCACGACAAGAAAAGACAAACTTCTGGACATAACTTCACTCTAAGCTATCTTGACATGCATGAATATTACATGAACAGGCGCGTCACAAGAAAACGATGCAAAAACATGTAAAGAACATTGAGAACGGAGCTACGGATCAACCGGAAACTACGAGACAAGATACAGAGTCCTACGGATCAAATCCACCACAAGCACATTCCAATGGCACACTTCTGGTATTCCCAGGTTGCCACATGACCAAACAAACAAGTATAGGTGGGGTGGTTCAAAGAAACTCACCACACCACCAACTATGCAGTCACAAGCTGCAAAACGACAAAACTATGCATTCTGTCCTAAACAGCATCAAGCAGTTTGAGAGCAACATGCAAAGCACCTACAACCACCCAAATGTGCCAGACAAGATATGTGGCAAAATCTATTCAAAAATCTCTACAAGCATGAGCAAGAAGATAATACAAAGGAGTTTCACACAGAAAGATCTACAGGTGCTAACTTGGATAAAAATAACAGATTTCCCGGACTTAGTGAAAATCTCAGATTCTCACGAGCTATTTATGCTCTGAAGCATTTTGACAGCCTCCAAAACAATATCTACAGGAAGTGAAAGTGCATGAAATTTAACAGAGCGCTAGACAAACACAAAAGCTCCAATTCTCTAGTTGATTTCAAGGGCTGATTCCCAACACATGAGCTTTTGCAACCACAACTACAAGAGAAGAAAATAACAATAGTTTCTCAGACTTAGTGAAGTTGACAATTTTCAGCCACATGCCTACTTTGACAAGGCCCAACTTGCACATATAAACTCCTAAGCATAAAACAAAACCACCATGTTGTAGAGGGGTTCACCCACTACTGCCACATCAAGGAATCATCCTCATAGGCTCGTCACATCACATGGCACAAAGCTCTAAACATATATCAAAACAGAAAAATGACATCTCCAGAAAGTGTCCAAAAGGGAAATCTGATTTCACCAATGGATTCCTGGGATGATTCTACCCCAAAAAGATATATAATACCTAGGTACTTGCATACAACATGTAGGCACAAAGTTGAAAGGAAAAACTACATGGAATCACATAGCTCAAATAGTGCCATATCATATGTGATACTCACTAGTTCTTCACCTACACATGCACTTGCACACACTCACAACTCCAATGGTGCACATGAGGGGTAGTCCTCATGTTCATGTGCCTTACCAGACCACACACACACACATACATGCTAACATCACAAGTGCTCAAGCACACACACCTACACATGCTAGTTTTGAACACACATATACTTACACTCACATCAACTACCACTAACACACACACATACATGCTTGCACACAAGTGCTCACTAAGGCAAAACCATGCCTTGGGCATGTGTGTGTCATACTCACACATGCACACACACACATACATGGAAGTTGCACACACATGACCTCCTACACACAAACACAAGCACCACTAAATCCCTACACGTGCTCACTAACTAAAAACAAGGGGAAAACCTACTGGTTTGAGAACCTAGGCAACAAAATAGTGATGCCCAAGCAATACTACAACAACCTACTACATATCACAACAAATAAGAAAAGCAAAAAATAAAAGGGGAGGCTTGGGGGATCGAACCCCAAACCTACTGCACACCACACACAAGCACAGCCACTAGGCTATCACCTCTGGCTCGACAAAACAGATGAAGTAAACAGGATATGCTCTCCCCCGGTTGCTATTGTGCCACAAAAAGAAATAAGCAAAAGGGGCACCGCGGGGGCTCGTACCCACGACCTGCGCAAGACAAAACCCACTACTGACACTGTGCTGCGCGTTCGGTTGTTAACAGAGAGGGGGGATTTGCTCTTTTGAGCAACCCACTCTGGATCTGCTACAACCCGACGGTGGCCGGGACAGGGAGGGTCACCGCCGGTGATTCTCTACAAATTGGACACGGGCTCGTTGCTAGAAGGGAGAGGGATCTCCCACGGTTCCATTTCACCACTAAGCTCAACGAGAGAAGCCCTACAACTACACAACAACGTGCACGGCGGCGTCAGTGACAGAGGAGAACACAACAGCGCTGCTATGGCCCTACGCAAGATCTACCGACAGGGGAACGGGAAGGAGTGCTGCTGCTCACCCACTGGTCGAGGAGGCCGCGCCTGACGGAGAGGAAGAAGGGGTCATCGAGGAAGAAACCGTTGCGGAGGTTGTCGTCGGAGCGAAATGGGTCGTCATCGAAGTAGTGGAAGCAGGGTTGATCGACGTCGATTAGCTACGAGAACGAACTCCCCTAGGGTCCCGCGTGCTTTTGGATTGCTTGGAGAGGACGAAGGAGTATGGCAACGACGACGACGAGCTCATCAAGGATCGGCCATGGCGGAGGAGGAGCTTGCCTACCTTCTTTCGATCCAGGGAGAGGGAGGAGGACGATGGGAAAGGAGGTGGCGACGCTTGGAGGAACCCTAGAACACGACTCGGACGCCAAGGAATAAATAGGGGGGCAAGGGAGGCTGCCTCGACGTCCGTGAGCCACGACGTCGTCTCTCTGTCTCGCTCTCTCTGAAATTCTGACGGAAAGGAGGGGGAAGAGGAAGACGGCGTCAACAGGAGAGGGCTGCCGTGCGAGGGGTAGCTGGGCCAGCGAGGAGGAGGAGGCCCACTCGAAGGCGCCAGGTAAGAAAGAAAAACCCACTGGTTTTTCTATTTAAAAACAAAACAGAAACAAATAAAAGCACACAGGCAACAGTGTTGACCCTAATATAAAACAAAAATGCCCCTGGTCATAAGGGGATTATGACCCAATAAAATAAAATGAAAAGAGGATTTTTGGAGCACTTAAATATTTACAAAACAGAATTAAATAATCTGTTTTGTGAATAAACACCCATCTCAAACATAGTTTCAAAACACATTAGACCTAGCACCACATCCACCACAAGACACTCTAAATGATCTACATTTTCTAACCAGGGTTAGAGCAAATAAATCTTGAGATTGAGAAATAAAGAAGGGGGGGGGGGTTGAAACCTAGTTGAAACTAGCATAGGTGCAACCCAACTACAAACACCACTTCACATCACATAGTACATCACATCACATACCACATCCAAGGATCCACAACAGCAACAAACACACAGAAGGCATGAATGATATGGATGCATGAATGCAAGGGGAGACAAGGTATGATCACATAAAATAACACATGGCATATATCTCACAAGCCAATGACAACATGGACCCACACATGAAGGTTCCAAATATGGCAAGTTACACTCTGGGGCATTACACCAGCGGTACTACCGCTAGGGCCAGCGGTACTACCGCGAGGGGACATTTTTGCAAAAAGAGAAAGACTAGAGAGGGGAAAAGCTCGATAGTTGCAGGGGAAAGGAGATGGAGAAAAAGTGTGTGCATGCAAGAATGATTCCACCCAAACCTCCCCAATACGGATCCCCTCTTAATAGTACGACATTCCTACTACTCAAAACCACCAAAGAGAATCGTAGAAGACACTGTGCTTCTATTCCATGGAGGGTGCCGAATCGTCTTGTGCCTTTGTCATGTATTATCTGAAATGCTCAATGCACACGATTAGTCCACTAAGGTACTGTCATCAATCACCAAAATTACTTAGACATAAATATGCCCTAACAATCTCCCCCTTTTTGGTCGATTGATGACAATACCAGATTTGCACAGTAGAAAGAATGTGAGCATAAAGATAATTTAATAGAGATAATTGAAGAGCATATGACTCACAACATATGATTAAAATAGGTCTCACAATAAAAACAAGTCTCACATCACACCTAGTAAAGATAGCAAATACGACCAAACCAAGTTCAAAGCAAATACGATAAAGATAAAGCAAGCAAATACAACTCCTAGACTCTCTCCCCCTTTGGCACCAAGACACCAAAAAGGGGCACACCTAAGACACATGTGGTCACTCCTCATCCTCAGACTCATCCGTGGCATCAGGATCCTGCTCGTCCTGCTCCTCCTCAATGTCCTTGTCAGAAACCTCCTCCTCAGCATCAGATCCATTCCACTCGTAATCTTGAGCCCTCATCGAGTCAGTCTCTCGAGTGATGTCGTCCTTTGAGCCGCTCGAGATTGCCACATCAAGTGTCCTTAAGACACGCTTGTGCCTCTGACCGTTCTCCTTCTAGGCCACATGAGACTGATATTGGCCCTTGGCCTGCATACAAAAGAGAGTCTTCATCTGATTCTTCAGCTTCATAGCCCAAGATGGCATAGCAGAAGAGCGGGTATGCGAAGCAGGTCCTCCTCCAGCAGCAGTCTCTGTGTCAGTCTCCATGGGCTGAGAAGAAGTCGAGGTGTTGGCCCATTTGTCCTTGAGACGCAGCTTGATAGGATCATGCACAAAGTAGTCAGCTTCAACAGGGAGGACCTCGTCCGGATAGGTATCGTTCCATTTCTTCTGAATGAAGGCGAATAGGTAAGGCCCGTAGATGGAAACCTTACGGTTCATGATGCAATTCCAGAGCTCACAGAACATCACATCAGATATGTCGAGAGGCGCAGTGGCCTTATTCCTTGCCTCCTCACACAGCAGAAGCATCTCAGCCAGATGTCCATGCACCTCGTCCTTGTTGCCAATACGAGGGAACAAGGTGTTGCGGAAGATCCGTTGCATGACATCCAGATGCGTGGGGAGCACACCCTTTTTTATGTAAAGATGTTGTAGCATGTCCTTGGGGGTGGAAGTAGACTTAGTTGGAGCATGAGGACGCAACCCAAGAATAGTTTCTTGCCCCTAGAAGTCGACATTCAGGAGCTGCATGAACTCCCTCCAGGTACCAGTCAGCTTCTTACCAGCCGTCATCCAGGTCATGGTGCACTCGTCATCAGGGTGAAAGTGAACGGTGACATAAAACTGGGCCACAAGATCTGGATCGAAGTCATTTCTGAAGGTGATGACTTCCGTAATGCCAAGCTTGTCAACCAAGGAGAGAGCCTCACCAAAGTAGTCATGATGCCGCCGAAGGTGAGCGGGGTTGATCCACTGCACCGGGACATAGATCTTCTTGAAGGGCACGATGATGTCACGAAAGATCATTGCCTGTTCCCATGACCAAACATTATCGCAACCCTTGAGTTGAGCCTTTTCATTAACATAGGGATCATGGGTACGGAGTGCAAAAAAGTCTTTAGGAGGCATAGTGCGGACGTTGGGCCCTTTGGACTTTGTGGCAACCTTCTTGAAAGACTTCTTGGTAGGGTTCAGACTGGAAGTTGCAGAACCTTCTGGAGCCTGTGGATTGCGGTACTATTTGGAGTGGGTGTTACGAACATGATTCGAGCGACGAGAACCACCTGCGACATACAAGACACACACACAAAAAGAGCGACAAAAGCAGTCATGGCAATGTTCAAAAATCATAAGAAGAAGCACACATTGCCAAGGGAAATCAAACATAAAATGCCCCCTAGAGGTAGTACCGCTCGCCCTGGTGGTAGTACCGCTGGGGTCATAGCGGTAGTACCGCGGGGCTAGCGGTAGTACCGCTGCCTCCTTAGTGGTAGTACCGCCCAAGTAGAGCGGTAGTACCGCGAGGGGTTGACTTTCAGATCTAGACAGATTTGAAGCATCTAAAATTACTAGATTCCTTTCCAGAGATCCACGGCTAACAAATACACTTAGCACAAGAATCACCATAGCCCTAAAACATGTGGAACTCTAGATCATCTAGAAGGAGACAAGCCTAGTCAATTTGATCCAAGTTTAAATCAAGTCCATGAGATGTATGATAAGAGCTACTAGATCTAAAGCATGGAGAACTAGGGCATGTCAAAATATTTGCAATGAAGAACATTAGACCTAAAATCCCCTAAGATTTCTCCCCCAATCCATCCAAAAACTAAGCATAAAGCATATCCATGGATCCAAATCAACAATCTCCTAACCCTAGAAACAAACACACCAACCAAGAGAGGAAGGGGAGGAGTGCTGACGTGCAACTATTCCTGACTTGATGCCTCCACGGCAACGGAGCCAGAAAAGAGCTTGTCCCAGTTGCTCAACAATTAGCAATTGTTTTGCAATGGCCCACCTGAAAGAACGTGGGATCGCGACAGTTTTCGAGGGTAGAGTATTCAACCCAAATTTGTTGGTTCGCGCGACGGGAAGTGAAAGAATATTCTCAAGTATTAGCAGGTGAATGTGTCAGATTAAACCACACCTGAAAGATTAGTATCTGCAAGCAAGGTGTCAACAACAAAGTAGTATGATAACAACGGTGCCAGAAATGATCTGGTGACAAGGCAGACTATTCCTAACTGTTGTATCAATGGCGCGAGTAAGTTGCCCGTGGACGGGAAATATTCTTTCCCGGCAACGGTGATAGAAAAAGTATTGTAGCACGTAGCAGCAGTGTAACGAGTAACAACAGTGGCAAGGAACGACAGTAGTGACTGCAGTAGCAAGTAGAAGCAGTAGCAAGTAACAGCAACAGCAAGTAACAGTAGTGGCAGCAGCAGCAGGACAAAGCAAGTAACAACAGCAGAAAGTAACAGTAGCAGCAACAGTAGTAACAGCAGCAGTGGGACAAACTCGTAGGCAATGGGTCGGCGATTCGTTGGATGACATTCATCATGCAATAGTTATAACACGGAGAGATATGTGGCTAGCTCCCGTTCGTCAATGTGATTTAGGCATGCATTCTGGGTGTCGTCATACATGCTTAGGGAAAAGAACTTGCATGACATCTATTGTCCATCCCTCCCGTGGCAGCGGGGTACAAATGGATACTACGGGATATTAAGGTTCTCCTTTTAATAAAGAACCGGACCAACGCATTAGCACTTGGTGAACACATGAACTCCTCAAACTATGGTCATCACCGGGAGTGGTTCCGGTTATTGTCACGCCGGGGTTGCCGGATCATAACACATAGTAGGTAACTACAACTTGCAAGATCAGATCTAAAACACACATATATTGGTGACAACATAATAATTTCAGATCTGAAATCATGGCACTCCATCCCTAGTGACAAGCATTAAGCATGGCAAAGTAGTAGCAACATCAATCTTAGAACATAGTGGATACTAGGGATCAATCCCCGTCAAAACTAACTCGATTACATGATAGATCTCATCCTACTGATCATCGCCCAGCGAGCCTACAAATAGATTACTCACGAACGATGAAGATCTTCTGGAATTGGAGAGGGAAGAAGGTTGATGATGACGATGGCGACGATCTCCTTGATCCGGAGCCCAAAACGGACTCCGGATCTGCCCTGCAGATGAAAAACACGATGTGGCGGCGCCTCCGTATCGCAAACGCGATGAAATCCTCTCTTCTGATTTTTTCGGGACGAAAGGGAATAAATAGAGCTGAGTTTGGGGGCAACAGAGCCACATGGGCCCCACAAGCTTGGTTGCCGCGGCCTGGGGGGGTGGCCGCAGCAACAGGGCTTGTGGCCCACTCGCCCGTCCCCTCCGATGGATCTTCGCGCAGGTATTTTTCATATTTTCGAGAAATATTCTCCGTAAATTTTCAGGACATTCTGAGAACTTTCATTTCTGCACAAAAACAACACCATGGTAATTCTGCTGAAAATAGCGTCAGTCCGGGTTAGTTCCATTCAAATCATGCAAGTTAGAGTCCAAAACAAGGGCAAAAGAGTTTGGAAAAGTAGATACGATGGAGACGTATCAACTCCCCCAAGCTTAAAACCTTGCTTGTCCTCAAGCAACTCAGTTGACAAACTGAAAGAGAAAGAAAAACTTTGACAAACTCTGTTTGATCTTGTTGTTCCAACTTTGTCTAACTCATAACCAGAATTTCAGCAAGATCACAAGTTAACCACATAAGCATGTGACACAAAGGTCTCACGGTAAACTAATATCAATGGCATAATCAGCTAGCGAGCAAATAATAATGAGTTTCAGATACCAACAATTCAATCAAAACAAGCATGAAGCAATATGAATAGGTGGTATCTCGCTAGCTCTTTCTGAGACCGCAAAACATAAATGCAGAGCACTTTCAAAGATCAAGGGCTAACTAAACATTGTACTTCATAGCAACGACGATCCAGTCATAGTCATACTCAATATCAATCAAAAGCAAAGCATAAAAATGACAGAGGTGCTCTCTAATTGGTGCTTATATAAGAACAGGATGACTCAACAGGAAAATAAATAGACATGCCCTTCGCAGAGGGAAGCATTGATTTGCAGAGGTGCCAGAGCTCAAGCTTTGAAAATAGAGATAATAATTTTGGGTGGCATGCTTTCATTGTCAACGCAATGACCAAGAGTTCTCAATATCTTCCATGCTACACATGCTATAGGCGGTTCCCAAACAGAAAAGTAAAGTTTTAACTCCCCCACCACCAATCAATCACACTCCACGGCTAGCCGAATCCTGGGGTACCATCCATACTAACATCAATCCGGGGGGAGTCTTGTTTTACAGTTATGTTTTCGATTTAAGCATGGAACTCGGCATTCCAATTACCGGCCCCTTTCTCGTGAATGACAGTGAATAAACACATGTCGAGGATAACACGCCTAACATGGAAGATACCAATAGCCCCCTGTCACCACATGAGCGGTTCGGGCATGCAAAACAGATTATTTCTTGAAGGTTTAGAGAATGGCACATGCAAATTTACTTGGAACGGCAGGTAGATACCGCAAATAGGTAGGTAGGTGGACTCTCATGGAAAAACTTTTGGGTTTATGGAGGTGGATGCACAAGCAGTATTCCGCTTAATACAAGTGAAGGCTAGCAAAAGACTGGGAAGCAACCAACTAGAGGGCGACAACAGTCATCAAGATGCAATGAGTTTGACTAACATTGAGTGCAAGCATGAGCAGGATATAAATCACCATGAACACGAACATCATAGAGGCTATGTTGATTTTGTTTCAACTACATGCATGAACATGCGCCAAGTCAAGCCACTTGAATCATTCAAAGGAGAATACCATCCTATCATACTACATCATAGTCATCTCAAAATCTATGTTGGCATTCAAGACAAACCATTATAAGCTCCTAGATAAATAAGCATGGCATCAGAAACTATGATCTCTAAGTTGTCATTGCAAACATGGTTCTCTCTCAACAAAGCTGAATCTGGAACGACAAGCTAGTCATATTTACAAAAAACAAAATAGATAGAGTTCATACCAGCTTTTCCAGTTTCAGTCACTTCATCATATATCATCATTATTGCCTTTCACTTGCACGATCGAACGATGTGAACAATAATAAGCGTGCTCGTGCATTGGACTAAGCTGAATCTGCAGGCAAACACAAAGGAGAAGACAAAGTAATATGGCTCTTTGAAAGCTAAACAGGTATGCATACAAGAGCCACTAAACATTGTAACCAATATCTTCTACCTTGACCCAAAGAAAAAGAAAACTATTTACACGGGAAAGCTCCCAACAAGCAAAAGAAGAAAGGAAAATCTTTTTGGGTTTTCTCAAAAAGACACAAAACAAGAAAACAAGAAAACGAAAATAAACTAGCATGGATAATACAGTGGGAAAGTGTAAACACCGACTAACAAAGTGAAAGCATAAGCAAGAATGTAAAGTCGGTGAGAACACGTACTCCCCCAAGCTTAGGCTTTTGGCCTAGCTTGGTCTACTCCCAAGGACGGTCCTGCCGAAACCCAAAATCATAATCGGGGTTATACGGGAGCGCTGCAGCCACTGCCTGAATAGCTGCCTCACAGAGACGAGCAGCCGTCGCCTCCCTCTCATACTCCTCTGCCTCTCTTATGGTTATGTAGTATCTCCGTTTTACCTGAAAGTCAAAGAAAGCAGGAGCAGGAAGGGTAATATGGAAAACACGCCGCAGGTTAAATATCAATCGGTATAGGAGGGATTCATCATCCCTCTCAAGGAACTGGTAGCGTGTCATAGCGACGCGGTCAAGGAAAGCTGTATGGAGCGGGGGATCTCCTGCGCGGATGGGTACTCCAAGAAAATTTGCTATGCGAGTGGCATAGATGCCGCCAAAGAAATCCCCATCAATAGCATTCTTATTCAGCCTCCTTGCTATAATAGCTCGCATGTTGAAGCTTTTGTCACCCGTCACTGCGCTCTTAAGGATACTAAGGTTGGATGCGCATAGGTGACAATGTTCAACCTTGCCATTAATGTTTCTACCTATGAAGAGGGCAAAGTAGTGCAAGGCAGGGAAATGAATGCTTCCTATGGTAGCTTGCGTGATGTCTCTAGTTTCTCCAACAGTTATACTAGAGACAAAATCTCTAACCGAAGACTTAGCAGGATCTTTAAGATTACCCCCATCGGGTATCTTGCAAATCCTATTGAAATCCTCCAAATCCATGGCGTAGGATTTATCATACAGATCAAACAATATGGATGAGTCACGGCCAACTGAAAATTTAAATCTACGCACGAAAGAGGGAGTGAGCAAAGCATACTGTTCACATTTATCTGAGAGGAATTCTTCTAACCCGGCATTGCGGACAAGTGTATCAAACTCATCCTTGAAGCCTGCTTCGATCATGAACTCATCGGAAGGCCATTCACATGGTTGTACCGGTGCGTCCCTTAGTTGATAAGGATCGGGCTCCCGAATAGAAAGGCGGGGACCCTTCTTACTTGAGGAACCACCATGAAACTTCCTCGTGAACATAATTTCTTTTTGCTGAAATTTCTGAAGTTCAAGAGAAAAGTGAATAAAGACCAACCACACCTTGTAGCAACTACTCCTACTAGTGTCTAGAGACCGTATCACGCGCTAAAACTACTTGGGACCGGCTAAAATCAACATTTCAAGCTCAAGAACAGGGTCACCAAGGTAGCAAGAATACGCAAAGGATAAAACACTAGAGCAAAAACTATTTGGACCAATGCAGGAGTCACTTACCAAGGAGTAATTTCCCCAAAACGGTTCGGAGAATGGTGCTTTGAGCAAGGAGATCGAAAATCACAGCCAAATGAGCAAGAACACGGGTTTGAGCCGCGAAACGATTTTTCTGGAGGTAGAAGAAGAGGATGTGAGCTGGAATGAGTGGAGGGGGCCCCTTTGGGCCCCACAAGCTTGGTTGTCGCGGCCAGGGGGGAGGCCGCGGTGACAGGGCTTATGGCCCACTCGTGTGGGCCCCAGGCCAGCTCTCAGTCCAAGTATTTATCAAATATTCCAGAAAAAATGATACTAGATTTTGAGGACCATGGGAGAACTTTTATTTTCGGTATACTTTTCTCCGGGACGCTAAAACAGAAAACAGGGAAAGCTAAACTAAATCTATCATTTTTCTTCTAAGCAACAGAAAGTGAAAGCTTAAAACAGAGGTATGTGACTCTTTGATTCATCCATTTCATGGTCATCGAAAGAAATCCGTCAATGGGGTTGATCAAATCCTCATGAGAAAACTTTTCCGAATCGCAAAAGGAAACAGAGAATTGTCGAATAGCCACTAAGTCACCTCAATGGGGATATGAATCTCCCCAAGAAGCAAATCATACTTCATCTTGACACGAGGAATAGGGCATTCAAAGCTCCCAATAAGAATCGATGAAGTTTTTTCAATAGCATTTATGCAATGTACTTGATATCGTTTCTTCGGAAAGTGCACTGTATGCTCATTACCGTTGACATGGAAAGTGACATTGCCTTTGTTGCAATCTATAACAGCCCCTGCAGTGTTTAAAAAGGGTCTTCTGAGGATGACAGCCATGGCATCGTCCTCGGGAATATCCAAGATAACAAAGTCTGTTAAGATAGTGGTGTTAGCAACCACAACAGGCACATCCTCGCAAATGCCAACCGGGAAAGCAGTTGATTTGTCGGCCATTTGCACAGAAATTTGAGTGGGTGTCAACTTATCCAGTTCAAGTCTACGATAAAGAGAGAGAGGCATAACACGAACACCGGCTCCAAGGTCACATAAGGCAGTTCTTACGTAGTTTCCTTTAGTGGAGCAAGGTATAGTGGGCACTCCGGGATCACCAAGTTTCTTAGGAGTTCCACCTTTTAAAGTTTAATTGGCAAGCATGGTGGAGATCTCAAGATCTGGTATCTTCCGTTTATTAGTCACGATATCTTTCATGTACTTGGCATATGGAGACATTTTGAGCATATCAATTAACCGCATCTGCAGAAAGACGGGTCTTATCATTTCAATAAAGCGGTCAAAATCCTCATCATCCTTTTTCTTGGATGGCTTAGGAGGAAAGTGTTGGAATTATGCCCTAGAGGCAATAATAAATATGGTTATTATTATAATTCCTGTATCAAGATAATAGTTTATTATCCATGCTATAATTGTATTGAATGAAGACTCATTTACATGTGTGGATACATAGACAAAACACCGTCCCTAGCATGCCTCTAGTTGGCTAGCCAGTTGATCGATGATAGTCAGTGTCTTCTGATTATGAACAAGGTGTTGTTGCTTGATAACTGGATCACGTCATTGGGAGAATCACGTGATGGACTAGACCCAAACTAATAGACGTAGCATGTTGATCGTGTCATTTTGTTGCTACTGTTTTCTGCGTGTCAAGTATTTATTCCTATGACCATGAGATCATATAACTCACTGACACCGGAGGAATGCTTTGTGTGTATCAAACGTCGCAACGTAACTGGGTGACTATAAAGATGCTCTACAGGTATCTCCGAAGGTGTTAGTTGAGTTAGTATGGATCAAGACTGGGATTTGTCACTCCGTGTGACGGAGAGGTATCTCGGGGCCCACTCGGTAATACAACATCACACACAAGCCTTGCAAGCAATGTAACTTAGTGTAAGTTGCGGGATCTTGTATTACGGAACGAGTAAAGAGACTTGCCGGTAAACGAGACTGAAATAGGTATGCGGATACTGACGATCGAATCTCGGGCAAGTAACATACCGAAGGACAAAGGGAATGACATACGGGATTATACGAATCCTTGGCACTGAGGTTCAAACGATAAGATCTTCATAGAATATGTAGGATTCAATATGGGCATCCAGGTCCCGTTATTGGATATTGACCGAGGAGTCTCTCGGGTCATGTCTACATAGTTCTCGAACCCGCAGGGTCTGCACACTTAAGGTTCGACGTTGTTTTATGCGTATTTGAGTTATATGGTTGGTTACCGAATGTTTTTCGGAGTCCCGGATGAGATCTCGGACGTCACGAGGGTTTCCGGAATGGTCCGGAAATGAACATTGATATATAGGATGACCTCATTTGATTACCGGAAGGTTTTCGGAGTTACCGGGAATGTACCGGGAATGACGAATGGGTTCCGGGAGTTCACCGGGGGGGGGGGGGGCAACCCACCCCGGGGAAGCCCATAGGCCTTTGGGGAGACACACCAGCCCTTAGTGGGCTGGTGGGACAGCCCACAAGTGCCCTATGCGCCAAGGAGAAGAAAATCAAGAGAGAAAGAAAAAAAAAGGAGGAGGTGGGAAGGAAGGGGGACTCCCTCCCACCAAACCTAGTCCAACTCGGTTTGGGGGGGGGAGAGTCCTCCCCCTTGGCTCGGCCGACCCCCTTGGGGCTCCTTGAGCCCCAAGGCAAGGCCCCCTCCCTCCCACCTATATATACGGAGGTTTTAGGGCTGATTTGAGACGACTTTTCCACGGCAGCCCGACCACATACCTCCACGGTTTTTCCTCTAGATCGCGTTTCTGCGGAGCTCGGGCGGAGCCCTGCTGAGACAAGGTCATCACCAACCTCCGGAGCGCCGTCACGCTGCCGGAGAACTCTTCTACCTCTCAGTCTCTCTTGCTGGATCAAGAAGGCCGAGATCATCGTCGAGCTGTACGTGTGCTGAACGCGGAGGTGCCGTCCGTTCGGTACTAGATCGTGGGACTGATCGCGGGATTGTTCGCGGGGCGGATCGAGGGACGTGAGGACGTTCCACTACATCAACCGCGTTCTCTAACGCTTCTGCTGTACGGTCTACAAGGGTACGTAGATCACTCATCCCCTCTCGTAGATGGACATCACCATGATAGGTCTTCGTGCGCGTAGGAAATTTTTTGTTTCCCATGCGACGTTCCCCAACAGTGGCATCATGAGCTAGGTTCATGCGTAGATGTCTTCTCGAGTAGAACACAAAAGTTTTTGTGGGCGCTGATGTGCGTTTTGCTGCCCTCCTTAGTCTTTTCTTGATTCCGCGGTATTGTTGGATTGAAGCGGCTTGGACCGACATTACTCGTACGCTTACGAGAGACTGGTTTCATCGTTACGAGTACCCCCCTTTGCTTAAAGATGACTGGCAAGTGTCGATTTCTCCAACTTTAGTTGAATCGGATTTGACCGAGGAGGTCCTTGGATGAGGTTAAATAGCAACTCATATATCTCCGTTGTGGTGTTTGCGTAAGTAAGATGCGATCCTACTAGATACCCTTGGTCACCACGTAAAACATGCAACAACAAAATTAGAGGACGTCTAACTTGTTTTTGCAGGGTATGATTGTGATGTGATATGGCCAACGATGTGATGTGATGTATTGGATGTATGAGATGATCATGTTGTAATAGAAATATCGACTTGCACGTCGATGGTACGACAACCGGCAGGAGCCATAGGGTTGTCTTTATACTAACGTTTGTGCTTGCAGATGCGTTTTCTATTTTGCTAGGATGTAGCTTTAGTAGTAATAGCATAAATAGCACGACAACCCCGATGGCAACACGTTGATGGATGATCATGGTGTGGCGCCGGTGACAAGAAGATCGTGCCGGTGCTTTGGTGATGGAGATCGAGAAGCACGTGATGATGGCCATATCATGTCACTCATGAATTGCATGTGATGTTAATCCTTTTATGCACCTTATTTTGCTTAGAACGACGGTAGCATTATGAGGTGATCTCTCACTAAAATTTCAAGACGAAATTGTGTTCTCCCCGACTGTGCACCGTTGCTACAGTTCGTCGTTTCGAGACACCACGTGATGATCGGGTGTGATAGACTCAACGTTCACATACAACGGTTGCAAAACAGTTGCGCACGCGGAACACTCGGGTTAAGCTTGACGAGCCTAGCATGTGCAGACATGGCCTCGGAACACATGAGACCGAAAGGTCGATCATGAATCATATAGTTGATATGATTAGCATAGGGATGCTTACCACTGAAACTATACTCAACTCACGTGATGATCGGACTTGGGATAGTGTAAGTGGATCATGAACCACTCAAATGCCTAGAGAGATGTACTTTTTGAGTGGGAGTTTAGCATATAATTTGATTAAGTTGAACTCTAATTATCTTGAACATAGTCTAAGTCCACTTTGAATATATTTGTGTTGAAGATCATGGCTCACGCGACAGTCATCCTGAATTTTAATACGTTCCTAGAGAAAGCTAAGTTGAAAGATGATGGAAGCAACTTTGTAGACTGGGCTCGTAATCTTAAGCTAATCTTACAAGCTGGGAAGAAGGATTATGTCCTTAATGCTGCGCTAGGAGATGAACCACCCACTACGGCTGATCAGGATGTTAAGAACGCTTGGTTAGCACGTAAGGAGGACTACTCAATAGTTCAATGTGCAGTCTTGTATGGCTTAGAACCGGGACTTCAACGTCGCTTTGAGCGTCATGGAGCATTTGAGATGTTCCAGGAGTTGGAGTTTATCTTTCAGAAGAACGCCCGGATCGAGAGGTATGAGACCTCCGATAAATTCTATGCTTGCAAGATGGAGGAAAACTCGTCTGTCAGTGAACATGTGCTCAAAATGTCTGGGTACTCAAACCGTCTAGCTGAACTGGGGATTGAACTCCTGCAAGAAGCTATCACTGACAGAATCCTTCAATCACTGCCTCCAAGCTACAAAGGCTTTATGTTGAACTACAACATGCAAGGGATGAACAAGTCTCCCGGTGAGTTGTTTGCGATGTTGAAAGTCGCAGAGTCTGAACTCCGCAAAGAGCATCAAGTGTTGATGGTGAATAAGACCACTAGTTTCAAGAGAAACGACAAAGGCAAGAAGGGCAATTCGAAGAAGAGTGGCAAGCCTGTTGCCAATCCGCCGAAGAAACCCAAAGCTGGACCTAAGCCTGAAACGGAGTGTTTCTATTGCAAGGGTATGGGTCACTGGAAGCTCAATTGCCCCAAGTATCTGGCAGATAAGAAGGCGGGCAAAGAAAAATCAGGTATATTTGATATACATGTTATTGATGTGTAATTAACCGGCTCTCGTAGTAGTGCGTGGGTATTTGATACCGGTTCTGTTGCTCACATTTGCAACTCGAAGCAGGAACTGCGGAATAGACGAAGGCTGGCGAAAGACGAAGTGACGATGCGCGTAGGAAATGGTTCCAAGGTTGATGCAATCGCCGTCGGCACAGTGTCACTTCAGCTACCATCGGGATTAGTGATGAACTTAAATCGTTGTTATTTAGTGCCTGCGTTGAGCATGAACATTATCTCTGGATCTTGTTTATTGCGAGACGGTAACTCTTTTAAGTCTGAGAATAATGGTTGTTCTATTTCTATGAGTAATATCTTTTATGGTCATGCACCGAATGTGAGAGGATTGTTCATATTGAATCTTGATAGTGATACGCATATACATAACATCGAGACCAAAAGAGTTAGAGTAAACAATGATAGCGCCATATTTTTGTGGCACTGCCGCTTGGGTCATATTGGTGTAAAGCGCGTGAAGAAACTCCATGCTGATGGACTTTTGGAGTCACTTGATTTTGATTCACTTGACACGTGCGAACCATGCCTCATGGGCAAGATGACTAAAACTCCGTTCTCCGGAACAATGGAGCGTGCAAGTGACTTGTTGGAAATCATACATACCGATGTGTGTGGTCCAATGAGCGTGGAGGCACGCGGCGGATATCGTTATTTTCTCACCTTCACTGACGATTTAAGTAGATATGGTTATGTCTACTTGATGAAGCACAAGTCTGAAACATTTGAAAAGTTCAAGCAATTTCAGAGTGAAGTGGAAAATCATCGTAACAAGAAGATCAACTTCCTACGTTCTGATCGTGGGGGTGAATATCTGAGTTTCGAGTTTGGTGCTCACTTAAGACAATGTGGAATTGTTTCACAGTTAACACCGCCTGGAACACCACAGCGTAATGGTGTGTCTGAACATCGTAATCGTACTTTGTTAGAGATGGTGCGATCTATGATGTCTCTTACTGATTTGCCGTTATCTTTTTGGGGTTATGCATTAGAAACAGCTGCATTCACTTTAAATAGGGCACCATCAAAATCCGTTGAGACGACACCATACGAACTGTGGTATGGCAAAAGGCCAAAGTTGTCGTTTCTTAAAGTTTGGGGATGTGATGCTTATGTCAAAAAGCTTCAGCCTGAAAAGCTGGAACCCAAAGCGGAAAAGTGCATCTTCATAGGTTACCCAAAAGAGACAGTTGGGTACACCTTCTATTTCAAATTCGAGGGCAAAGTTTTTGTTGCTAAGAACGGAGCTTTTCTCGAGAAGGAGTTTCTCTCGAGAGAATTGAGTGGGAGAAATATAGAACTTGACGAGGTTGTCGAACCTCTCATCCCTCTGGATGGTGGCGCAGGGCAAGGGGAAACCTCTGTCGTTGCGACGCCGGTTGAGGAGGAAGTTAATGATGGTGATCATGAAACTCCAGTTCAAGTTTCTGTTGAACCACGCGGGTCGACGAGATCACGCGCTGCTCCAGAGTGGTACGGTAATCCCGTCTTATCAATCATGTTGTTAGACAACAATGAACCTGCAAATTATGAAGAAGCAATGGTGGGCCCAGATTCCAACAAATGGCTAGAAGCCATGAAGTCCGAGATAGGATCCATGTATGAGAACAAAGTGTGGACTTTGGAGATACTACCTGAGGGCCGCAAGGCTATTCAGAACAAATGGATCTTTAAGAAGAAGACGGACGCTGACGGCAATGTGACCGTTTATAAAGCTCGACTTGTGGCAAAGGGTTTTTCACAAGTTCCAGGAGTTGACTACGATGAGACTTTCTCACCCGCAGCGATGCTTAAGTCCGTTAGAATCATGTTAGCAATAGCTGCATTTTTCGATTATGAAATCTGGCAGATGGATGTCAAAACGGCGTTCCTTAACGGTTTCCTTAAGGAAGAGTTGTATATGATGCAACCCGAAGGTTTTGTCGATCCTAAGAGTGCTAACAAGGTGTGCAAGCTCCAGCGATCCATTTATGGACTGGTGCAAGCATCTCGGAGTTGGAACAAACGCTTTGATGAGGTGATCAAAGCATTTGGGTTTATACAAGTGGTTGGAGAATCTTGTATTTACAAGAAAGTGAGTGGGAGCTCTGTGGCGTTTCTAATATTATATGTGGATGACATATTACTGATTGGAAACAACGTGGAGCTTTTGGAGAGCATAAAAGGTTACTTGAATAAAAATTTCTCTATGAAGGACCTAGGAGAAGCTGCTTACATTCTAGGCATTAAGATCTATAGGGATAGATCAAAACGCGTGATAGGACTTTCACAAAGCACATACCTTGATAAAGTTTTGAAGAGGTTCAAAATGGAACAGTCCAAGAAAGGGTTCTTGCCAGTTTTACAAGGTACGAGATTGAGTAAGACTCAGTGCCCAGCAACTGATGAAGATAGAGAGCATATGCGCTCCGTCCCCTATGCTTCAGCCATAGGTTCTATCATGTATGCAATGCTGTGCACTAGACCGGATGTTAGCCTGGCCATAAGTATGGCAGGTAGGTTCCAGAGTAATCCAGGAGTGGATCACTGGACAGCGGTCAAGAATATCCTGAAGTACGTGAAAAGGACTAAGGAGATGTTTCTCGTGTATGGAGGTGACGAAGAGCTCGCCGTAAAAGGTTACGTCGATGCAAGCTTTGACACAGATCCGGACGACTCTAAGTCGCAAACCGGATACGTATTTATTCTTAATGGGGGTGCAGTAAGCTGGTGCAGTTCCAAATAAAGCGTCGTAGCAGATTCTACATGTGAAGCAGAGTACATGGCTGCCTCGGAGGCGGCTAAGGAGGGTGTCTGGATGAAGCAGTTCATGATAGATCTTGGAGTAGTGCCAAGTGCACTGGATCCAATAATCTTGTTCTATGACAACACGGGTGCCATTGCCTTAGCAAAGGAACCACGGTTTCACAAGAAGACCAGACACATCAAACGACGCTTCAACCTCATCCGCGACTACGTCGAGGAAGAGGACGTAAATATATGCAAAGTGCACACGGATCTGAATGTAGCAGACCCGCTGACTAAACCTCTTCCACGGCCAAAACATGATCGACACCAGAACTATATAGGTGTTAGATTTATTACAATGTAATTCACATGGTGATGTGAGGGCTGGATTATTGACTCTAGTGCAAGTGGGAGACTGTTGGAATTATGCCCTAGAGGCAATAATAAATATGGTTATTGTTATAATTCCTGTATCAAGATAATAGTTTATTATCCATGCTATAATTGTATTGAATGAAGACTCATTTACATGTGTGGATACATAGACAAAACACCGTCCCTAGCATGCCTCTAGTGGGCTAGCCAGTTGATCGATGATAGTCAGTGTCTTCTGATTATGAACAAGGTGTTGTTGCTTGATAACTGGATCACGTCATTGGGAGAATCACGTGATGGACTAGACCCAAACTAATAGACGTAGCATGTTGATCGTGTCATTTTGTTGCTACTGTTTTCTGCGTGTCAAGTATTTATTCCTATGACCATGAGATCATATAACTCACTGACACCGGAGGAATGCTTTGTGTGTATCAAACGTCGCAACGTAACTGGGTGACTATAAAGATGCTCTACAGGTATCTCCGAAGGTGTTAGTTGAGTTAGTATGGATCAAGACTGGGATTTGTCACTCCGTGTGACGGAGAGGTATCTCGGGGCCCACTCGGTAATACAACATCACACACAAGCCTTGCAAGCAATGTAACTTAGTGTAAGTTGCGGGATCTTGTATTACGGAACGAGTAAAGAGACTTGCCGGTAAACGAGACTGAAATAGGTATGCGGATACTGACGATCGAATCTCGGGCAAGTAACATACCGAAGGACAAAGGGAATGACATACGGGATTATACGAATCCTTGGCACTGAGGTTCAAACGATAAGATCTTCGTAGAATATGTAGGATTCAATATGGGCATCCAGGTCCCGCTATTGGATATTGACCGAGGAGTCTCTCGGGTCATGTCTACATAGTTCTCGAACCCGCAGGGTCTGCACACTTAAGGTTCGACGTTGTTTTATGCGTATTTGAGTTATATGGTTGGTTACCGAATGTTGTTCGGAGTCCCGGATGAGATCTCGGACGTCACAAGGGTTTCCGGAATGGTCCGGAAATGAACATTGATATATAGGATGACCTCATTTGATTACCGGAAGGTTTTTGGAGTTACCGGGAATGTACCGGGAATGACGAATGGGTTCCGGGAGTTCACCGGGGGGGGGGGGGGGCAACCCACCCCGGGGAAGCCCATAGGCCTTTGGGGAGACACACGAGCCCTTAGTGGGCTGGTGGGACAGCCCACAAGTGCCCTATGCGCCAAGGAGAAGAAAATCAAGAGAGAAAGAAAAAAAAGGAGGAGGTGGGAAGGAAGGGGGACTCCCTCCCACCAAACCTAGTCCAACTCGGTTTGGGGGGGGGGAGAGTCCTCCCCCTTGGCTCGGCCGACCCCCTTGGGGCTCCTTGAGCCCCAAGGCAAGGCCCCCTCCCTCCCACCTATATATATGGAGGTTTTAGGGCTGATTTGAGACGACTTTTCCACGGCAGCCCGACCACATACCTCCACGGTTTTTCCTCTAGATCGCGTTTCTGCGGAGCTCGGGCGGAGCCCTGCTGAGACAAGGTCATCACCAACCTCCGGAGCGCCGTCACGTTGCCGGAGAACTCTTCTACCTCTCCGTCTCTCTTGCTGGATCAAGAAGGCCGAGATCATCGTCGAGCTGTACGTGTGCTGAACGCGGAGGTGCCGTCCATTCGGTACTAGATCGTGGGAGTGATCGCGGGATTGTTCGCGGGGCGGATCGAGGGACGTGAGGACGTTCCACTACATCAACCGCGTTCTCTAACGCTTCTGCTGTACGGTCTACAAGGGTACGTAGATCATCATCCCCTCTCGTAGATGGACATCACCATGATAGGTCTTCGTGCGCGTAGGAAATTTTTTGTTTCCCATGCGACGTTCCCCAACAGAAAGGGCATAGGTCTCTGAACCCATGGCTTCCTTTCTTTACCATGATTCCTAGCAGTGAAGTCATTCTTATCATATCTGTTAGGTTGTGGGTTATCAGGATTAATCGTAGGTTCAATCTCCACATACTTATCATTGCTAGGTTGAACATTATTATGAACATCATTGTCCATATTGTCACCAGGTTCATGTTCATCACCAGATTGTGTTTCTGCATCAGACGCAGAAATATCATTTGGTTCTTCAGGTGTGACGGTATTTGGTGAACTAACATGTAGGCTTCTACCATCCTTCTTCTTCTCCTTAGGATGACTGGGTGTATCAGCATTAATTCCTTGAGAATCTTGATCAATTCTCTTAGGATGGCCTTCAGGATACAAAGGTTCCTGAGTCATTTTGCCTCCTCTAGTAATGACTCTGACAGAGTTGTAATTTAATTCATTGAGCAAGTCATTCTGAGCTTTAAGTACTTGTTCTACCTGAGTAGTAATCATAGAGGCATGTTTACTCAGAAGCTTGAGATCATTGACAATTCTGTCTACACAAGCACTTAAATGACTAAGCATACGAGTACTTTGTTCCAATTGTCTGCTAACATAATCATTGAAACTCTGTTGTTTGGCAACGAAGTTGTCAAATTCATCAAAGCATAGGCTAGCAGGTTTGTCAAAAGGAATATCACTCTCATCAAACCTACGTAGAGAATTTACTTCTACTACCTGTATCGGGTTATCGAGACCATGGATCTCTTCGATAGGTGGTAGATTTTTGACATCTTCAGATCTAATGCCTTTCTATTGCATAGATTTTTTGGCTTCTTACATATCTTCGGGACTGAGGAATAGAATACCTATTTTCTTAGGAGCTGGCTTAGGAGGTGGTTCGGGAATAGTCCAAGCATTATCATTGATCAAGATGTTATTGAGTAGAATCTCAACTTGTTCTATAGTTCATTTCCTAAAAACACAACCGGCACAACTATCTAGGTGGTCTCTAGAAGCATCGGTAAGTCCGTTATAGAAGATATCAAGTATCTCGTTCTTCTTAAGAGGGTGATCAGGCAAAGCATTCTGTAGCTGGATGAGCCTCCCCCAAGCTTGTGGGAGACTCTCTTCTTGGAGTTGAGCAAAGTTGTATATTTCCTGCAAGGCAGCTTGCTTCTTATGGGCAGGGAAATATTTCTCATAGAAGTAATAGACCATATCCTGGGGACTACTCACACATCCAGGAGAAAGAGAAGTGAACCAGGCTTTAGCGTCATCCTTTAGAGAGAAAGGAAACATCTTAAGGATATAGTAGTAGCGGATCTTCTCCTCACTAGTGAAAAGGGTGGCTATATCGTGTAGTTTGGTAAGATGGGCTACGACCATCTCAGACTCATAACCGTGGAAAGGATCAGATTCGACTAGAGAGATTATCTCAGGGTCGACAGAGAATTCATAATCCTTATGGGTGATAAAGATAGGTGAAGTGGCAAACTTCGGGTCGTATTTCATCCTAGCTTTCAAAGATTTTCCCTTCTACTTGAGAAGTAATTTCTCAGCGTCATAGGCATCCTTACACGCAAGAAAATCCTCTGCTATCTCTCCCTCCATAACATAACCCTCAGGTATATCAGGCAATTCATATCTAGGAGAGCTAGATCTAGCAGGAGCAAAAGCAGGTTCTAACTCAATAGTATCGGCAGTTTCAGAAGCATCACGAGCATTGGCAGTAACTCTAGCAATATGAGCATCAAGGAATACCCCTAGTGGCACATCAGGCAAAGTAGTATCTCTAGTAGTATCAAGCATAGCATCACCAGGCAAAATAGCATCTCTAGCATCATCAGGCAAAGCAGTATCAAGCATAGCATCATCAGGCAAAGCATCTCTAGCAGTATCAGGCATAGCATCTCTAGCAGTATCAGGCATAACATCTCTAGCAGTATCAGGCATAGCATCTCTAGCAGTATCAGGCATAGTAGCATCATAAGCATCATCAAGCACAGGCGACATATCAAGATTTCTAGCAGGAGGTGATATCGCAAACTTACTCATAACTGAAGGTGAATCAAGTGCAGAGCTAGATGGCAGTTCCTTACCTACCCTCGTAGTTGAGGGCAAGACTTTGGTTTTTGGATCTTTCAGATTCTTCATAGTGATCAGAAGATATAAATCCCAAGTGACTCAGAGAATATAGCAATCCTTCCCCGGCAACGGCGCCAGAAAAATGCTGCTGACGTGCAACTATTCCTGACTTGATGCCTCCACGGCAATGGAGCCAGAAAAGAGCTTGTCCCAATTGTTCACCAATTAGCAATTGTTTTGCGATAGCCCACCAGTGCGTGGGATCGCGGCAGTTTTCGAGGGTAGAGTATTCAACCCAAATTTGTTGGTTCGCGCGACGGGAAGTGAAAGAATATTCTCAAGTATTAGCAGCTGAATGTGTCAGATTCAACCACACCTGAAAGATTAGTATCTGCAAGCAAGGTGTCAACATCAAAGTCGTATGATAACAACGGTGCCATAAACGATCTGGTGACAAGGCAGACTATTCCTAACTGTTGTATCAATGGCGCCAGTAAGTTGCCCGTGGACGGGAAATATTCTTTCCCGGCAACGATGACAGAAAAAGTATTGTAGCAGGTAGCAGCAGTGTAACGAGTAACAGTAGTGGCAAGGAACGACAATAGTGACAGCAATAGTAAGTAGCAACAGTGGCAAGGACAACAGTAGCAAGTAACAACACCATCAAGTAACAGTAGTGGCAGCAGCAGCAGCAGGACAAAGCAAGTAACAGCAGCAGCAAGTAACAGTAGCAGCAACAGTAGTAACAGTAGCAGTGGCACAAACTCGTAGGCAATGGGTCGGTGATTCATTGGATGACATTCATCATGCAACAATTATAACACGGAGAGATATGTGGCTAGCTCCCGTTCGTTAATGTGATGTAGGCATGCAGTCCGTGTGTCGTCATACGTGCTTAGGGAAAAGAACTTGCATGACATCTATTGTCCATCCCTCCCGTGGCAGCGGGGTCCAAATGGATACTACGGGATATTAAGGTTCTCCTTTTAATAAAGAACCGGACCAACGCATTAGCACTTGGTGAACACATGAACTCCTCAAACTATGGTCATCACCGGGAGTGGTTTCAGTTATTGTCACCCCAGGGTTGCCGGATCATAACACATAGTAGGTAACTACAACTTGCAAGATCGGATCTAAAACACAGATATATTGGTGACAACATAATAATTTCAGATCTGAAATCATGGCACTCGGGCCCTAGTGATAAGCATTAATCATGGCAAAGTAGTAGCAACATCAATCTCAGAACATAGTGGATACTAGGGATCAATCCCCGTCAAAACTAACTCGATTACATGATAGATCTCATCCTACTCATCACCGCCCAACGAGCCTAAGAATAGATTACTCACGAACGATGAAGAGCTTCATGGAATTGGAGAGGGAAGAAGGTTGATGATGACGATGGCGACGATCTCCTTGATCCGGAGCCCAAAACGGACTCCAGATCTGCCCTCCAGATGAAGAATAGGATGTGGCGGCGCCTCCGTATCGCAAACGCGATGAAATCTTCTCTTCTGATTTTTTTCGGGACGAAAGGGAATAAATAGAGCTGAGTTTGGGGGCGGCATGTAACGACCAAGATGCGGTCCTTTCCAATCTGAGGGTCGAGGCCCCCGAATTGGAAAGATGCGCATCTAAGCGTTTCACAAGCAAGTAACATAGCACAAATAATAATAAAAGTAGACAATTCGGGATTCAACTGTCTTCTTATTAAAACTCAGAGTACAACACAGATACAATCAAGGTAGTTCCGCTACAGACTACAAAACATGGAAAAAGCTGTGCTACCCTGCTGCAGGCCCACGATCACGACCACGCCTCAGTCCTCTGGATAGTTCACGTAGAGGCGGTCTGTCTCCTCGTCGTACTGCCACGCCAGCTGGGTGACGTTGGGATCATCTGTCTCTGGGTACCTGTACCTGCTGGGAGTTTCGGAGGAATCCGTGAGCCACGGGGACTCAGCAATCTAAGACCTTGGTGCCAGAACTAGTCATGTTATTGGGTAGGGTAAGGATGAAGTGTATCAGGCTGCAGCAACCTATGCTTGATTAAGTGGCTAACTTACGCAAAGTAGAAGTAAAGGTGGTCTATACTAATGGTCGGGATTACTTGATCACTAAGTGATCCTGAACACCTATCTACGGTGTTCATAACCCCACCGTGTTCCCGATCAAAGAGAGATCTTCGCAGGGACAGTCACGGTTACGCACACAGTTGGCAATTTTATTAGCTTATGTTTAAGTTTTCTAATACCGGATGTTGCCAAAATATTCCAAGTTGCCACATAACCGCGGGCACGGCTTTCCAAAAGATTAAACCCTGCAGGGGTGCTCCAACTAGTCCATCACAAACGAACACAGGCCGCAAAGGCATCCTCTATCACGAATCTCGTGATCTCGTCGGATTCCTTAGAGGAAAACCTCAACTCTGGGGGAACCAAAGCTTCACTGGGATTCCTATACGCAAGATATACCGCTAAGGAAAGGCAAGGCTAGTAGGACCTCCCGACGTGTCGACGACCCTGATAAGAGCCGCGTATCTCACTCTCAGGACATGTCGGATGAGTCACACTACAGGTATACCAAACCTCAGGTTGCCCTGTGGTGGCCCCATAGTCTGCCCAGTTTGGACCAACACTCTTGAGGAGCACTGGCCCGGGTTGTTGATTAAATCCTCGGGGTAGCTATTCCCTATGCAGTTTATTATTAAGTGATTAGCAAATGAACACCAATGTTGGGTCCTGCCGGACAAGCCTTAGCACTACGCGATTTATCGAGGGGGTCCCCATAACAACCCCGAACGTGTTAGGAGCGATCATTATGGAATCAAACACCGGTAGCCGGTAACTAAGGCGGCAATAACGGAACAAAGCACCCGACAAAAGGCTGGGCCTCCCGTCATTTACCAAGTATATAGGTGCATTAAATAAATAACAGAATTTAGAATAATGATATCAAGGCTCATGTTATTACATGAGTCAAAGCACCTGCAACTAGCAACGCAAACATTAGTAGCTGAGCAAGCCTACTTAGCCATACAAGTTTGCTAGGAAGGAGTACGGTGTTTGGGCTCATGGCATATGAAGAGGCAATTTAATTTCAGTGGTAGGCAGCAAGCAATATGACATGGAAACGAAACTAACATAACAAGTCTAGAGATGGAATCAAGGTCATATCATCTTGCCTGTGATATCCTCTGCTTGGGATGGTTCTGGATCGTCCTGCACGTACTCTCCTGACTCCACGTATTAGTTCTCCGATCCCGATGCTACCCAACATAAGAATAACAGCCAATGAACAGCAGCACCACAAGATGCAACAAACACATGATGCATGAGATGAAATTTGAGCATGCACCACTATTTCTATCACTAGCACAAGCAAAATAAACTACTGCAAGTTTCTGGACAGAACTGTACACTAAGCTATTTTGATATGCATGATAATGACATGAACAGATGCGGCTCGTGAAAACGATGCAAAACCATCTAAAGAACATTGCAAACGGAGCTACGGATCAACGGGAATCAACGGAACAAGATATGAAGCTCTACGTGGAAGATTCAACACCACACTCACAATTGGCACAAATCTGGTATTACCAGGTTACCAAGACATGTAACAACCCAACATGAATGGATTGGAGCAATAAAGAACACCACAACAACAATTAAGCACACACTTTGATCAAAATGACAAAACTATATAATCTGCCATAAACTGCATCTTAGCTATTTGGGAGCTGCATGCAACATAGCTACAGGCCTCCAAACATGAAAAATAATATATGTGGCTGTAGCCAACCAAGAACACTACAAGCACCAGCAAGAATCACAGCAAAAGGAATTAATATCTAGAAGATACAAGGCCACAAACTTTCCCAAAACCATCAGATCTCAGGGACTTGGTGAAAATTCCTGCACCTGAGTTTCTGCCTCAGTTCTGAAGCCTTTTGACAGCAACCAAAACACAACCTACTGGACTCCGGCGACGAGCTCGACCCGGAGCTGGTCATGGCGTCGGGGACGACGAGAGTCTTACTGGCGGCGCTGGAGGGAGAGGACGAGGGAGAGGAGGAACCCTAGAGTGGTGGGGAGGCTGAGGGCTCCTTATAACATCTCGGGGGGCGGGCTTGGAGCTGCAAGTTCGAGGGGAAGGGAGATCGGTGGCGGAGCTTTGATAGTACGAGCGTGACGTCGCCAGGAGGAAGACGAGGGACGTCGAGCGGGCTGCTGGCGCGAAGGGACTTGGGCCAGGGAGGTAATGGGCCACCAATGCCAGGGAGAGAAGAGGGAACCTGGCCCTCTCCAATTTAAAACGCCACCACAGCAAATAAAACCGCAAGAAAAACTAAGGCCTAAGAAAAAATAAAAACAAATACTCCTGGGCACAAGGGAATTATGCTCCAAATTTCTAAAATACCAAAATGATATTTTGACAACTAAAAATAATTGTCAATCAGATTAAAATAATCTGAAAATAAAGGAAAAACCCCAAACAAAATAAGTTAAGAAACCCCTCTGCTTCATACCCACATACCAACTACAAAGCTCTAAAAGTGTAACCTTTTTATAAGAACATAGGAGCAAAAGGATTTGAACTTGGAAAAAAAAGGGGTTTGGAACTACACAAGGGGGTTTGAAAATGATGCCAAGCCCACACCCTCATTACTTCACACCACATCATCACAAGATACATCAACACATGAAATCACAAGATACATGACCACAAGATTAAAAGCACCACATGGAATCATATGATCACATGCAACAACAAGAACACATGGGCATGCAATGATATGCTATGCATGCATGAGAAGGAAATAGCAAGGAACACACATGAAATCATGGTACCAACTTAACATCATAATCTCTGACAAGGTGGTCCCACATGAAGTAGGTCGAAATAGGGTAGGTTCTACACTTGGGGCATTACACGGCAGAGCCACGTGGTCCCCACAAGCTTGGTTGACGCGGCCTGGGGGGTGGCCGCGGCGACACGGCTTGTGGCCCACTGGCCCGTCCCCTCCGGTGGATCTTTGCGCAGGTATTTTTCATATTTTCCAGAAATATTCTCCGTAAATTTTCAGGACGTTCCGAGAACTTTCATTTCTGCACAAAAACAACACCATGGCAATTCTGCTGAAAATAGCGTCAGTCCGGGTTAGTTCCATTCAAATCATGCAAGTTAGAGTCCAAAACAAGGGCAAAAGAGTTTCGAAAAGTAGATACGATGGAGACGTATCAAGGAGCTTTACCGGAGTCCATGGCACTTGAAGGAGGAAGGGGGAGGGGAGCAAGCCCTCCAACCGGAAAGAGAGGGGAGGCTCCACGGAAGGAGATCCAAGCAGGGATATTTTGGGTAGAGGGAGGGAGCACCACAAAGAAGATGAAACAGGGGCAAGAAAAACGGCCCCCTCTCCCTTTATATAGCCCTCAGGTCACTAGCGGAGCGGTAGTACCGCTGGGACATAGCGGTAGTACCGCTACCCTGGCGGTAGTACTGCTCCCCCTGGCGGTAGTACCGCTGGGGTCATAGCGGTAGTACCGCTCCCCCTGGCGTTAGTACCGCTCGGGTCATAGTGGTAGTACCGCCACACTGGCGGTAGTATCGCTCCCCCTTGAGACAGCCCTAAAAAGCCCTAGTCAAGCCACGATAGGCTGGGTTCGTGGCGGTAGTACCACTTCCCCTGGCGGTAGTACCGCTGGGGTCCTGACGGTAGTACCGCTCCCCCTGGCGGTAATACCGCTCCGGAAAAGCACAAAGAGACTTAGGACTTCGTGGAAATGAAGTGGGCAACGACTAGTTAGTGTAGAGAAAAAGGTAACACTAGCAAGATACACTGACTAGTCATTTTGTATCCTTTCTACAACAAGAGAGAAAGGTGGGCGGTGGCCGGAGCCACCTATGTTTGAGACAAAGGTATGACACCGCGAAGAATTATCCTTGGGTTCATGACTAACGCTCGTCTTTGAAGCACAAGTGTCATTTAAATAATGGCCAAGTGAAAGACTTGATCGATTTATGCATAATGGGGGGAGGGAAAGTTCATTGAGAGAACAACACTCCCCCTATGTGCATGCCTACACCTAGAACAAGATATAATGCAGAGTGAGGTGCAAAGTGCCAAGTTTCAATCCCGGAACCTTGCTTCATCTAGGGGCTTAGTGAAAATATCTGCAAGTTGCTCTTTAGTGTTGATGAAGTGAACCTCAATATCACCTCGCTTGATATGTTCACGAATGAAGTGATGGCGAATATCAATGTGCTTGGTCTTGCTATGTTGCACCGGATTGAGGGAAATCTTGATAGCACTTTGATTGTCACATAGAAGAGGCACTTTGTCACAAGTGACACCGTAATCCTTTAAAGTTTGCCCCATCCATAGCAACTGTGCACAACAACACGCAACTGCCACATACTCAGCTTCGGTGGAAGATAGTGAGACACAATTCTTATTCTTTGAAGACCAACTTACTAGTGAACGACCAAGGAATTGACATCCTCCAGAAGTTGACTTCCTCTCCACACAGTCTCCCGCCCAATCTGAGTCAGAATAGCCCACTAGGTTGAAGTTTGCTCCTTTGGGATACCATAGACCAAAGTTTGGGGTATGAGCCAAATATTGAAAGATTCACTTAACAACCATATAATGGCTTTATTTTGGTGCAGATTGAAACCGTGCACAAATCCCTACACTCAACATGATATCCGGTCTAGATGCACAAAGGTAAAGAAGGGATCCAATCATGGAGCGATATACCTTTTGATCCACTGCTTTACCATTGGGATCACTGTCAAGCTTGCATCTTGTTGGCATGGGAAACTTGACCGGCTTGACATCCTCTATGTCGAACCTCTTGAGCATGTCTTGAGTGTACTTGGCTTGTTTGATGAAGGTCCCTTCTAAGCCTTGTTTAATCTCGAACCCGAGGAAGAACTTCAACTCACCCATCATTGACGTCTCAAATTTCTCGGTCATTAGTGCAACAAACTCTTCATTGAAAGATTCATTAGGGGAACCAAAAATGATATCATCAACATATAGTTGGCATATGAACAAATCCCCTTTGACCTTCTTGGTAAAAAGAGTGGGATCTATCTTCCCAGTTTCAAACCCACGATCTTGTAACAACTCAGTAAGGTACTCATACCACGCACGTGGGGCTTGTTTAAGGCCATAGAGTGCCTTATTAAGTTTGTACACATGATTGGGGAGCTTGGGATGTTCGAACCCCGGGGGTTGTTTGACATAGACCAACTCATTTAAAGGACCATTAAGAAAAGCACTTTTTACATCCATTTGTTGTAATTTGAAATTATGATGAGAAGCAAATGCAAGCAACATGCGAATAGATTCTAGACGAGCAACACGGGCAAAGGTTTCACCGTAGTCGATACCCTCGACTTGGGAGTAGCCTTAAGCCACCAATCTTGCCTTGGTTTGAACCACAATCCCATTGGCATCTTGCTTGTTTTTGAAGATCCATTTGGTCCCGATGACATTATGTTCCTCCTTTGGTCTTGGCACTAATTTCCAGACTTGATTACGCTCGAAGTTGTTGAGTTCTTCATGCATGGCCATAAGACAATCCTCATCATCGAGCGCTTCCTGTACCTGTTGAGGTTCACTATACGAAACAAACGCGTGATGCTCACAATAATTCCAAATTTGTGGACGAGTGGATACTCCCCTTTTCAAACTACCAAGAACATTCTTCATAAGATGTGACTTGACTCTCAGCTTGTTTGCAATCTTGGCTGTGCGACGCTCCAAGAGTTCTGCATTTGATAACTCGGGAGCATCGACTTGATTACTTTGCTTGGCCTTGTGTTTTGATCCTCCCTTGGCTCCAATAGCACTCTTAGGTGCCGCAGAAGGAAATTGAGAGACAACATCCAGATCAACTTTATTTTCGACTTGAGCAGGCTCACTGGTTTGTCCTTAATCTTGTGGTTGCTCTTGATCTTGATCTTGTGCCTCTATTTGGTCTGGATCTTGTAGTTGCACTTGATCTTGATCTTGAGCAGATTCGGAACCTTGTGTAAGCACTTTGACATCATGGGGCACATCACCATCTTTGAGCAATTGATCTTGTCCTAGAACTTGTTCAACTGGTTGAGGATTTTCTCTTTGTTCATCGGAAGCGTGTGGGGCTTGTGAGGATGATGGCTCCACTTGAGTAGAGCATTGTACTTACCCTTCGGCCACAAGGGGTTCCTCAATGGGGAGTATTTGACCAATCCCCATTCTTCTTATGGCTTGGGGAGGAATTTCATCACCTCCATCACAGAGACTACTTTGCTCCACTTGGGAGCCATTATTTTCATCAAACTCCACGTTACACGTTTCCTCAATGAGCCCGGTGGACTTGTTGAGGACATGGTAAGCATGAGAGTTTGTAGCATAACCAACAAAGATGCCCTCTTGAGCTCTAGAATCAAATTTAGCTAAACGTGCACCTTTCTTGAGAATGAAACACTTACACCCGAATACCCGGAAGTACTTGAGATTGGGTTTGTTTCCGATGAGAATCTCATATGGGGTCTTGTTCAAGCCTTTGCGGATATAGAGCCGATTGGATGCATGACATGCTATGTTGATGGCTTCGGCCCAAAAGTTATATGAAGATTTGAATTCCGCCATCATTGTTCTTGCCGCGTCCATCAATGCCGGTTCTTCCTTTCCGCCACGCCATTTTATTGAGGGGTGTATGGTGCTGAATATTGATGTTTGATTCCCTCATCACCTAGAAACTCATCCAAGGTGTAGTTTGTGAACTCGGTGCCGTTGTCACTTCTAATCATCAAAATCTTTGCTTCATGTTGACGTTGAGCTTCATTACCAAATTTGATGATAGTTTGTTGACTCTCACTCTTCCTCTTGAAGAAATATACCCAGGTGTATCTTGAGTAGTCATCAACAATCACCAAGTAGTACTTTCTGCCCCCAAGACTATCAAATGATGGAGGACCGAAGAGATCCATATGAGGGAGTTCCAACGGCCACTTAGTGTAAATGAGAGTCGTTGGACGATGAGCAGTTTCATGAATCTTCCCTTCAATGCAGGCACTGCAAGCACGATCTCTGAAAAAACTCACATTTGTTAGTCCACGAATATGGTCCCCTTTGAGGAGACTATGCAAAGATCTCATGTTGACATGAGCTAGTCGGCGATGCCAAAGCGAGCCCACATCAACTTTAGCCATTAGACAAGTCACAGTCTTAGTGGGTCGCTTTGAAAAGTTCACCACATAGAGACCATTTTTGACATATCCAACATAGGCTACTTTAAGAGTCTTTCTCCATAAAAGGACCACGGTATCAAGATTAAAGAATGTGGAAAAGCCCATAATTGCAAGTTGACGAACCGAAAGTAAATTGTAAGCAAGGGACTCAACAAGCATGACCTTCTCAATAGATAACTCTTGAGAGATGACCACCTTACCAAATCCCAATACCTTTGACGATGATGCATCGGAGAATTGGACATGGGTGGGCATAGATGGGGAAGGATGCACATCCACCACTAAGTCCTTGCTTCCGGTCATATGATTTGTTGCTCCACTATTGAGCAACCATGACACCCCACCGGAAGCAAACTCCTGCAATAGATCAAGGCTTGGTTTTAGGTACCCATTTTTGAATGGCTCCTTTAATGTTAGAGACAACGGTCTTAGGAACCCAAATAGCCCATTCAATGGACTCATAGTAAGAACCAACAAATCTGGCATAAACATGCCCATCACCAGCATGACATAAAACATAGGATGGATTGAGTTTGCCGGGTGTGTTGGTAGGAATGGTTTTGCCCTTCTTGATGCTACCATTCTCCACCTTGTTCCTGTTCTCCTTCTGAGTCCCTTCGCCCTCTTTGACAAAGATGTCCATGAGGGTAAACGACCGTTTGTTCCTGTTCTTCCTTTTTCTTTTCGACTTGGATGTAAGTCCAAGTCCCTCCTTTCCTACAACACCCCTTTGATTTCTCAAGAGGTCGTTTAGGTTCTTCTCGCCTTGGATGCATGACACAAGGCCCTTCTCAAGTTGATCCTTCAACTTGGCATTTTCCTCCACAAGATGTACATGCTCACAACAAGGGTTAGTTGTACAAGCATTATCAATTATAACGAAAGGAGGACAAGTAGAGATCTCCTTGGTAAGCTTTGCTTGGAGTTGATCATGAGACTCTTTCACGGAGAGATGAGCACCTTTCAAGACCTTGTGAGCCTTGTCAAGTGTGTCAAACTCCACTTTGAGTCTGTCATGGCCAACCCCAAGTGTAGCCTTTTCAGACTTAAGCACACAAGTAAGAACAATAGCATCATCTAGTTCCTTTTGTAATTTAACACAATCATCATTGTGTGACTCCTCAAGAGCCAAACGAAGAGTGCGCTCCTTTTCTAGTGCAATAGATAATTCAGCAATCTCATCGGCATAGTCACGACTATGTCCTTGCAGCTCGGAGATAGTCTCCTCATGAGACTAGATGAGGTCATTAGCCTCACCCAGTTGTTCCAAAAGAGCAACAAAGTGCTTCTTGGATTAGCCTTTGATCATACAGAGAAATTTGTCAAGATCATGCTCATTAAGTTCCACAACATCACTATCATCAACAAAATTCAACAATGAAGGAGCAGTAGTGATGTTGGTCTTAATGTTGGGTGTTACCTGATCGATACCTTTGGCCATGAGACACTTGGCGATGTGGTTATCGTTGGGGGCGTTGAAGAGAGACATATTCTTGGGAGAATGGGTAGCAATGGCGACAGTCGCAGTTGCCACCATATCGTCATCGTCATCATCATCAGAGGGGTACTCTTCAAGTGCCACCATACCCTTTGGGTGGGGTTTCTTGACAAAGTTGTTCTTGTTTGGGAATGACTTGGTTTTGTCTTTGCGAATGAGCTTGCCCCCGTTGTCTTCCCTCTTCTCATAGGGACATTCTGCCACGAAGTGACTCACATTACCGCAGTTATAGCATGTCCTCACACATTGCTTGGATTTGAACCCACTTGAGTTGTTCTTGGAGAAGTTGGGTCTTGAGTTCCTCTTGTTGCCCCAGAATTGCCTTGACACAAGAGCCATGTGCTCGTGATAAGCATACTTAGTGTCTTCAGGGCAGCTCTCCTCTTCCTCATCCTCTTCTTCTTCTTCAGAAGCAGCCTTTGCCTTTAAAGCAAGGTTGGGTGAAGCTTTCTTTGACCAAACACGAGCAAGTGCATTGTGAGCGGTCTCGTTCATGATTGACATTGCAATGAATTCATCCAACACCTCACTAGAAGACAAGGAATGGAAATCTGGTCGTTGGCGAATGACGGATGACATGGCTTTGTTAAATGGCACGATGGCCTTGAGGAACTTGCGCTTGATCCATGTGTCATCCACATCCTTGCTCCCATGATCCTTGAGAGCAACAACAATAGCAGTCACCCTTCGATAGAGATCACGAGGGTCCTCATCTTCCTTCATCACAAACTCATCGGCCTTATCAAGCACCACTTCATAGTTGGACCATAGAATGCTTGAGCTTCCCTTGTACAGCACCATAATGTGCTCCCAACAGTCCTTAGCCAGAGTGAAGGGGCGCAAGTGAGGAAGATCTTCAGGAGGTACTGCGGACTGGAGAATAAACAATGCGGATTGATTATAATGATTGTTCGCTTCTTCTCTTGGAGTGAGGTTGCTTGGCTCATGAGGATAGTAGCCTTGCTCGATGATTCCCCAAAATTTTGTTGAGCTGTGATTTAAATGTGACTTAATAGAAAACACCCAGTTAGCAAAATCACCCTTAACAAGCTTAGGAGGAGGACCAACAAGATTAATACGCGGTGTAGGAACTGGTCCTCCATAGACCATGGGAGGTGGAACTGAGGCATAGGTTCCAGTCCCATTATTTTCGAGAGGGGAAGAAGGTCGCATACCTTTATCCGCTTCCCTAGAGGAATTGGCCTCCGAATCCGTGTTGGTGGGTTTAACCACCAACGCCGGTTCGGGAGAACTTTTAATTCCCTCAATTAACTCTTTAAGCATGGTCTTGATTTCGTTCGTCAAGGACGTCCTGAGGTTGGCCATAGCCGCATTCAAGTCGTCCCTTGTGACCGAAGTCAAGTCCATGGCCTCGGGTTGCCCATGGGGTCCTCCCTCATCATCCTCCATACTCTTCAAGTGGTGAAACCCTTAATAAAGAGACGTGGCTCTGATACCAATTGAAAGGATCGATATGGTTGACTAGAGGGGGGGGGGGTTGGTGAATCGGCAACTACCACTTTTTAACTATTCTTAACAAGTTAGGATTAACAATATAAAGGTTCTCTAAAGTGAAAACTAGGTGATCAACCTATATGATGCTATCAACTATAATCGCTAAGGCAAGTAAGAAATAGTCTACAACAATAACATACACAATGTAAAGATTAGAGATAACCACAAGTGGAACCAATGAAGACGAGGATGTGTTACCGAAGTTCCTTCCCTTTGACAGGAAGTACGTCTCCGTTGGAGCGGTGTGGAGGCACAATGCTCCCCAATAAGCCACTAGGGCCACCGTATTCTCCTCACGCCCTCACACAATGCAAGGTGCCGTGATTCCACTATGGGTGCTCTTGAAGGCGGCGACCGAACCTTTACAAACAAGGTTGGGGCTAACTCCATACAAAGCTTGGAGGCTCCCAACAAGACCACGGAGCTTCACCATAATGGAATGTGGCTCCGAGGTGATCTCAACCGTCTAGGGTGCTCAAACACCCAAGAGTAACAAGATCCGCAAGGGATTAGTGGGGGGAATCAATTTTCTCTTGGTGGAAGTGTAGATCTAGGCCCTCTCAACCAATCCCTAGGAAATCAACAAGTTTGATTGGCTAGGGAGAGAGATCGGGCACTTTTGAGCTTAGGGAGCAACAATGGAGCTTGGGAGGGTCAAAGGTAGGGTTCTTGAGAAAGAAGAACCCCTTATATAGTGGGGGAAAGAATCCAACCGTTTTCCCCACTCACAGCACGAGCCCAGCGGTACTACCGCTGGCTGCAGCGGTACTACCGCTGACCCTTCAACGGTACTACCGCTCACTGCAGCGGTACTGCCGTTGAGCCCATGGTAGCGCAAAGATACTACCGGGCCAACCACCGCCAAGAAAGTCTTCGCAAAAAGTGTGACGTAGTACAACTACAAGGATGACGGTACTAAAGTCCTGGAGTGGTACTACCGCTGACCAGGGGCGGTATTACCACTAGGCCAGCGGTACTACCGACAGATCTAGAAGTACTACCGCTAGGGCGAGCGGTACTACCGCCAGCTCTAGCGGTACTACCGCTAGGGCCAGCGGTACTACCGCTAGGAGACATTTTTGCAAGAAGAGAAAGACCAGAGAGGGGAAAAGATCCATAGTTGCAGGGGAAAGGAGATGGAGAAAAAGTGTGTGCGTGCAATAATGATTCCACCAAACCTTCCCAATACGGATCCCCTCTTAATAGTATGGCGTTCCTACGACTGAAAACCACCAAAGAGAATCGTAGAAGACACTGTGCTTCTATTTCACGGAGGGTGCCGAATCGTATTGTGCCTTTGTCATGTATTACCTGAAATGCTCAATGCACACGATTAGTCCACTAAGGTACTGTCATCAATCACCAAAATTACTTAGACATAAATATGCCCCAACACCTTCCCCACAATGGTGGTAGAACATAAAAACGTTGCATCCCGAGAACACAAACTTATTCTGATGAGATACATGGACGTGCATGCATGCAGGCACGTCCCCATCTCCATTTAAATACCAACTATGCTGGGAGCGGGAACCAACATTGGCATCGATTGTGGAAACTAGATGGGCGTAGTGAGATGGAGTGTACGTGCATCCATGCATGACAAGCTACATTGGTTGTCGGGTGATCTGTCAGAGTGGGACACGCGACACTTAGGCAACATACGGTTGGATATCAACCTTTTCAGAAAGGAACTCCAATCATTGCATGAGATTCGAGGCTGAGCAGGCCCGACACATGCAGAGATAAAGGTGATAGACTGACTGATGAAACTTTTCCATCGAGAGGAAATGCTCTCGAGACAAAGGGCACCCCTCGATTGGCTCGTACATGGGGACAAAAATATCTACTTTTCCATCCGAGAGCCAGCCAATGTAGGAGAAAAAATGGCATAAAATCTCTCCAACGCGAAGATGGTCAACTAACAGAGGACATAAGTGAGATGGAGGGCATGGCCACTACCTTTAATAAAGAGCTTTACAACTCGGAGGGTGTCCAATGTATGGAGCGGGTTCTAAACATGATTCGTTCTAGAGTATTACCTAATATGAACGAGATGCTAAAAGCTCCATATATCTAGAAAGAGGTTAAGGATGCTTTGTTTCAAATGTTCCCCACCTAAGCCCCCAATCAAGGTGGGTTTCCATCTCCCTTTTTCCAACGTCACAGTGATATTTGTGGGGACGATGTTACCAAGGTTGTTCTGAACATTCTTGAAGGTAAATAATCTACAGAAAGCATTAATTAGATGGTTTTCGTCCTTATTCCCAAGGTAAAAAACTCTTAACCCAATTTCTTCCTATATGCTCATGGAATGTGTTATACAATATTACATCGATGGTAATTTCCAATCATCTAAAGTTTGTGTTGCCTAATATTATCTTTGAGGAACAATCAACTTTTGTGCCATGCAGGTTGATGAGCGGCAACATTAATTGTGTATGAATGTTCATATTTTATGAAGAAAAAATCACCAATCATGTGCCTTGAATCTTGATATGATGGAGGCCTATTACAGAGTCGAGTGGAGCTACTTCATGCCATCATGTTAAAACTAGGATTTACAAAAAGGTGGGTCAATATTTTTATGAACCTAGTTACCATGGTCGAAATTTCAGTTATGTTTAATGGAAGGAAATCAGAGGGATTTAAGCCTTCAGAAGGAATAGGACAAGGGGACCCGATTTCTCCATACTTGTTCTTATTAGTTGTGAGATCGATAGAAGAGGTGTCTAGAGGGGGTGAATAGACTACTTGCATAAATAAAAATCCTAGCATTTTGCCAATTTAATGGTTGGCAGATTTTGGCATTCTAACAAGTCTTGTGCACCCTACACATGCTAGTAAACAAATATGCTAGCGGAAAATAAAGACTTTGCAAATGTAGTAAGGAGTAGAGTTTAGGAAGATTAAAGACGAAGAAGTTGACACGACGATTTTTGGCATGGTTCCGATAGGTGGTGCTATCCTACGTCCCTATTAGTGGAGACTTCAACCCACGGAGGTTAACGACTGTGAGAGTCCACGGAGGGCTCCACCAACAAGGGGTCCACGAAGAAGCGACCTTGTCTATTCCACCATGGCTTCCGTCCACTCAGGACTAGCCTCACTCACGGTAGATCTTCACGAAGTAGGCGATCTCCTTGCCCTTACAACCATCTTGGTTCAACTCCACAACATGAAGGAGGAGGCTCCCAAGCGACACCTAACCAATCTAGGAGGCACCACCCTCCATAAGGTAATATATGTGGTAGGACGATGAACTCCTTGCTCTTGTTCTTCAAAAGATAGTCTCCTCAACACTCAATCACTCTCTCTCAGATTGTTGGGGAACGTTGCATGGGAAACAAAAAAATTCATATGCACACAAAAGACCTATCATGGTGATGATCATCTACGAGAGGGGAGATCGGATCCACATACCCTTGTAGGTCACTAAGCGGGAAGCGTTAAGAAACACGGTTGATGTAGTTGAACGTCTTCGTGATCCGAATCGCAAGCGTCCCACGAATTCTGTCCCGATCTAATACCGAACGAACGGCACCTTCGCGTTCAACACACGTACAACTCAATGACAATCTCCGCCTGCTTGATCTAGCAAGAGAAACAAAGAGGTAGTTGAATTCTCCGGCAGCACGATGGCGTGGCAGTTATGGTGGTGGAGCTACTCCGTTAGGGCTTCGCCGTGCCGTACTGAACTAGGTACGGGGTGTCACGAAGTGGTGGAGGGAGAGAAGGCTGCGCAATGGCCTCGGGTGCAAAAAGCCTCTGAAACCTCCATTATATATAGGAGGAACAAGAGGGAGGGTTGCCTTGGCTCCTACTCCAAGGAGGAGCCTCGACCGAGCCAAGAGGGAGGAGTCCTCCTCCAATTCGGTTTGGTGGATGACTCTTTCCCCACTTGTCCACCTCCTTCCTTTTTTCCTTTTTCCTTTTATTTTTGCTTTGACCGAAAAAGGTTATTGGGTTGGCCTCACCAGCCCACCAAGGGATGGTGCGCCACCCATAGGCATATTAGATCCTCTCCCGGGTAAGTGGCCCCTCCCGGCGAAACCCCGGAATCCGTTCGTCACTCCCGGTACTTTACCGCTTACGCTCGGAATCTTTCAGAAGCCAAATGTAACATTACTATATATCAATCTTCGTTTCTGGACCATTCCGAAAATGCTCGTGACATCCGGGATCTCATCCGGGACTCCGAACAACATTCAATTACCAACATCAATAATTCAACTATGCCAAAACGTCACCGAACCTTAAGTGTGCAGACCATGCGGATTCAAGAATTATGTAGACATGACCGAGACACTCTCCGGTCAATATCCTATAGCGGGACCTGGATGCCCATATTGGATCCTACTTATTCTACGAAGATCTTATCGGTTGAACCTCTAGGTCAAGGATTCAGTTAATCTCGTATAATGTTCCCTTTGTCCTTCGGTATGTTACTGGCCTGAGATTTTGTAGGATCGAAAGTATATCTAGAGGGGGTTATTAGACTAATTGACAAGATTTTTTTTGCCTTTTCCCAATTTTACTTGAGAGGCAGCTACGACAGTTGTAACAAGTCAAGTACACCCTTCACATATAGTTCTAATAGTATAGCAGCAGAAAGTAAACATGCAAGTGTAAATACAAGAGTAAGGTAGGGAGATCAAACGCATGAGGTTGACATGACAATTTTTGGCATGGTTTCCATAGGTGGCGCTATCGTACGTCCATGTTAGTGGAGATTCAACCCACGGAGGGTAATGGCTCCGAGAGTCCACGGAGGGCTCCACCCATGGAGAGTCCACAAAGAAGCGGCCTTGTGTATCCACCATGGCCTCCATCCACGGAGGACTAGCCTTACTCACGGTAGATCTTCACGAAGTAGGCGATCTCCTTGCCCTTACAAACATCTTGGTTCAACTCCACAACACGAAGTAGGAGGCTCCCAAGCGACACCTAACCAATCTAGGAGGCACCACCCTCCAAAAGGTAATATATGGGGTAGATCAATGAACTCCTTGCTCTTGTGCTTCTAAACATAGTCTCCTCAACACAAATCACTCTCTCACAGAATATGCATGGGTAGGAGAGGTTGATTTGGTGGAAAGCAGTTTGGGGAGGCTAGAGATCAAGTTTCAAATGATTGGATTGGGATATCTTGGTCTCAACACATGAGTAGGTGGTTCTCTCTCAGAAAATGGATCTGGAAATGAAGTGTGTGTGTTCTGAGTGCTTCTACCATGAATGACAGCTGGGTGAAGGGGTATATATAGGCAGTAGCCAAAATCCAACCGTTACACACAAAAGAGAAAACTCGATGGTACCGACTAGCACTAAAGGTGTGAACTTTTGAATCTCGGTGAGACCGATATATACAACTCAGTGGCACCTAAAAGATGACTAACGGTCAGATGGCCAAACTCGGTGGCACCGATACTCAAACTCGGAAATTCCGATTTTGTATATCTTGGCAACAGAATGTTGGTCACCCAAACTCGGTAGCACCGATGCAGTTTCGGTTGCGCCGATTTGGTGGGAATGGCTAGGGTTCTGTCTGAGGTTCAAACTCGGTGGGTCCGATGTGGAAATGTTGGTGATACCAAATCTATGAATGTGGAACTTGACAGAGTGGATATGTGGGAAAAATGTCTGGGTGTTTTGGTGGCTAACTTTGAGCATTTGAGCAATCAGTTCATTTTACTACCACACCCCCTTTTAATAGTATTGGCTTTCCTATGGACTCAAAAGTGACTTCTCACAAATATAAAATGAAGAGTCTTCTAGCTTGAAGCTTGAGCCAATATCATTCCTTTCTTGCATCAAGGGGCATCCCCACAAAAACCTTAAACCATAGCATCTTTTGAACTTTTTTGAAATATACTTGGAAAACACAATAGTCCAATGATGCATATGTTGTGATCAATTATCAAAACCACCCTAGGGAGCAATTGTGCTTTCAATCTCCCCCTTTTTGGTAATTGATGACAATATATAGATCAAAGCTTCCACAAAAGGTATAATCAATGATTAGCATCGACACTTTGAGAAGTATGTGAAAAGAAAGATCTCCCCCTAAATTTGTGCACTATTTAATATTTTGCATTTGAATGCAAATGCACAATCGATTAGGATCATGGGTTACTCTTCCATGTCACATACATCTTGGTGGTGTGTAAAAATAATAGCAATGCACATGACACCAACAAGATAAGTGAGTGATCATCACACGGATAGCTAACAGATGATATCGTAGCATCACACAGGATAAAAACGTATGATCAATCACACAAATAGGATAAAGTCATCCAACAACCAAAGTTTTTTAAAACCAAATGAGAGCAAATAAAGTCAAAAGCTCTCTCTCACACGAAGTCTATGATCTATACATTTCTCCCCCTTTGGCAACAAGTTACCAAAAAGTTCAAAATATAGAACTACTCGTCTCTCTGGGCAGGTGATGATGGAGTCGATAGAACAACATGTGCAAAGTCGTCTACTGATGTCCCTGGAGCTGGAGGAGTTGATACTGGAGGTGCTTGAGTTGGAGCTAGTGCTGAAGGTGTTGAAGCTTGTGCTGAAGATGTCTGACCTGCCTCCTGAGCTGGAATAGCAGCTGACCGAGGCATGGTGCTGAACCTAGTAGTAGTGGGAGGAGGAGACTCATCCTCGTCATCATCATCATCTTCATCTTCATCTTCATCCTCTGAGCGTCGAATCTCCATAGAGTCAACTTCATGTTGAAGCTGTCTGACAATGGTGGTCAACTCAGTTACCTTCAGATCCATGTCATGAAACTTGGTTTCCACGACTCTCTCAAGGCTCTTCTGACTTTGCAGTATCTCCTGAATGTTCTTCTCCATGCCCAGTTTTTCAAAGAGGTTTGTGGAGTTGGTCACACCGAGTTTTTCAAAGAGGTTTTGGAAGGCAACCTTTGACGATACGGAACTTCGAGTGCACCTTCACACAGAGGGATCGACAAGTGCTTGTTCAAGTTTTGTGGTGAAGCATGAATAGTACTTGAGATGAGATAGCATAGATAGCTAGAGAAGGGTCCTAGGCATATTTTTTTGACCAACGGTCCTAGGCATTCTTGTCCATCCAATTGTCAAAAGATAAATCAAAAGCCAAATAACAACAATTGGATGTCCTCGAATGATCAAACACACACGGACCAACATGCTCACACAATAAGAATGATGAATAAAACATGGTGAACATGCACAAATATCCTAGCAACTATCAAGCACTTGGGCGATGACAAAGTCATCTATATATGAGTATATTGACATAGGAGCCAAGTAAGAATACTTGATCATAGGTCATACTCATCGTTAAGCACAAGTGGGGCTACCACTTTTACATAAGCATTAATGTGTTCATATCCTTAGGACATGCTTTTACTCAAGTCTTAGAGTAAAGCCCACCCTGATATGATATCCCCACTAAGAGGGATCAACTAACCTTGGGTTTTGTCGTAGAAGACTTCAAGTAGGTGAAGTAGTGGTGGATGCTCAATGTTGATGAAGATAATCTTGAGTTGGGAGCAATCCTTGTTGTTTTCATACTCCTTTCACCTACATGGGTTAGTCCCGAAGCAAAAGGAACATATGCAAGAATATATGTGGACATGGAGTGAAGCACACATGGGATAATGCCCAAAGATGCATTAATTACCTTGTTCCTTGCTTACCTTTGAGGGAATGCGTGAATCCTTGAACTAATGCATATGGTTGAGGTTGATTGCAAATAGTTCTTGCCAAAATGAATATGAGTGATCATTGGCAGAGTCACTCCTCAAGAACTTCTAGTCAGTCCTCTTGGGGACCCACAACAAATTGATGGGAATCCTTGGAGTTGTGGTAGCACTTGTTGAGGTAGAGCTAGTAGTATGCTTGGGAACCCACTTGACCTTGGCTTGGGGTTCTTCTTCAAATAGGTCAATGTCATTTTGAAGCTTTCCCTTGCCTTTGTGGTCTTGTGGTAGAAGGACATCTTTTGAGCTCATTCCTTCGGAAGGAGTGGAATCACACTTCTCTTCTTGGGGAACAAACTTGGGAGTGGGATATGGACCTTCTTCCCAAACATCTCCGTTGACGTTGAAGTAGCCAACACCTTGTTTCTTCCGATGTCCTCCTTTCTTGCACACAATTTCCTCAAATTGCTTACTTCCGGCAAGACTCTTGAAGACATCTATCTCTATTATCCCTTTCAATAGATCATTTTCTTGCTCAAGTGTAACTTGGCTAAGAGAATTGTTAGTGGAATCAATAGAGTTACTAGCAACAACATTATTGGATTTAGCTTTAGCATTGTTGTTACTAGATGAACAATCCTTCTTGCCTTTGATACTAGTGTTCCTAACTAGGTTTTACTTGTGGAACATATTTAGACAAGAGTAATCATTTGGCTAGATAAGAATAACTCTTCTTCCAAAGATCATCATAGATTGCTTTTAAGAACTCATGCTCTTGCTCCAAGTTGAGCTTCTCGAAGCATAGCTTCTCATGGGGTCTTGAAAGCTCTCTATGATCTTCTAGAGTAGTCTCATGAGCTAACTTAAGTGTTTTTAATTATCGAGTTAGTCGTTTAATTTCTTTCTTATCACCATCATTTGATTTATCTTGACTAGCATGATAAATAGCAAGTTCATTTCCAGTGCATTCACTAGTTTTATCTAGAAGCAAGTCATCTTCTCCTAACAAGTCATCCTCATCACTATTGAAATCAAGATACTCAAGATGTGATACCTTCGGGCCTTTAGTGATCTAGCAGTTTCCGACTCCCTCATTTGGTGAATCAAATAAGTCGTAGGAGTTGGTGGAAACAAGCGCAATCCCGGCAACACCTTCATCTTGACTATAGTTGGAGTTGGAGTGATAGCTTCTCTCGGAGTGGTGATCAGTCTCAGAGCCAGAGAGCCATTCACCAACATGAGCTTGATGTCTTCTTCTTGAACTACTCTTGGTGTATTTGTCCTTCTTCTACGATTCCTTGCCTCTTCGTGAGTGTCTTCATTCATAGTGATCTTCTCTACTCCTTCTCTCTCTACAAGGTGACTCGTCTCTTGAGCTTCGTCTTCGAGGTGACTCTTCTCTTCTTTTGTAGGGAGCCGAGCACTCATTTGAGTAGTGTCCGGGCTTCCCACAATTGTAGCAGTTTCGGTCACGACTGGACGAACGCTTCTCATCATGTCTTGAACTTGAGCTTCTATCTTTGCCTCTACTCTTGTAGAAATTGTTGAATTTTCTGACCATGAGGCTTATCTCTTCATCAGTGACAAGATTTTCTTTTGAAGTAGAGGGATCATCACATGAAGCTTTATAAGCACCGCTTGACTTGTTGTGCAGCTCATATTTGTCCTTGAGTGACATCTCATGAGCAACAATCCTACCAATGACTTCAGTTGGCTTGAGACCTTTGTAATTTGGCATCATTTGGATCAATGTGCACATTGTGTCATACTTGCCATCAAGATCTCTAAGTATCTTCTTGGTGATGAATTTGTCGGTCATCTCTCCGCTTCCATTGGTGATGAGAGCTGGCCTAGAGTACATTTCAGCAACTCCTTCACCATCCTTCATCTTGAACTTGTCAAGCTGAGTTTGAAGCACATCCAACTCAGATTCTCTGAAAAAATCAGTACCTTCGTGCATCTCAACCAAAGTATCCCAAAATTCTTTTGCATTCTCAAGACGACTGATTTTGTTGAATTCTTCGGGGCAAAGGCAGTTGAATATGATATCGCAAGCTTGAGATTTAAGTTGTAACATCTTCATTTCATCAGCTATCGCATCACGATCTGGTTCATGCCCATCTCCAAAGAAGTCACCTTGCACGCCAACACGAATAACAACCCAAACATGAGGATTAAAGCCAAGCATATGCATTTTCATTTTATGCTTCCAACTAGCAAAATTAGTGCCATCGAAGTAAGGACCTCTATGATGATAATTTCCCTCACTGGATTCCATACTATCCTAGGTTGCTAAACCAATGAAATGGAGAACAAAGCTCTGATACCATTTGTAGGATCGAAAGTATGTCTATAGGGGGGGGGGTGATTAGACTACTTGAAAAGATAATTTTTTTGAAATTTCCCAATTTTACTTATGAGGCAGCTACGACAAATATAACAAGTCAAGTACACCCTACACATGCAGTTCTAATAGTATAGCAGTGGAAAGCAAACATTCAAGTGTAAACAGAGGAGTAAGGTAGGGACATCAAACGCATGAGGTTGACACGGCGATTTTTGGCATGGTTCCGATAGGTGGCACTATCGTATGTCCATGTTAGTGGAGACTTCAACCCACGGAGGGTAACGGCTGCGAGAGTCGATGGAGGGTCCACAAAGAAGCGACCTTGTTGATCCCACCACGGCTTCCATCCACGGAGGACTAGCCTTACTGACGGTAGATCTTCACGAAGTAGGTGATCTACTTGCCCTTACAAACATGTTGGTTCAACTCAACAACACGAAGTAGGAGGCTCCCAAGCGACACCTAACCAATCTAGGAGGCACCACCCTCCAAAAGGTAATAGAAGGGGTAGATCAATAAACTCCTTGATTTTGTGCTTCTAAAGAGAGTCTCCTCAACACAAATCACTCTCTCACAGAATATGCATGGGTATTAGAGGTTGATTTGGTGGAAAGCAGTTTGGGGAGGCTCGAGATCAAGTTTCAAATGATTGGATTGGAATATCTTGGTCTCAACACATGAGTAGGTGGTTCACTCTCAGAAAATGGATCTGGAAATGAAGTGTGTGTCCTGAGTGCTTCTCCCACGAATGAGAGGTGGGTGAAGGGGTATATATAGGCAGGAGCCAAAATCGAACCGTTGCACACAAAAGAACAAACTCGGTGACACTGAAGTTGGAAACTCGGTGGTACCGACTAGCACTAAAGGTGTGAACTTTTGAATCTCGGTGAGACCGATATATACAACTCGGTGGCACCGAAAGGTGACTAACGGTCAGATGGACAAACTCGGTGGCACCGGTACTCAAACTCGTAAATTCTGATTTTGTGTATCTTGGCAACAAAATGTTGGTCACCCAAACTCGATAGCACCGATGCAGTTTTGGTTGCACCGATTTGGTGGGAATGGCTAGGGTTTTGTCTGAGGTTCAAACTCGGTGGGTCCAATGTGGAGATGTTGGTGACACCAAATTTGTGAATATGGAACTTGACAGGGTGGATATGTGGGAAAATGAGTGAGTGTTTTGGTGGCTAACTTTGAGCATTTGAGCAATGGGTTCATTTTACGACCTCACCCCCTTTTAATAGTATTGGCTTTCCTATGGACTCAAATGTGATTTCTCACAAATATAAAATGAAGAATGTTCTAGCTTGAAGCTTGAGCCAATATTATTCCTTTCTTGCATCCAAGGGCATCTCCACAAAAACCTTAAGCTATAACATCTTTTGAACTTTTCTGAAATATACTTGGAAAACACGTTAGTCCAATGATGCATATGTTGTGATCAATTATCGAAACCACCCTAGGGAGCAGTTGTGCTTTAAGATTCGATTGTCTGTATCTCTATACCTATTTCAATCTCGTTACCGGCAATTCCCTTTACTCGTTTCGTAATACATGATCCCGTGGCTAACGCTTTAGCCACATTGCTTGCAAGGCTTGTTTGTGATGTTGTATTACCGAGTGGGCCCCGAGATACCTCTCCGTCATACGGAGTGACAAATCCCAGTCTTCATCCATGCTAACTCAACGGACACATTTGGAGATATCTATAGAGCACCTTGATAGTCACCCAGTAACGTTGCGATGTTTGATACACATAAGGCATTCCTCCGGTGTCAGTGAGTTACATGATCTCATGGTCATAGGAACGTATACTTGACATGCAGAAAACAATAACAACAAAATGGCACGATCACATGCTATGTTTATAGTTTGGGTGTTGTCCATCACATCATTCCCCTAATGATGTGATCCCTTTACCAACTGACAATACTCAACGAGCTAGTCAACTAGAGGCTCACTAGGGACATTGTTTTGTCTATATGTCCACACATGCATTTGTGTTTCCATTTAATAAAATTATAGCATGGATAATAAATAATTATCTTGAAACAGGAAATATAATAATAACTATTTTATTATTGCCTCTACGACATATTTCCAACACAGATTTGGTAGGGTAGGAGAGATTGATCGTGTGGAAAGCAACTTGGGGAGGCTGGAAATCAAGTTTCAAATGAGAGGATTGGAATCTCTTGATCTCAACACATGAGTAGGTGGCTCTCTCTCCAAAAAATGGATCTGACAAGTGTAAGTGTGTTCTGAGTGCTTCCTCTATGAACGAGAGGTAGGTGGAGGGGTATGAATAGGCACCCCGCCAAAATCCAATTGTTACTACATTATTTCCCAACTCGGTGACACCAAAATGAATCTCGATGGTACCGAGTTGCACTAAATGTGGCAACTTTTGAATTCTCGGTGAGACCGATATATAAACCTCGGTGGTACCAATATGGTGCCCTAGGTAATTTCCAAATCTCGGTAAGACCGATTCTCAAAACTCGGTCGTACCAATTATTGAAAATGGTTAACCAGGGAATTGGTCAAAAACTCGGTGAGACCGATTCTCAAACTCGGTGGTACCGATTCTTGAAAATGGCTAACCCAAAAGTTGGTCCAAATTTCGGTGAGACCAATTCTCAAAACTCGGTGGTACCGATTCTTGAAAATGGCTAACCATAAAGTTGGTCACTGATTTCGGTGGCACCGAATGGAATGTTGGTGGTACTGGGAGATTAGGGTTTGGCATAGGATTTGTCTAAGTGTCAAATCGGTAGGGCCAAGTGGAAATTGTTGGTGGCACCGATTTTGCTGGTTCTGATTTGGACAGAGATATTTTGTGGGAGAATGACTGAGTAATTTTGGTGGCTATCTCTAAGCACTTGAGCAACCAATTCATCATAATACGTGATACGTCTCAAACGTATCTATAATTTTTGATAGTTTCACGCTGTTATCTTGTGTTCTTTGGTTGTTTTATGTACCTTTTATATCTTTATTGGGACTAACTTATTAATTCAGTGCCAAGTGCTAGTTCCTGTTTTTTCCGTGTTTTTGACTCTTTTCAGATCTGATTTTGGGACGGAGTCCAAACGGAAGAAAAACACCGAAATGATTTTTTCCCGAACGGAAGAAGATCAGTGGGCCTTTGGGCCAAGCCAGGTGGGCTCCAGGGAGCCCACAAGCCCCCACTCCGCCACCAGTGGGGAGGCGGCGGTGGGCAGGCTTGTGGCCTCCCTGGCCGCCCCCTGACCTAGATCTTTGGCCTATAAATTCCCAAATATTCTGCAAAAGATCAGGGGAGCCTCGAAAGTACATTTCCGCCGCTGCCGCAAGTAGTTCACTTTAGACCTACAGGTCCGTAGTTAGTAGCTAGATGGCTTCTTCTCTCTCTCTTGGATCTTCAATACAAAGTTCTCCATGATCTTCATGGAGATATATCCGATGTAATCTTCTTTGGTGGTGTGTTTGTCGAGATCCGATGAATTGTCGATTTATGATCAGATTATCTATGATATATATATGCGTCTTTGCTGATTTCTTATATGCATGATTTGATATCCTAGTAAATCTCTCCGAGTCTTGGGTTTTGTTTGGCCAACTAGATCTATGATTCTTGCAATGGGAGAAGTGCTTGGTTTTGGGTTCTGCCATGTGGTGACCTTTCCCAGTGACAGTAGGGGCAGCAAGGCACACATCAAGTAGTTGCCATCAAGGGTAAAAAGATGGGGTTTTTATCATTGGTTTGAGATTATCCCTCTACATCATGTCATCTTGCTTAAGGCGTTACTCTGTTCTTATGGACTTAATACACTAGATGCATGCTGGATAGCGGTCGACGTGTGGAGTAATAGTAGTAGATGCAGACAGTATCGGTCTACTTGTTTTGGACGTGATGCCTATAGAAATAATCATTGCATAGATATTGTCACGACTTTGCGCGGTTCTATCAATTGCTCGACAGTAATCTGTTCACCCACCGTCTACTTGCTTTCATGAGAGAAGCCACTAGTAAACACTATGGCCCCTGGGTCTACTCACATCCATCGTTTACATCTCCGCTTTTACTTTGCTTTGTTACTTTGTTTCTTTCAGTTCTCACTTGGCAAACAATCTATAAGGGATTGACAACCCCTTCATAGCGTTGGGATCAAGTTTTTGTGTTTGTGCAGGATCTTGAGATACTCCTCCACTGGATTGATACCTTGATTCTCAAACTGAGGGAAATACTTACCACCGCTATGCTACATCACCCTTTCCGCTTCAAGGGAACACCAACGCAAGGCTCCAAGGCTTCGTGGGAAATCCTTTGCATACTTGCCTAGGAAGTCTCTTAAGGCGTAGCCGCAGCAGAAAGATCAAGCCAAGTATTCTCCCGTCGATGTGCCTATTTTTGGCGCCGTTGCAAGGTCTTTTGTTGCAGTAGCAGAAGTATTTCTGGCGCCGTTGCCGGGGAGGAGAAATCAAGATCTATCCAAGTAGGTCTCACAAACTCTTCTCTTGCATTTACTTTTGTTGCTAGTTGCCTCTCGTTTTCCTCTCCCCCACTTCACATTTGCCGTTTTCATTTGCCTTTTTCCTTTTTCATTCGCCATTTTCTCTCGCTTGCTTTCTGTTTTCTTGTGTTCCATGTGCCTTCAATATTCTTGCATCTTCATTTGTTAATCTCTTTAAGAGACCCACTTATGTGGAACGAATTGCTAGTGAGTTGAGGGCAATTGACTATTTCTATGGAGTTTTGCTTAAGATGCGTGAATATGAAAATTGTGAGGCAGAAATTCATGAAGTGATTCACGAGGGCTCCTTGGATGAAAAGCATGATTGCAATGGTTCCACTATAAATTCTATTAGTGATAATCATGCTAAGAATATGCAAAACCCTAAGCTTGGGGATGCTAGTTTTTCTATGACCACTACTTATTGCAATAATCATGATTGGGGTGATGATCTTTCTTATGATCTTGAAAATTTGTTCAAACCTCATGATGAATATGATATTTGCAGCAATACTGAAAGTGGGATTGGAGAAGTCCTCACTTTATTTGATGATAATCCCACTATTTTTGAAGAGCGTCAACTTTGCATGCATGTGGATCATGAAAAGAATATCCTATGGGATAGTTATATTGTTGAATTTGAATATGATGCCACATGTAATTGCTATGAGAGAGGAAAAATATTTTGGTAGAAACTTTCATGTTACCAAATCACCTCTCGTGATGTTGAGATTGCTCTTGTCTCTTTCTTCTTCCTTGCATATGGCAGCGATTGGTTGTCTTGACAATCTGTTTTCCTATAAAATGCCTATGCATAGGAAGTATGTTAGACTTAGATGTGATTTTCACATGCTTTATGATGCTCTCGTTGTGCTTCAATTCTTGTCTTTTGTGTGAGCATCATTGAATCAATGCCTAGCTAAGGGCGTTAAAAAAGCGCTTGTTGGGAGGCAACCCAACGAATCTATCTTTTTTCTTTCTATTTTGTGTTTTCCACTCTTTCATAATTCTGTTATGATTGTGTTTTTGTGTTTCTTTTTGCGTTTGTGCCAAGCAAAACCGTTATGATTAGTCTTGGGGATGATCGTTTGGTCATGCTGGAAACGACAGAAACTTCCTGCTTAAGAAAATAATTTTCGTTTTTTTTTTCTGTAAGAGCTTTTGAGTTGATTATTTTTTCTCCTGATTGCTACGCAAATTCGTCAGACTGTCGTAATTTTTCAGAATTTGTGAAGTAACATAGGTATACGAAATATACAGATTGCTACAGACTGGTCTGCTGTTAACAGATTCTGTTTTGTTGTGTTGGTTGCTTATTTTGATGAAACTATGGATAGTATCGGGGGGGGGGGGGGGTATTAGCCATGGAAGATTGAAAGTACAGTAACCCAACATCAGCACAAGTAGAATTTAATTTTGCTACAGTACCTAAGGAAGTGGTGGTTTGCTTTCTTGTACTAATGTTATCACGAGTTTCTGTTTAAGTTTCGTGTTGTGAAGTTTTCAAGTTTTGGGTGAAGTTCTTATGGACAAAGAGATAAAGAGTGGCAAGAGCTCAAGCTTGGGGATGCCCAAGGCACCCCAAGAGATTCAAGGATGCCGTAAAAGCCTAAGCTTGGGGATGCCCCGGGAAGGCATCCCCTCTCTCGTCTTCAATCCATCGGTAACGTTACTTGGGGCTATATTTTTATTCACCACATGTTATGTGTTTTTGCTTGGAGCGTCTTGTATCGTAGGAGTCTTTTATTTTTGTTGTGTCACAATCATCCTTGCTGCACACCTAGAGAGATAGACATGCACACATCGTGATTTTGTCGAGCTTCACTTATATCTTTTGGTAGACAATTCAGCTCACATGTGCTTCACTTATATCTTTTGAGCTAGATACTTTTGCTCTATGTGCTTCACTTATATATTTTAGAGCACATCGGTGTGTGGCTTGGTAGTTGATCTATGCTTTGAAAGTAGTCTCAAAAGGGGTAGTTATCCAAAGGGATACGAAAACTTCCACCTTCATGTGCATTGAATAGTTAGAGAAGTTTGATTCATCTCAATTAGTTTTGAGTTATGGTTATGGTAATATTAAAGTCATGATATTAAGGTGTTGTGGATCTCGAAATACTTGTGTTGAAGTTGGTGATTCCCGTAGCATGCACGTATGGTGAACCGCTATGTGATGAAATCTGAGCATGATTAGTCTATTGATTGTCATCCTTTGCGTGGCGGTTGGGATCGCGCGATGGTTTATACCTACCAACCCTTCCCCTAGGAGTATGCGTTGAATGCTTTGTTTCGATTACTAATAAAACTTTTGCAACAAGTATATGAGTTCTTCATGACTAATGTTGAGTCCATGGTTTAGATGCACTTTCACCTTCAACCATCACTATCTTCTTAGTGCCGTGCAACTTTCGCCGGTGCACAAAACCCACCATTAGCATCCCTCAAAACAGCCACCATACCTACCTACTATGGATTTTTCAAAGTCATTCCAAGATATATTTCCATGCAACTACCACCATGACATGTGCCACCACGTCTACATTGCCATTGCATGATCGTAAGATAGCTAGCATGATGTTTCCATTGATGTCTATGCCATGCTAGATCATTGCCACGGTACACTACCGAAGGCATTCCATAGAGAGTCATCGTTACTCTAAGTTTTGAGTTGAAAGTGTGATGATCATCATTAATGGAGCATTGTCCCATGTGAGGAAATAAAAGAGGCCAAAGAGCCCACCAAAAAAATAAAAATAAAAAATGAGAGAAAAAGAGAGAAAGGACAATGCTACCACTTTTTCCACACTTGTGCATATTAAGCACCATGATCTTCATGATTGAGAGTCTCTCGTTTTGTCACCACCATATAGCTAGTGGGAAATTTTCATTATATATCTTGGCTTGTATATTCCTATGATAGGCTTCCTCAAAATTGCCTTAGGTCTTCGTGAGCAAGCAAGTTGGATGCACACCCACTAGTTTTCTTTCTGAGCTTTCACATACTCATAGCTCTAGTGCATCAATTGTATGGCAATCCCTACTCATTCACATTGATATCTATTGATAAGCATCTCCACAGCTTATTAATATGCCTAGTTAATGTGACTATCTTCTCCTTTTTGTCTTGCAACCTCCACCACACTCCACACCATCTATAGTGCTATAACCATGGCTCACGCTCATGTATTGCGTGAGAGTTGAAAGGGTTTGAGAAAGTAAAGGTGTGAAACAATCACTTGGCCAATACCGGGGTTGCGCATGATTTAAATTCGTTGTGCAATGATGATAGAGCATAGCCAGACTATATTCTTTTGTAGGGATAACTTTCTTTTGGCCTTGTTATTTTGAAAGTTCATGATTACTTTGCTAGTTTGCTTGAATTATTATTGTTTCCACGTCAATAGCAAACTATTGTTTTGAATCTAATGGATCTGAACATTCATGTCACATAAGAGGAATTACAAAGGACACCTATGCTAGGTAGCATGAAAGCATCAAAAATTCATTCTTATCACTTCCCTACTCGAGGACGAGCAGGAGTTAAGCTTGGGGAAACTTGATACGTCTCAAACGTATCTATAATTTTTGATGGTTTCACGCTGTTATCTTGTCTTCTTTGGTTGTTTTATGTACCTTTTATATCTTTTTTGGGACTAACTTATTAATTCAGTGTCAAGTGCCAGTTCCTGTTTTTTTCGTGTTTTTGACTCTTTTAAGATCTGATTTTGGAACGGAGTCCAAACGGAAGAAAAACCCCGAAATGATTTTTTCCCGAACGGAAGAAGATCAGGGGGCCTTTGGGCCAAGCCAGGTAGGCTCCAGGGAGCCCACAAGCCCCCACTCTGCCACCAGGAGGGAGGCGGCGGTGGGCAGGCTTGTGGCCTCCCTGGCCGCCCCCTGACCAAGATGTTTGGCCTATAAATTCCCAAATATTCTGCAAAAAATTAGGGGAGCCTCGAAAATACTTTTCCGCTGCCGCAAGCTTCCGTTTCCGCGAGATCTCATCTGGAGACCCTTCCCGGCGCCCTGCCGGAGGGGACTTTGGAATTGGAGGGCTTCATCATCATCATCATCGCCCCTCCAATGACTCATGAGTAGTTCACTTCAGACCTACAGATCCGTAGTTAGTAGGTAGATGGCTTCTTCTCTCTCTTGGATCTTCAATACAAAGTTCTCCATGATCTTCATGGAGATATATCCGATGTAATCTTCTTTGGTGGTGTGTTTGTCGAGATCCGATGAATTGTGGATTTGTGATCAGATTATCTATGATATATATTTGCGTCTTTGCTAATTTCTTATATGCATGATTTGATATCCTTGTAAGTCTCTCCGAGTCTTGGGTTTTGTTTGGCCAACTAGATCTATGATTCTTGCAATGGGAGAAGTGCTTGGTTTTGGGTTCTGCCATGTGGTGACCTTTCCCAGTGACAGTAGGGGCAACAAGGCACACATCAAGTAGTTGCCATCAAGGGTAAAAAGATGGGGTTTTTATCATTGGTTTGAGATTATCCCTCTACATCATGTCATCTTGCTTAAGGCGTTACTCTGTTCTTATGGACTTAATACACTAGATGCATGCTGGATAGCGGTCGACGTGTGGAGTAATAGTAGTAGATGCAGACAGTATCGGTCTACTTGTTTTGGACGTGATGCCTATAGAAATAATCATTGCATAGATATCGTCACGACTTTGCGCGGTTCTATCAATTGCTCGATAGTAATTTGTTCACCCACCGTCTACTTGCTTTCATGAGAGAAGCCACTAGTAAACACTATGGCCCCTGGGTCTACTCACATCCATCGTTTACATCTCCGCTTTTACTTTGCTTTGTTACTTTGTTTCTTTCAGTTCTCACTTGGCAAACAATCTATAAGGGATTGACAACCCCTTCATAGCGTTGGGAGCAAGTTTTTGTGTTTGTGGAGGATCTTGAGATACTCCTCCACTGGATTGATACCTTGGTTCTCAAACTGAGGGAAATACTTACCACCGCTATGCTACATCACCCTTTCCGCTTCGAGGGAACACCAACGCAAGGCTCCAAGGCTTCGTGGGAAATCCTTTGCATACTTGCCTAGGAAGTCTCTTAAGGCGTAGCTGCAGCAGAAAGATCAAGCCAAGTATTCTCCCATCGACGTGCCTATTTCTGGCGCCGTTGGAAGGTCTTTTGTTGCAGTAGCAATACCCCATCCCCTTTTAATAGTATTGTGACTCAAAGTGGTTTCTCACAAATATACAATGTAGTCTTCTTGCTTGATGCTTGAGCCAATCCTATTCCTTCCTTGCATCAAGGGGCTTCTCCTCACAATCCTATAGCCAAAGCTCTTTGTGGACTATACCTGAAATATACTAGGTAAAAGTGTTAGCCCAAGAGACAATGTATGTTGTCATGAATTATCAAAACCACCAAGGGAGCATATGTGCTTTAAATCTCCCTATTTTTGGTAATTGATGACAACATACAAACAAAGCTTTAAATAAAGATAAGCATTAGTATATGACAACTTTGAAGGATACATGACCAGTACAAGCTCCCCCTAAATGTGTGTAATCCCTTTTAAAGGATAGTTGCGTTGGACTGCATGGGCACACACATGCTAGAAGGACAAGACAAGCCATATATATCTTGGCTATATGCATCAAACATATGTGAATGAGGAACTTCCATGTTCAAGACTCACTCTTGCAAACAATATGTGCAAGAGACAAGTGATCATCCGGAAAAAGGATATGATGCATATACTTACCTTGAGGTTCTTGAGCGTCTTAGCACTATGAGTACACTTGGGGAAAAATGTTAGATAAGACAAGAGTACTCTATTGTAAATATGCAAAGAGCTTCAAAAGTACCAAGATATTGAAGACATATGAGAATTATGATTTGATGATAGATATGTCTCCAAGAGAATTTTAGAACTTTCTCCCTTAAGAATGAATAAGTAAGATTGTGATGAGGACATGACTACCTTAGATATTATCACAATCAATGCATATGCATATTTATTTGAGGTGATTTCTGATAAAAGTCATGCAATAATTTATTTATGTTATCTGGAACAAAAATACTTCACCTGTTTTTATTTTATGCCTAAATGTACAATGGACGAACACTTGTATGAACCATGTGTGATGACAAGGGAAGAGGAAATGGTTGGATGCTATTCAAGAGGTCCTCTCATGTCAAATAAAATAATTAGTTGTTGTTCAAGAAGTTCTCTCATGTCACTTTTAGCCCAAGAGAAGATAGAGTCCAAGTCTCTCACGTTATGGACTCAGATTCGGACTGCACAGACATGCCTGTACGAAAACGCCAAGAACTTTTACATACAGACTCAGAATTGGATGATTCTTTTTGTGCTGAAAATTATTTTTTATGTTCTTTCAGGCCCAATTGGAATCACCTTCAAACTCGTTCGAAGTCTGAAGTTATAGACCAAACAATATAACATTGCACCAGGATCCGAGTCAAACAACAAGTCCAAAGGTGTTGCATCACCTCCACTTGGGCCCATAGGCCTTGTACGACCTAGGGTTAGTTTCAGGCTGCCTTGGGACGTTCTCCCACCTCCTAGGCCGCCACCCCTTGCTCCTATATAAGTAGGTAAACCTAGCAGATTTTTTGCTTGGGATTTGTTTAGTTATAAGTTAGCCATTGCAACTTCATGTACTTTGTTTGTGTGTAACGACCAGACCAAGACTGCTTTCGGATCCCCACCCTTATCGATACTTCATCAATATTCGCAATATTCAGATTGCAATATCATATTCTTGCTTGTTCTTCGGTTGCTTGCAGGAATAGACCTTCGTGGTCAGGTTGATCATGCTCCGGCGTGGTCAGTAACCTCTTGGAGATTGGTTTAGCGATTGGTAAGGCGCAACGTTGTGCACGTTTGTAGTCGGATCATCAAAGTCGTCTCCACCAAATAGTTAGTTATCATCTCATCGAAAGATCGGGACACCCGTCGCCTTTATTAGATTGCCTCTCCCCCTGAATCATAGCATGTAGATATTGGGTGTAGGTAGGGTAAGACAAGTTCAATCCAAATATAGTGGTAGTAAAGCAATGATATCTGAAACAATTTTATCTCCCTCCCCCTTAATGGTGTTACTCCCCGTGAGTATGTAAGGTTTGATATATCTCCCCTTAGGTGGATCTCCCCTTAGACAGACCTCCCCTTAGGAACATATATCTCCCCCTTTTGATATTTCTCCCCTTTTGTGATATTTCTCCCACTTTATAGATTTATTGTAAGCTTTGATATTTCTCCCCCTTTGGCGTTAATTTCTAAAAAGGTCAGAGGGTAAGCGCTTTTTGAGAGAAAGGGATCCTTGATACTTCTCTCTTTGAAAAGGGTTCCTCGAATTTGACTTTTCTCCCCCTTAAGAATTGATAAGAGTTCCTTGAACTATCTACCCCTATGTTAGGGATCCTAGATGATTCTCCCTCTTATATTGTATGGGATCAATGAGATTTTCTCCCCCTAGAGAAGGTTTCCCCCCTCAAGATAATGATAAAACTAATATTGTTTCTTAGAATTTTCAGTAAGATATTAGGAGGCAATGAAACTTGGGATCATTTACAATCTTTATCCCCCTAAGGCAAAATTCCAGAAATTATCAGAAAAGCAAATGCAGTGATAATATCAGAGTCACCGAGGCGATATGGTTTGGTAGAACCGAGAATGAAAACATGACTATGGGAGAAGTCGGTTGGACCGAGTTTCCTAGATCGATGATATCGAGTTGCAATGAAAATCAACTTCTTAACTGAAAGTAGACAGGTAATAATCTAGAGATTGTTATAAGATACCAATTGTGAAAGAAAACATAAAACCACACAAAAAACATACATTTAGATGAGAGTTGTATGGTTCCAAGATAGTATGCGATGACAAATGTGAACCATACAATAATCTCCATCTAGATGTGGGGAGGTGACTAGGTCACCTATATTCGAGTATTTGACTTGAGGAGTCAAGCAAGAATGCTTGATAATAGGTCATACTCATTGTTAAGCGCAAAATGCTTCATATAACTTAAGTTGGTTTACATCATGACTTGGTGTAAACCTTTATCAAGGATATGAGTACATGCTTTCGAATGATGTTGATGACGTGGCATGTAGGTGAACTAGTTGTGGATGCTCAAAGTTGATGAAGATCATCTTGCGTTGGGAGCTATCCTTGTTGCCTTGGTTCACTTTTCACCTACAATGGTTAGTCATGCAAGGAAGAACATAATATATCCAAATGACATGAGTGAATTACGTCATCATATAATTGTCAAGGATATGATTTTGTTGTCGTCTTCCATCATCTCCGAAGAAAATATTGTTCATACTTGTCGTGTCAAGATTGCTTTTGATGTGAGTTGATGGCAATCTTGTGGAGTGTATTTCTTCCAAGTACCTACCAAAAGATTAGATGAACTACAAGGGAATATAGTTTTCCAAGATATAAGATAGTGTCAAATCAGTAACATCATGGAATGGACAATCAAGCTCATGCCCTTGCATGCATCCGAGTGAGTCTATCTCAAATTTGAAGCATCAATGATGTTCAACTCACTCCTCAAATGACAAAATACTTTCTCATAAAGTGGTTTGGTAAAGATATCAGCTAATTGTTTGTTGGTATGAACATGCTTAAGATCTATATCTCCTTTACCAACATGATCACGAACAAAGTGATGTCGCACTTGAATTTTGAGAATGTTCCAGAGGATTATAGGAAATTTTAATAGCACTTTTGATGTCCATTTGGTAAAGAGTAATATCATGGTCATTGGAATAAGCGAGAAGAATGTGAATGGATTCAAGTCTAGCAACGGGGGCATAAGTCTCACCGTAGTCCATAACTTTGATTTGCGTGTATCCTTGGGCTACGAGACACGCCTTGTTGGGTACAACTTATCCATCTTCATCTTGCTTGTTCCGAAATACCCATCTTGTACCAATGATGTTTTGCTCGCCTTCAGGCTTTTCAACAAGTGTCCATACTTGATTCCTCTCGAAGTTGTGTAGCTCTTCATGCATGGCATTCACCCAATCCGGGTCTTGAAGGGCTTATTCTACCTTCAAAGGCTCAATGCTAGAGATGAAAGAATAATGCTCGCAAAAGTTAGCTAAACGAGATTTAGAGTGAGTGATTCTCTCGATTTGTATGTCCGCGAAGATTTGATTCAGTGGATGATCTTTGTCCACTCTTGCTCGAACTCGTGAAAACTTCTTCTTGTTGGATGGTGGAGCTTCTTCATCATCATCTTATTGCACGTTGTCATTGATGGTGTCAACTCCTTGAGGTGGTGGTGAGGAAGGTTGAGGTGGATCTTCACGATGTACTTCTTCCTCTTCTTCATCATGTCGTGTATCGCTTGTGGATGCCTCCATGTCGTTTTGTGGTTCGCCTTGATGTGAAGTAGGAGCTTCCACTTGAATTGATGAAGTACTTTATTTCACCTCCATGACACGAATCTTGCCGATAGGTGGATCTTGGATGGCTTCCGAAGGTTCCTTATCTCCTACATCATTTGGCTATTGTTTGACTTGCGAACCATTAGATTCATTAAAATTCACATCTACCGTCTCTTCAACTTTTCAAGTGAATGTGTTGTAGACATGGTAAGTGTGAGAGTTTGAGCCATAACCAAGTAGGAAAACTTCATGAGATTTAGGAGCAAATTTAGTGCGACAATGCTTATCAAGAATGTAGCACTTAGAGACGAATAATCGAAAGTATCCAACATTGGGTTTGTTACCGGTGAGTAGCTCGTATGCTATTTTACCGAGAAGCTTGTGTAAGTAGAGTCAGTTTATGGCATGACAAGCTGTTTCCACGGCTTCTGCCCAAAAGTGTCTTGGCATCTTATATTCGCCAAGCATCATTCTGGCCATATCTACGAGAGTCCAGTTCTTCCTATGAACAACTCCATTTTGTTTAGGTGTGTACGTCACGGAGAACTCATATGCAATACCTTCTTCATCAAGAGAAGTATCCACATTAGTGTTCTTGAACTCCATTCTGTTGTCGCTCCAAACTTTCTTGAACTTCACTTCAAATTGATTTTGAGCTTTCCAAGCGAAGATCTTTTGTACCTACAACTTATCATCAAGAAAGAATACCCACGTAAATATGGAAAAATCATCAAAAATGACTAAATCATAAGAATTTCCACCGAGGCTCTTGTAAGCATTGGGACCAAAAAGATATACGTGTAGCAACTCGAGTGGCCTTCTTATAGTCACGATGTTCTTCACAGGATGACTTCCACTGACTTGCTTTCCTGCTTGACAAGCACTACAAAATCTATCTTCCTCAAAGATAACGTCTCTAACACCAAGAATATGATCACCTTTGATAAGCTTGTCAAGGTTACACATACCTACATGTCCTATCTTTCTATGCCATAACCAACCTTTAGAAGATTTCGCAATAAGACATGTACGGGGTTTTGATTTTTTAGTGAAATTGACAATGTATAGATCACCTCTATGGATACCAATAAAGACCATGTTATGGTTGTCACTACGAAGCACTTGGAAGTCAACTTTTGTAAATAGCACATTGAAACCAAAGTCTGTTAGGCTAGATACGGAAAGATGATTGTAGCCAAGGGATTCTACAAGCATGACATTTTGAATGGAACTATCATGAGATATGGCCACATAACCAATACAAAGTACCTTACTCTTGGAGTTGTCTCCAAAGGTCACATACCTTCGAGGTCCACGGTTTAGTGTGTTCTCATGGAACATGTCTTTAGCTCTGGTCATGTGATCGACACATCCACTATCAAGAACCCACTCCTTTCCTCCGGCCTTGTAGTCTCTAAGGTTCACCCTAAGACTAAGGTTCCTCATGGTCTTCTCATACTCGATGTCAAACTCTTCATCTTAATTGTAGTAGCCATGCTCCACATTGTCGTTGTCAGACGAAATATCCTCGTCATAAGAAATAAGAATTTCATCAGAATTTTGACTATGACAACATTCATATTATGCATGTGAATGGCTTCAACAGTGATATTGTTAATGGTAATGACATCTCCTTTAGCACGCATGAGGTCATGAAGCTCAAAAAGGCAGTTATCAATATTAGCTGGCTTCATTTTGTGAACGGCAATGCATTTATGGAAAATGATCTCAAGATTTTTCAGTGAATAGTCGGGATATCTTTTCTCTAAGTTTTCCACAAAGTGTGAGAGCACTCAAAATTTTGCATTTGATTAAGCACATTGGCAGTGCTCTAATGATTAGATTTACAGTTTTAAGATTACCAAGCATATCAAGTTCTTCATCATGAGAAGGATGCAAAGGATCAATGGGAGGCTAATAGGGATATTCAACATACTTGCCCAAATGGAATTCATCAAATATATCAAGCGTTGAATCTTCCCATTGTCTAAAATATACCCCATCAAGAATAGGCACTCTACAACAAACATTCCCCAAACTAGGCACATCCATCTTCCTCCAATGGTGTTTAAACCAAGGTTATGGAGACCTTGTGTCACAGCCCTAGTTTTACTTTGCTTGCCAAGCATTCATGCATGCATATTTAAATTCTTTTGAATATGAAATGGGGAAGTGATCAATGCCTCAGGAACCAATTTTTGTGAAATAGGCAATATAAAAATTGCTTCAAAATGATCCAAGAAAATGTTCCAAATATTTTGTGAAATTATTGGCATGATATAAAAATGTCAACTGGTATTTTTGATGATAGAAACATTTTATTTTGGATTTTTGATTTTATTAAACAATTATTTTAAATGGAAATATATTTGTTATATATAAAATATAGTTTCATATTTTCTGAAAATAATTGTGTGGCATTAGATATTATATTTATCTCACATAATAATTTATTAGGGTTTTATAAAAAGGATTTGATATTATTTTCAAATTAGAACAAATGCCAGAAATAAATAGAAAAGAAATAAAAACAACAAAAGGGAGGAAGGCTTGCCTCAGGCCACCTGGCCAACCCAGCACATCCCTGTCGTCTTCCTCCTCTTGCCAATAGGCAGAGAAGAAGGTGAGCACGGCGGCCACCGCGCCACCTCCTACTTCGCAGTGGCAGCCTCCCCCTCGCCTCCAAACGCGCGAGCATAACGCCCTGTCCCTTATCCCCTCTTCCCCCCTTATCCCCTTGCTTCTCTCCCTGCTCTCCTTTTTTTCTCCCTCGCCATTAACGAGCTTGTCTCTAGCTCACCGGCACCCTCTCTGGCCCCTGCTAGCCTCCCCCGACCTGCTCATCGTCTCCGCCACCATGAACCGCTCCTCCCTGCGAGAGGAATCGAGCTGGAAGCCCCCGCAATGCCGTCATCGCCACCATTTCCAACTCCTGCCACCGGAGCTCGTCGACGTCGATTCACCGTCTAGAGGACGACCATGACCTCTCTGTCACCTCCAATCGCACCGCCGTAAGCCCCTGCATCTTTCCCCTCTCTCTCCTGCGCGAAACCCCCTCCAGAGATGCAGCCCCGTCGAGCCCGAGCCACCGCCACCGCAAGAGCTCGTCGCCGACGCCTTCTCCGGCGTCTTTGCAACCAACCGCACCTGCCACTAGATGAGGCGCTTCTCGAGCTTTCAATAGCCGCAAACCGCACGCCAAATGGACCCCTGTAGCTCATTTTAGGCAACTCCAGCGAGCCCTCCGCCGCGGCTATGGTCGCCGGCGACCACCCTCCGATGGGGTTGACGTGGCACAACCATTAGGGCTTAACCCCACCTCATTAGCCACTGACAGCGGGCCCTGGAGGTGGGTCAAACCCCAATTAGGGGCTGGTCAATGCAGGTTTAGCCCTGGGTCACTAACCAGTGGCCCCCACTGGTCAGGTTTGACCTCGCCCGGCTGGTTGACCTGCTGATGCAGGGATGACATCAGGGTGACGTAGTAATGCATTTCTGGGTTTTAAATAATTCCAGAAAAATAGGAAAACTTCAAAAATTCATAGAAAATAAAATATTACTCGTATGAAAATAATTTATATATGAAAAATTATCAGACAAATGCAAGGAATCCGATGGTGACATTTTCATGCATGTTTAAACAACTTAAACTTGCTGAATAGAGCAATTTCACAATAGGCATATAAATGCTTATATTTGGAGTTTAGAATTAATCTCTATTGATCAAATGAACCCCAACTAAATTGTGACCACTTGCATTAGTTAAAACCAACATCATGCTACCATGCCATGCTCATGCATCATTGTGAAACATTTGTCGTGTTTAATTTGTTCTTTGTTTGGTCTTGTTGATAGACTTGCGAGATGTAGTTATCACTGACATCGAAGAACAGCTGAGTTCTTCTGATCAACAGGCAAGCAAACCCCCTTGAGCATTCTGATATAATCCCACTCTCTCGCTCTTGCTCTCATTTCAATGCATTAGGACAAAATGATTCAACTGCTATCTGTGTTACGATAGATGAACCCATTACTTTGCATGACCTGTCATTGTCATTGTAAATAGCTAAACCAAGCAACCTAGCATACTTGGTAGATGCTTGAGCCTTGTTGTGCCATTTCATTGTTATGCTTGCTATGCTTAGAGTTGAGCTAGTCTGATCATTTGGATGATGAATTGGAATGATCATGTCCTACTGATGAGACTTAAGTATGTGAACCTATTTTGGTAAAGGTAGCGATGAGAGGCCATGTAGGAGTACATGGTGGGTTGTCTCATTGATACCGCACTTAGGACTTGAGATCTTGTGTTGGTGTCCCAAGACTAGATACTTCTGCACATTGGGTTCTGGTAACTCGACCCCACTTGACCTATTAACTACTTAGTTCTCTGTCCAGGAGTCGCAGTAGTTTGAAAAGTTCATTGGTTGTGGCACGACCTGCTAAGTGGATGAACGACCCAATCAGGAACGGCTTGGGGCCCTGCTCACATCGTTTGAGGCCATGTTGGAAACCTCGACCGGACTTCCATTATGGGTTCCAACTCACATAGGCGACTGTCTTGGACGTGAGTCATTGTAGGTTAAAGTCTGTGGACGACTCCCGTGCTAGGATTTCGCTTGAAGGTTGCCGAGGTGCTTGTTTTATGTGCACATAATGAAAAGTGGCGAGAACATGTGTGACAAAGTACACCCCTGTAGGGTAATAATTATCTATTCGAATAGCCTCATCCTCGGATATGGACTACTTGGATACTTGCATGGTTCATAGATAACTTTAACGGTTACTCTAAAATGGTCCAGATAATTGTGAGTGCTATGGATGGCCTTCTCGTAGGATGACGAGAGAGGATACATGGTGGTGTATTGATGTGGTGGATATATGGAATCGTGTGCGCCCTATCGTAGGGAGACGAGAGAGGTATAAAACATTGTTGTACTTTAGGTTAGCTAAAGGTCAAAGTTGGCATTTCTGCAGTAAACTCCACAATCCCGTTCCTTGAGACTTGATGCATATGTAGTTAGTTCTGATGTAAGTCTTGCTGAGTACCTTTGTACTCACTATTGCTTATTTACATTTTTGTAGAGATAGACGTTGTTCTCTCTACGTTTTCCTGTTGACGTTAACATCGATGGAATAGCTTGGGAACCCAGATAGTGGTCTGGCTCCTATGGTAGGGTCGTTGTAGCTTTTCAGGCTCTTCCAGCCGTTTTTAATAGATGTCTGCACCCAGACATGTAACTTCCGCTTGATGTTTGTATGCTCTGAATGTTGGGTCATGTGACCCCTTCTGTTTGTAACATTATACTATGTTAGCTCTTCGGAGTCTATTAAATAAATGATATGTTGTAGAGTTATGTTGTGATGCCATGTTGTATCTACACATATCATGCATATTGTGTGTATGTTTGAAAGAACATTGATATGTGTGGGATCCGACACCTAGTTGTGTTCCTTTAGTAGTACTCTTTACGGGGAAATGCCTCTCTGTGCTTCCACCGAGCCTTGGTAGCTTGCTACTGGTCCGGACATATTGATTGACCGACATGTAACCTTGTTTGCTGTTGTGTCTGTCCCCTCGGGGAAATGTCACACGGTGTAAAGGAGTCCTTCTAGCTTGCTACGACTCGTCTACACACGCTGTTGACCGACACCTGCTTTGTAGGGTTATGTATGCCTGTCCCTGTACGAATGTGCCACTTGGATTTATAAATAGCCATGTCGACCTAGGTTCTCTGACATATAATTGCTGGCGACATAGTCATATATGTGAGCCAAAAGGCGCAAATGGTCCCGACCAAGGTAAGGTGGCAGCCGTGGTGATTGCCGTGCGTGAGGCCACAAAGTGATATGATGTGTTACAAGCTGGAATTGTATGGCTTAGGATCGGGGTCCCGACACCTTGCTCTCATACCAATTGTGATATCAACAGAAGAGGTGTCTAGAGGGGGTGAATACAATACTTGGATAAATTAAAATCCTAGCCTTTTCCCAATTTAAGGTTGGCAGATTTTAGCATTCTAACAAGTCTAGTGCACCCTACACATGCTAGTCAACAAATATGATAGCGGAAAATAAAGACTTTGGACATGTATTAAGGAGTAGAGTTTAGGAAGATCAAACACGAAGAAGTTGACACGGAAATTTTTGGCATGGTTTCGATAGGTGGCGCTATCATGCGTCCATGTTAGTGGAGACTTCAACCCACGGAGGGTAACTGCTACAAGAGTCCACAGTGGGCTCCACCCACAAGGGTTCGACGAAGAAGGGGCCTTGTCTATTCCACCACGGCTTCCGTCCACACAGGACTAGCCTCACTCACGATAGATCTTCATGAAGTAGGCGATCTCCTTGCCCTTACAAACATCTTGGTTCAACTTCACAACACGAAGTAGGAGGCTCCCGAGCAACACCTAACCAATCTAGGACGCACCACCCTCCAAAAGGTAATAGATGTGGTAGAACGATAAACTCCTCGATCTTGTGCTTCAAAAGATAGTCTCCTCAACACTCATTCACTCTCTAGCAAATTTGGCAGGGGTAGGAGAGATTGATCTTGTGGAAAGCAACTTGGGGAGGCTAGAGATCAAGTTTCAAATGGAGGATTGGAATTTCTTGATCACAACACATGAGTAGGTGGCTCTCTCTCTCAGAGAAATGGATCTTGCAACTGTAAGTTTGTTATGAGTGCTTCCTCTATGAATGAGAGGTAGGTGGAGGGGTATATATAGGCATCCCCCAAAACCCAACTGTTACAACATTATTGCCCAAATCGGTGACACAGAAATGCATCTTGGTGGTACCGAGTTGCACTAAATGTGGCAACTTTTGAATTCTCGGTGAGACCAATATATAAATCTCGGTGGTACCAATATGCTGTCCTAGGGAGTTTCCAAATCTTGGTGCGGCCAATTCTCAAAACTCGGTGGTACCAATTCTTGAAAACGGCTAACCAGAGAGTTGGTTCAAAACTAGGTTAGACCAATTCTTAAGCTTGGTAGTACCGATTCTTGAAAATGGTTAACCCAAAAGTTGGTGTAAATCTCGGTGAGACCAACTGTCAAAACTCGGTGGTACCAATTCTAGAAAATGGCTAACTGGAAAGTTGGTCACTGATTTCGGTGGCACCGAATGGAATGTTGGTGATACCGAGAGATAGGGTTTGGCATAGGATCTGTCTAAGTGTAAAACCAGTAGGGCCGAGTGGAAATTGTTCATGGCACCGATTTTGCTGGTTTGGATTTGGAGAGAGATGTTTTGTGGGAGAATGGGTGAGTATTTCTGGTGGCTATCTCTAAGCACTTGAGCAACCAATTCATCATAATACCTCGTCCCATTTTAATAGTATTGGCTTTGCTATGGACTCAAAGTGAGTTCTCAAAAATATAAAATGTAGAGTCTTCTTGCTTGAAGCTTGAGCCAATCCTATTCCTTCCTTGCATCAAGGGGCTTCTCCTCACAATCCTATAGCCAAAGCTCTCTTTGGACTATACCTGAAATGTACTAGGTAAAAGTGTTAGTCCAATAGACAATTTATGTTGCGAGGAATTTGAGAGTTTGAAGACTCAGTTGGCACAACCTCGAGAAGAGAACCAGAAATTTAAAGTTGAGCTATTCTATATGTAAAGCTCGGACCTGAAACTGGTCCAAGTTTTATTGTATTGGCCATGAAAAATTGCGCTTCCTTTGGATTAGGTCTTCTAACTAGGCGTCCTGAAGAAGAGGCCACTTCCTTTGGGGGGAACTTTTTAAGGAACTGTCCATTGTGCATGAGCATGCTCGCAAGGCTATGTGTTGTAGCTCTGTTGGTGTCATGAGCTATGACAGTGCTCGTATTTTGGCTAGATTGGCTTTGGTTCCTCTTTGCGACATGATAAAACCGAATAGTTTGCCGGGGGACTCCGAAGATGCGTTTATCCGGATTAAGCCTAATATCATATGCCAGTAGGTTGGTAAAGGTCTCCCTGAGGTCATCCACCAGCTCGCTAACGTGTGTGGTTTTAACGACCACATCATCCACATATGCCTCTACTGTTTTGACGATTTGTTTCCCCAAGCAAGTCTAGATCATTGATGACGAGTTGACGGATATACTTATCGCCCCTCGTTGGTTACCCCAAGTGGAAGGTTGAGATGTAGTCAGCAGCATATTTGCCTTACACGGGGACTGTAAGGTTTTTCGAACCAGGAGGACTCCAAGGATCAACAAATAGGTGTCCACTGCTCTGGCGCTAGTAGAAGACATGGACCTACACAAACAACAAATAACTTTGCTCCCAATGAGTTCAGAGAGGTTGTCAATCTCTCCGGCCTTGTAGTTTGCAAAGGATCAAAACAAAAGCGGGAATAGTGGTAGTGATTTCAACGGAAAAGTAAATAAAAAAAGTAAATGGTGGAGGTGTAAACAATCATGGAAATATGGACCAGAGTCCCATGATGTTCACTAGTGATGTCTCTCTCCCAAAAGACGATAAACAACTATGCTGGGTAAACAAATTACAGCTGGGCAATTGATAGAATTGTAAACGCACCGCAATGCTAATCATGCTACAAGAAAGTTAGAGGCTCAAAAGTAATGGGCAGTACGCTCATAGATGCCTTGATCATGTAGGGCAGTTCAGGGCTAAGCATTGAAGCACAAGAATGGAAAGAAGACATCACATAGCTACTGGTCATGGACTCGTGTTCCAAGGAGGACTACTCATGGCACGTCCGAGAAGCGTCCATGGTGGTGGAGAAGCTCCCGGAGGTCAATCCTCCCTCCGGGAGGGTGCCGGGAAGAGGTATTCTGGCGCTCCCGATCTCGGAAGCGCTACGGCGACGGAACGGTGGAGAAATACGTGATTTTGTATATATCTTTAGGGTTTTCCATCCGAGGGGCAAATATAGGCCAAAGGAGGGTGCCAGGGGGTGGACCCTCCACCCAGGCGACTTGGTGGCTGCCTGGGCGGTGGCTGGCTCCCCTTTGGCCCACCTTGATGTTTCTTGAAGCTTCCGTCACGCTGATTTTTATATAATTTTCTCGGGATTTTTGGGGCTATGAAAATTGGGGTAAAGTCCCTTCAATTAAAAGACATCAGCAGACAGAATCTGACACTGGGTGCATTGAGTTAGTAGGTTAGTCTAAATATGTGTAAAAAGGTATAAAAGTGTACCAAAACATATAACAACGTCACCCAAAAGATCATGGAACAAACATAAATTATAGATACACTTGGGACGTATCAACATCCCCAAGCTTAATTCCTGCTCTTCCTCGAGTAGGTAAATGATAACACAAATAATTTCTATGGTGAGATGCTAACACACATATAAGAACTTCAAAATAAAGCAATTAAGATATGCAACTCAAGTCAAGAAAATAACAAGAAAGATTCTATATTTAGTATTGAAAATAGCAAAGTAAGAACATAAAGGTGCAAGAGCTCTAGCTGTCAAATATCTCCAAATGGTGTTTGCATGCAAGAAGTGGGAGATGGATTTAGAGCATAAAATATATTATATAGTTTAATTTAGAACTGAATCTACTAAAACTGCACACTTGGTCTCCTTCGGAATCTTATTTTGACTCATCCCCAGATCACTAGTCAGGCACAAGTCAAAATGATCCTCTCCCTTTCGACTTTGAGCACTCATGGAATGGATGAGCACAAGCAAGATATGTTGGCACTTAGGATGGCAAAGAGAATAAATATGGGGAAGGAAGACAAAAAAGGTGTGAAAGGCTCACATCAATGAGGACAACCGTAGGCGAGAGAAAGCCAAATGATAGATATGATGTGAGGAGTAGGGATTGCCATGCAATGTATGCACATATGAGTTAAGGCAAGCTCTCCAATGGAACTAGTGGGGGTGAATCCAACTTGCTTGCTCATAAAGAGCTAGAGCTCATTTGAGGAGGCTCATCATTGGAATATACAAGCCAAGTTCTATAGTGTAAGGGTCCCCACATAGTTATGCATGAATGCTAATCTCTATGGAGTACAAATATAACAATTGAGTACGAGTGTGGATCTTTCAAAAGGAATAGTAGTGTTGCCCCTTCTCTCTTTTTATTTCTTTTTTTCCTTTTTATTTTTATTTTTGTGGCCTCTTTGGCTCTTTCTATTTATCTGTCATTGTCCTCTTTGGGATATTTTCATGTGTCCTCTTTTGGGATATTTTAATTTGTCCTCTTTGGGACCTTTTCCTCACTTAAGGGCAACACTCTATATTTTACAAGAATAAAAAGAAGATCTTCGCACTTTATAAGAAGTACTCAACATAAAGACAAATGAAAACTATCATGATGTATGCAAATGTATGCCTCTACTAGTGTAGCAGGATATGCAATGAAACTAGCGCATCATGTAGCAATAATAAGGGCAAGGCCCAACTAGCATGCGGCTCCTCGATCAAGCAAAAGTATGTATGACATGAAGATCAAGTCATGAGATGGTGGATGTTGCATGGCAATGTATCTCGGAAAGGCTATGGAAATGCCTTAATAGGTAGGTATGGTGAGTGTTTTGAGGAAGGATATAATGATGCTTATGATGACAGAGTGTATCATGCCAAGGGTTTGGATGCATCCATGAAGTTTTCACCAACTCTCAAGATGAGAAAGGGAAATGCACGGTACTGAAGAGGCTAGCAAAATATGGATGGTGGAAGTGCCAACAATCGAATACTCACATTAGTCCGAAGAACTCATGCACTTATTATCGGTAACTCTCTATCTAGTCAGGAGATCCACAAAGAGACAAGTACCCACAGTAGGAGTGTTTGGGGGTTTGGTTATCCTTGCACATCCTCGACCCATGATAACGTGAGGGTACTCTATATATTCCAATCCCTCCAGAGGTTAGCGATCCATCTAATAGCTAGAGTTCTTAACTATTTTTTTAGTTTATGAAAATACACACAGATTTCCCAAAATATAACACCTATCACTAATATGCTCAAGCTCTTGACACCAATAGTCTAAACATTACTCAAATCAATACCTCAAAACTATTGCAAGTTACTACTACACTTAAATAGCAACCTCAATTACCTACTCATGCAAGACACATAACTCAGTTCAACAAACCAACTCTCTAAACAAGATAAGCACGATAACTCAAGAGAGTTCCAAAAGCAACCTAAATAAAAGCTCTTAAAAAGATAAAGCATGAAAACTAAGAGCTCAGCATGACAGCAGCTATGAAAAGATAAAGAACACACTAAGATAAGCATGAAAACCTATGTTGTGTTTTAGGGTGGAGTGGAGCGTGTTTCTCTCCCAAACAAAGAGGGCTAGGTTCCAATTTTTTATGAACAACAAGCAAAACTAAAACAAACTAAAAAGTAAAGAGCGGGACGCTCCAAGCATAGCACATAACATATGAAGTGATAAAAATATAGCATGGAGAAGGGCAAACTGATGGTTGTTGATGGAGAAGGGGATGCACGGGGGCATCCCCAAGCTTAGACGCTTGAGTCTGCTTGAATATTTCTTGTGGGTGCATGGGGGCATCCCCAAGCTTGAGCGTTTGAAACTCCTGGATCTTCTTTCATCATCTTCCATCGCATACTTGAAAACTCCCTTCATATGAAACTCATAATAAGCTGATTAGAGTGGTTAGTGCCCATAATAAAATATTTTTTCTCTACTAGAAATAAAGATTTTCAGGTAGAGCTACTGTTTCTTAAGATTGCCAAAAGGTAAGAAAAAGCAAGCTTAAGATTTGCAAAACAGTGAAAACGCGAAACAAGGCAGAATCTTGGAAAAACAGAACAACAGGTAGTACATAATCTTTTCGGTGCACTTCTGCAACTCAAATAAAAAAACTCAGAATAGACGCCAGAAAGACAATTATATAGAGCATACTGTCAACAAAATTCAGATTAAAAAGATGATCTGGTGATTTTTGGTGACTTTTTCCGTCAAGCAGACATAATCTGTTTCTGGATAGCATGTCACAACTTTTGAACTTTCTTGCAATTGGAGGCTAAAACTTGGCACAAAGCTTGAAAATAAAGATACAATGATGTTGCTACAGTAGTAACATGCTTCAAGACCACTAAAAATGAAAGTAAAAACAAATTGGGTTGCCTCCGAACAAGCGCTTTCTTTTATGCCTTTGAGCTAGGCATGATGCAAAAAGATCAAGTATTATCAACTCCAAAAGAATAACTTGCCCGAGTAATGGACTCATAAGGTAACTTAATCTTCTTTCGAGGAAAGTGTTCCATTCCATTTTTAATGGGAAATTGGAATGTAATGGTCCCTTCTTTCATGTCAATAATAGCACCAACGATGCGGAGAAAAGGACGTCCCAAAATAATTGGACATGAGGGATCACACTCAATGTCCATAATAAGAAAAATCAACGGGAACATAATTATCATTGACAACAATAAGAACATCATCAATCCTCCCTAAAGGTTTCTTTTTGGAAGAATCAACAAGACGAACACCAAAAGAACATTGATCGAAAGGTTTCAAATCAAGCATATCATACATTCTTTTGGGCATAACGGAGGCACTAGCTCCAACATCACATAAAGCAAAGCAAGAGAAATTATTCAATTTAATCTTGAGCATAGGATCCCAACCATCTTCTAGTTTTTTAGTAATAGAAGTTTCTAGCTTGAGCTTCTCCTCGCTAGCTTTGATAAGAGCATTGGTAATACGCTCGGTGAAGGCAATATTGAGTGTACTAGTGTGTGGGTCTTTAGCCATTCTTTGCAAAAAAGTGATAACTTCGAAAAGACTACAATTATCAAAATTAATATCATCACTATTAAGTAAAATTGTAGTGTCATTCTATATATTTGATTTGCTCTCTGTTATAAAAGTTTGGATGTCTTCCCAAGTTCGGGGACGTTTAGGAGCAAATTCAAACCAAAGATCCGGTTCCTTCCCGGGGAGACCATGCCAAGGGCATAATTCTCCATAATAACTAACATAGTCACAAGGTCTGTTACTTTTATAAATACCCACAGTGGCAATTGGAGCAATAGAAGTGAAGGTAAAATCATTGTTGTTCTGACTAGTGAAGTCACACAACTTGGTGTTCTCAGTGGAACCCATAGCAGCAGCAACAAGCAAGAACAAAGCAACTAATTTTTTTGTGGTTCTTGGTATAAGACTCTAAAGCAAAAACTAGAAAGCAAACTAACAAGACTAAAAAGAAAAGGTAAAGGATAGTGTGCAACTCCCCTATATTGAGGACTCGCGTGATAACCCGAGGCCGACGTTCCAGAAGATTCCCCTTTATTCCGTTTCCGTCGTGTGCTTATTTTTATTTGTCGCATCATCATCGCATCTTGCGCATCATCAGCATTGCATCGGCATCCCGTTGCCGCCAGTTTTCAAACTTGCACCCGTTGTTAGTTGCCGGTTCTCGTCGTTGTCCGTTCGGAGCCCGACCGCACTCGCACGCGCTCGCGACATCGTCAAATTCTTGTCTTCATAAGTGTGTGTAAAACTTTTTCTGATTGGGTTGGAACTTGGCGTGCGGTCGTAATTAGTTGTAGCTAGGCCGCCTGTCAAGTTTCGTCACAATCGGAGTCGGTCTGGTACCCGAACGGTCGACCATAGCGGCACCGTATTCGGTCTATCGTCGGACGTCTTCTGGTGTTTTAAAACTCGTTGCCACGCCGCCCGTTTTCCCTGTCGTCTCTGGTTAACCACTCTACATGGCCATTTAGTCCATCCCACGTTCGAAATTATTTGAATCCGACCGTGCGGTTGAAACCGGGGCGGAATTTCGCTAAACCTAGCCCCCCTTTGCCTATAAATAGGACCTCCCATGCCATTTTTAGACAGCCCCTCCCTCTCTGTGCCTTGAAATCCATGCAGCCCCCAAAACCCTAATCCCACCTCTCTCTCTCCTCCCCCTCAGCCTCCAGCCGCTGCGGGCCCGCTGAGCCCATCCGAGGCCCGCCGGGGCCGAACCGCCGCCGCCGCCTCTCCCATTCCTCCCTGCTCCCGAGCCCCGCGCCCGAGCTGCCCCATCTCGCCTTCGTCCCTGCGCAGCCCTCGCCGGACACCCTTCGAGCTCGCCGGTGCACAGCCGCTGCCGGACCCGCCTCCTGCCGGTCCCCCGTCGCGGCCTCCTGCCCGAGCTCCTCCCATCGGAGCCCCCAAACTGCAAAGCTCACCGCCCTGCTGGATCTGGCCGCTGGATCCCGCCAGCCCGCGCCGCCGCCATGCGCCGCAACCGCTCCCCTGATCCGCGCCCAGATCTGGCCGGCCCCCGCCATCCCTCGGCCTCCCCTGCCGGTGCCTTGCTGCCTCATCAAAAGTCCTTCCCTGGCGCGTAGGAATTCTTCTTGTTACTTCTCTGGTTTGTGTCGGTTTTTCCCTTGAAGAGGAAAGGGTGATGCATCACATGAGCAGTAAGTATTTCCCTCAGTTTGAGAACCAAGGTATCGATCCAGAAGGAGGGCCTCGTCAAGTCCAAAGTACCTATGCAAACACAAACAAGCTTGCACCCAACGCTTCAAAGGGGTTGTTAATCCCTTCAAGATTGTTTGCAAAGTGAGATTTGAGGCGGAAAGTGCAACGAAGTAAAAAGTGTAAGGCTGAAAATATGGTGTGAAGTAGACCCTGGGGGCCATAGTGTTCACTAGAGGCTTCTCTCATAATAGAAAATATCATGGTGGGTGAACAAATTACTGTCGAGCAATTGATAGAACCGCGCAAAGTCATGACGATATCTAAGGCAATGATCTAGCATATAGGCATTACGTCCGAGACAAGTAGACCGATACTTTATGCATCTCCTACTATTACTCCACACATCGACCGCTATCCAACATGCATCTAGTGTATTGAGTTCATGACGAACATAGTAACGCTTTAAGCAAGATGACATGATGTAGAGGGATAATCTCAAACCAATGATGAAAACCCCATCTTTTTACCCTTGATGGCAACAACACGATACGTGCCTCGCTACCCCTTCTGTCACTGGGTGAGGTCACCGCACGGTATGAACCCAAAACCAAGAACTTCTCCCATTGCAAGAATCATAGATCTAATTGGCCAAACAAAACCCACAACTCGAAGAGAATTACAAGGATATGAAATCATGCATAAGAGAGATCAGAAGAAACTCAAATAAGATTCATAGATAATCTGATCATAAATCCACAATTCATCGGATCTCGACAAACATACCGCAAAAGAAGATTACATCGGATAGATCTCCATGAAGATCATGGAGAACTTTGTATTGAAGATCCAAGAGAGAGAAGAAGCCATCTAGTTACTAGCTACGGACCCGTAGGTCTATGGTGAACTAGTCACGCATCATCGGAGAGGTCATGGTGTTGATGAAGAAGCCCTCCGTGTCCAAATCCCCCCTCCGGCAGGGCACCAGGATGTGCCCCAGATGGGATCTTGCGGAGACAGAAGCTTGCGGCGGCGGAAAACTAATTGCGATCGTCTCTTGATTTTTTTGGGAATATTTGGGAATATATAGGCGGAAGATCTAGGTCAGGGGACCTCCAGGGGGCCCACAAGCCTGTATGGCGCGGCCCCCTGGCCGCGGGGTGGGGCCTTGTGGGGCCCCTGGGCTCTTCTGGCTTGGCTCCCAAGTCGTGTGATCTTCTTCCGTTCCAGAAAAAATCTTTTCGGGGGATTTTCTTCCGTTTGGACTCCGTTTCAAAATCTTCTCTGAAAGGGGTCAAAAACATGGAAAAAATAGGAACTGGCACTTGGCACTGAGTTAATAAGTTAGTCCGAGAAAATAAATAAAAGGCATGCAAAACATCCAAAGTTTGACAAGATAATAGCATGAAACCATCAAAAATTATAGATACGTTGGAGACATATCATGCCTCGCCCTGGCTCACCTCCTGCTCGCCGGAGCAGCCGCCATGGCCTTGTGCTCGTGGAGGAGCACGGGAGGACCGAGCCGTTCCCAGCTTGGCCGTTGACCGCCTCACCCCACCTGGGCCTTCCCCGCGCAGCGGCCCAGCTCCGCGGCCTCCTCGCCTCGGCCACGCCGGCCCAGGCCTAGTCGGCCACCGCCCCTCTCCACTGCCTCCTCCCCAAGCTCTTCACCAACCGGCCCAAGAGCCCCCCCAAGGTGAGTATCCCCCGCCCGTGGCGAGTTATACTATGTTGCGCCTCTGCCCTATTCGGCCTGTTAGTAGTTTAGTCCCGTTAGTTTTATTTTTTTAGGAATTCAGTTTAGTTAATTTCAGGATATAGACGTATATTTAAACGCCCGTATCTTTTTAACCGTAAGTCGGATCGCGACGTGTAGCATATGTATTTTGTGTAGAATCTCGCGTATATTACGAATTTATAACTTGCATAATTTTTTGACGTAGTTTGACGTGCCAAATGCATAGTTTTACGTGCTGTCCCAATAGGATTTGTCCCGTATTTATTTCTCGTGCGTGTCCGGATTGCTCGAATGTCGTAGATAAAATGTTCATGTTTTAGGAACCCCTTTGCCATGTATTTTAGAGTAGTTGGTTGTATTTTTGCATGTGGGGTTTAGCCGCTAGTTTATTTTTCACGTTTAGGACTTAATCCCGCATATACGTGTGGCGTTGTTTTTATTTTGCAACCCCACATGTTATATATGTTTTCGGGGTAGAAAAATCCATAGGATTTAACTGTGTATTTAGTTTTAGGTTTTGAGAAAGTTAGTTCACGTGATATTTTGCCATGTTGCCCCCTTGTCTATTTTGTGTGATTTAATCCGTGCTTCATTTGAAGGAGTTGTCAACTAGAGAGTTGTTCTTTGTGGTGTAGTCTAGCCCCTGGTATTTTTGGTTGCAATAGAAATCCATGTTTAGGTGTGGTTTGCTTGCTCTCAAGTTGCTAGGAAATAGTGCTGATTTGGAGATGCTAAAATATTTCTTAGTCTGAGATCTGCTATATTTTGTTGCTGTCTTTACATGAGTTTATCTTGTGTTGTGTAGCTCTTTTGAGGTTGGTGCAATGGAGTTAGTTCTAGACTTTAGGATTCTCTAGCATGCTATGAATTTTCATGCCATTTGGAGTCCTGTAGCTTATAGTTTTGCTGCTGTCAATATGGCTTCAGATCGAAAACTGCACTTTCATGAAGTGTTATTTTCACTAAGTCTGAAACTGTGCGTGAGAAGCCATTTTGTGACTTCTTTCCCTAGTGATCCATGCTTCCATGCTAGTTGTTGTTAGATGTATGTTGTAGTGCTTCTTGCCCTCTATCGTCTCATGCCTTGGTTGAGCTTATTGGAATTGTGTAGCTCGTAGTTGTGGGGTGTAGAAAATGCTATGTGGCTGCTTTTGGCAGATTGTAGTGATTTCTTGTTTTGCTCGTAGTTGTTGAACCGTAGCTCCGTTTTGATCGTGTCCTATATGAAACTTGCTTAGAATCTCGTGTAGTTTCATATTTTCTTGTTGGTTGTGTGTTTTGAGATGTTGTGGATACCATTTGCACACATATTGCATTCATGCCATCATATCTTGTGGTGTATGTATCTTTTGAACCGTAGCCCCGTTGGAGATGTTCTCTATGTGTAAATTGCTTGTAACGACGCGTAGAATCACGTGAACTTATTTGTTTTGCTGTGTAACAACTATTTAAACCTGTTAGTTCAGATCTGGACAGAATTGTTAATTAACATGTGAGGTCGTTTCGGAGATGCAATATGTCATTTCCGACCTCATTTAAAATGCCTAGATAGGTAGATTAATTCCGCTTCACCTCTTGCCATGTTTAACCACGTTTAATATTGCCGTGTATCTAATTGGGATGGAACTAAATAACTCGTATGTGGAGTTTCGTCGATATGCAACTCGTTGCATATTGAACTTCACTTAATGTGTAGTGTTTGGTTGTCGTGAATTACCATGCCTCGTCGTGCATAATTGAGCTGCTCATGCATCATCTGTGTTGTGCTTCGTGTTGTGAATATCTGTGTTGATGCTTGTTTCCGGTTTCCTTCGTCTCGATAGAGTTCTGCAAGTGTGTTGGATTGTGAGGACCCGTTCAACTACATCGGTTCGTCTGCTTCACGAAGTCATTCTTCTTCCAAGCGGGATCTCAGGCAAGATGACCATTTCCCCAGATACCATTACTATTATTGCCATGCTAGTATTATCATTTCTGTCGCTATCTCTCATTGCCTACCACATGTTAAATATTAGCCTCTCAGCAATGCCATGAAAACCTTCAACCTGTTCACGACCTAGCAAACCACTGATTGGCTATGTTACCGCTTGCTTAACCATGTGTTAGCGTTGCTAGTTGCAGGTGCAGTTGCTTCCATGTGACAACATGGGTTCATTGTTATATCACCATATTAATGCTATTTAATTTAATGCACCTATATACTTGGTAAAAGGTGGAAGGCTCGGCCTTTCTAGCCTGGTGTTTTGTTCCACCTTTGCCCCCTTAGTTTCGGCTACCGGTGTTATGTTCCATAATTGAGCGCTCCTAACACGATCAGGGTTGTTATGGGGACCCCCTTGATAATTCGTTTTAAATTAAGACTGGTCTGGCAAGGCCCAACTTTGGTACTACATTTGCCTAAACACCTAATAAAATTGCATATGGACTTTCCGGACCCTGAGGATAATTTAATCAACCCCCGGGCCAGTGCTCCTCATGAGTGTTGGTCCAAACTGGCATACTACGGGGCCACCGCGGGGCAACCCGAGGTTTAGTTTCTCCTAGTGTGACCCATCCGTCGTGTCTTGAGAACGAGATACAAGGCTCCTATCGGGTTCGTCGACACGTCGGGCGGCCTTGCTAGATTAGTTTTACCTTTGACGAAATATCTTGTGCATCCGGATTCCGGTGATGCTTTGGGTAATCTCAAAGTTGAGGTTTTCCACTAAGGAGTCCGACGAGATCGCGAGCTTCGTGATCGAGGATTTCTATGCGGCTTGTGGTAATTTGTGATGGACTAGTTGGAGCACCCCTGCAGGGTTAAATCTTTTCGGAAAGCCGTGCCCGCGGTTATGTGGCAACGTGGAAACTTTGTTCAACACTGGTTCTAGATAACTTGAGGTTAACTTAATTAAAATATATCAACTGTGTGCGTAACCGTGACTGTCTCTTTCGTGAGTTCCTTCTCTGATCGAGGACATGGTGGGGTTATGTCTGACGTAGGTAGGTGTTCAGGATCATTCATTTGATCAACCGGAATTCACGTCCGCTATGCGTAGATCTTCCCCCCTCTTATTTCTTGTACTCGTAAATTTAGCCACCAAATATATGCTTAGCCGCTGCTGCAACCTCACCACTTAACCTTATCTCACCCATTACGCTTTGCTAGTCTTGATACCTTTGGAAATGAGATTGCTGAGTCCCCTGTGGCTGACAGATTACTACAACACCAGTTGCAGGTACAGGTAAAGGTTACTTGACACGAGCGCGTTGATTGTTAATTTGGAGCTCCTTCTTCTTCTTCTTCATCGATCTAGGACGGGTTCCAGGCCGGTAGCCTGGGATAGCAAGGATGGACGTCGTTCTTCTTTTCTCCTTTGTTTTGTCCGTAGTCGGACCCTACTCTTCTTCATGATGTTTATGTATTGTACTGCTTTGACTCTGATGTAGCTTGTGGCGAGTGTAAGCCAATTCTCTCTATATATATCTCTTCTTTTCAGTACATGTACTTGTAATGATATCCATTCTTGCGAAACGACGAGATGCGCTTCTATCCCTGACGAGGCCCTCGTGCCAAAGTAAGGATAGGGTCGTATCTTGGGCGTGACAACTAGAGTCCCCGGCTATGGCGTCAGAAAATTGCTTGATGAAAAGTTGATGGATATACTTCTCGCCCCTTGTTGGTTACCCCAAATGGAAGGTTGAGATGTAGTCAGCAACAGATTTCCCTTACACGGGGACTGTAAGGTTTATCGAACCAGGAGGACTCTGAGGATCAACAAGTAGGTGTCCGCTGGTCTGGCGCTAGCAGAAGACGTGGACCTGCACACACAACAAATAAATTTTCTCCAAACGAGTTTAGAGAGGTTGTCAATCTCTCTGGCCTTGTAGTTTGCATAGGATCAAAACACTAGCCGGAATAGCGATAGTGATTGCAATGGAAAAGTAATAAAAACAGTAAATGGTGGAGGTGTAAACAATGGTGGAAATATGTACCAGAGTCCCATGATGTTCACTAGTGATGTCTCTCTCCCAAAGGACGATAAACAACTATGCTGGGTAAACAAATTACAAACGCACCGCAATCATAATCATGCTACAAGGAAGTTAGAGGCTCAAAAGTAATGGGCAGTACACCAAGACAAGTATACCGTTTATCCATCATCATCTACTCTCTAATCATCCACCTTGAGATATCTATTCAGAACATCTCGCTGGTATTAAGTTTCGAGCCCCGCCGGAAGTGTAAACTCAAAGCAACGCACAACTGCATTAATGAACTTTGCGCAAGGTAAACAATCCTTGCAACTTTGGTCACAAGCACCGTTGTTTTCTCCCTAGTGGCAACAACACATCCCCTAGTCTCATGTTTCTGATACTCAAGTTAGACATGAGGGGGCATGAACCCACAATCATGCATAATGCTCCCTCTTGGAGTCACAATTTACTACTTGGATAAAGCAATAAAAAGCAACGGAGAACATGCATGAATTAGGAGAACCAAATATATAACTCATCACAATCTGGATATAATCTCGTAATCCATCGGATCCCAGCAAACTCAGCATAGCAACAACAGGTAAATTACATAGATGCCTTGATCATGTAGGGCAGCTCACAAGGGCTAAGCTTTGAAGCACAAGATTGGAGAGAATAAATCACATAGCTACTGGTCATGGACTCATGGTCCAAGGAGGACTACTCACGGCACGTCCGGGAAGCGTCCATGGTGGTGGAGAAGCTCCCGGAGGTCAATCCTCCCTCCGGCAGGGTGCCGGGAAGAGGTCTTCTGGCGCTCCCGATCTCGGAAGCACTACGGCGTCGGAACGGTGGATAAATTGGCAATTCTGGATATATCTTTAGGGTTTTCCATCCGAGGGGTAAATATTGGCCAAAGGAGGGCGCCAGGGGGTGGACCCTCCACCGAGGCGGCCTGGTGGCGCGGCTAGGAGGGGTCCCGTGCAGGGTGGCCGCCTGGGCGGCTCCTGGCTCCCCTCTGGCCCACCTTGATGCTTCTTGAAGCTTATGTCACTCTGATTTTTATATATTTTTCTTGGGATTTTTGGGGCTATGAAAATTGGGGTAAAGTCCGTGTAATTAAAAGACATCAGCAGACAGAAACTGGCACTAGGTGCACTGAGTTAGTAGATTAGTCCAAATATGTGTAAAAAGGTATAAAAGTGTAGCAAAACATATAACAATGTCACCCAAAAGAGCATGGAATAAACATAAATTATAGATACGTTTGGGACATATCAATCATGAGCTGGTAAGTAGCGCCTGCATTTTTTAGCCCAAACGAATTGTGTTAAAGCAGAATGGCCCGTAGGGTGTTATAAAAGCGGTTGGTGCCTGATCAGATTCCTTCATCTTGATCTGAAGGTATCCGGAATAGGCATCAAGGAGACACAAGGAATCATGTCTGGCTGTAGCATCGATAATTTGGTCTATTCTGGACAATGGAAAATGATCCTTAGGATATGCTTTGTTTAGGTCTTTAAAATCGACACAGTGCCGCCAAGATTTATCCTTATTTGGTAATATGACCAAATTTGCCAACCAGTCGGGGTATTTAATGTCCTTGATAAACTCGTCTTTGAGTAGCTTGGCAAGCTCCTCGCCCATGGCTTCACATTTAGGTTCGAAAAATCGGTGCAAGGGCTGTTTGACAGGTTTGAAACCGGCGATTATGTTCAATCTATGCTCCACCAACCCCCAAGGGATTCCTCACATGTCTGATGAGTGCTAAGCAAATATGTCCCATTTTTTCGTAGAAAGGCGCGTAGTCCTTTATTGATTTCCGGCTCCAATTGTGCCCCAATTGATGGTGTTTTATTGGGATCCATCGGGTGGACCTGGAATTTGAGGATTTCATTGGCCGGTTTGAAGTATGTGGACTTGGGTCGCTTGCCGAGGATCACGTCGTTTTTGTCCACCACGGCACCTAGTGCCGTGAGTTCTTCTGCAACAAGGGTCTTTGCTAACACCTCCAGGGCGAGGGATACCATTTTGTTTTCGGCTCGGAGGGCACTTTTGGGGTCACTGTTGACTATGATCACTCTGTTTGGCCCTGGTATTTTGAGTTTCATGTACCCATAATGTGGTATGGCCTGGAATAGTGCGAAGGCTTGGCATGCCAACAATGTGTGGTAACCGCTGTGGAATGGTACAATATGAAAAAGAAGTTCTTTGGATCGGTAATTATAGGGAGTACCGAATACTATGTCGAGCGCTACTCGTCCGTTGTGTCTGCCTCTCTCCAGGGGACAATACCCCAGAAGGTTGTTTTGCTCGTGTCGATTCGAAATCGGCCGAACTGTATTTTTTCAAGTGTGTCCTCGTAAATGAGGTTAAGGACGTTGCCCTCGGCCATCAGTACTTTGTTGAGTCTGAAGCTGTCGACTATGAGGTTTAGGACTTGGGCGGCAGGTACCCGGCCTGTGCTGGCCATCGGCACGTCGCCCTGGTCGAAGGTGATAGGCGTGTTTGACCAAGGGTTTCCCCCTGCTACTTGGTGGATTTGATGCAGCTCCCGAAAGGCTCTCTTTCTCTTGTTTTTTGAGGTGAACGTCTCGTAGATCATTAAGATTCCTTTGGTTGTATCCAGCAGTGCCACTGGCCGGCGCTCCGAGGGTGTTGCATTGAGGATGGTTTCTCCGCTTTTTGCGACCTGCTTGAGGACCCAACATGCTTTAAGGCTATGGATGGAGCTTGATTCAGGCGGGGCGGAATGTATGGGGCATAACTCGTCTAGTAGTACGTCCATGACCAATTTAGCCCGCGTTCGAGTTCTTTTCGCCATGTTTTCGATCTTGACAGCCCCATAACTCAGGGTGTGCATCTTGTACGGATTGGTCTCGCGAGGCTAGGGTCGTTGCACATTTGCTGAATTTGCGAACTAATTTCCATGGCACAGTATTTAAGCACTAGGCTCGACAACTTGGCGTAGGATTGAATCTGGCGATGGGAGAGGGTGTTGAGGATACCCTCATCGTGGCAATGCTGCTAGAAAGCACGAATAAGCTCCTATTCATTGTGGCCTCCGGTCCTATTGCACAGGTGGAATCTGGCCCAAAAGTGGTGTACTCATTCCCGTGTGTTCTGCATGTGTCATATGTGGCCGAAGAGCTGCACTCTTCCATCTTATGCTTGATTTGTGCGGTGGGTGGGAAATGATTTTGAATTCCCGTGATTTGCAGGAAGGAGACCTCAATGGTTGCGTTCCCAACTAGGTCACACACTGGGCATGCCGCTGGTCCCAACGCATTGCCGGGGCGACATAGAATTTTTGGATTGTTGGGTGAGTCCGGAAGATCATTGATCGGGACGTAAACCGTCATCAACTCACGTGACTGGCGCGAGGAGTCCCTAACCGGGCACTCGACGATCTTGGTCAATTGTGTAATAGATGGGATGTAAATTTCCTCGTCGACGGGTCTAAGCTCGATCTGACCATAAACCGTAACCTAGTCGTTCGTCATTCCCATGACTTGTATCTAGTCGAGTATCTTGTGTAGCATCGGGGTTTCGGTGGAGCTCGCGCCGATTAATTGTTCGGGTTCAAGCATGTCGCTGATCCCCTGGTAGCACTCAAGGTCACTCCCAGAGTGTTCTCAGCTGAGACACGCTCCGGCGTGTACACCACGCCGGGCTCTAAGGCTGGGGTGGGGACACAGGTCATCCCGATGCGAGGTCCATGGTTTCCAATGCCGAATTGTCGGGAGAAGCGAGTTCTTCAAGAAGATCTAAGAGTTTTGTTAATGCTACATCTTCCAGGGGTTCAGTGGTGAACTCTAGGTTCCCAAACCTGACTTCCTGACCGGGGCAAAGTTCTTGACCAGGCCGAGGTGGCCACCCGGAATGGCATAAAGAACAACGCTTCCGAAGGTGAAGATTTGTCCGAGGACGAAGACATCCCTGTTGACGATGTCTTTGCTAATGACGAGGCGCGCCATCGATCCTTCCGGCGATCCAATTAGTGGACCGCTAAATGAAAGCAACAATGTCGGTGTCAAAACCGGTAAATCTCAGGTAGGGGGTCCCGAACTGTGGAACTTAGATCGATGGGTTGCAGGAGAGAGGGGGAGACAATGTTTACCCAGGTTCGGGCCCTCTTGACGAGGTAAAACCCCATGCCCTCCTTGATTATATTGACGTGGATGATGATTACAGACTCTACCTCAAGATCATGTATACTAAACCCTAGGTGGAATAATCTGTCGACATGGATGAGGACCCTGGTTTATATAGTCACTGGGGGATAGGGTTACATACAACCGACCTAGTCTACTTTACTTGGTTGCCATGCCAGTCTTTGGCATCCTCCTTCTTGAGCATGAGACAATCGCACAACCCGGCCCATCATCAGTACATCCCATCACGCCGACCTATTCGTAGTAAGCCGACTACTTGTGGACCCCTTAATCCCGGACTCCCTCACCTACCCCGGGACAGCTCGAGCTAAGCCGCATCCCCTCCATCTGACCGTGATGGTTCTTCGGGAGTGCGTGACACTAAAAACCTTAGCGAGATGACTAACACGAGTGTCCAGCCCGCGAGCCAGAGTTTGGTCACTTAGATTTTTCAGTGCTCCGAGGACAAGTCCCGAGACGCCATGTCTAACCCCCACCGCGGTATAATCACAAGGCGGTTGCGGGGCACGCCAGCCCTCGGTAGTGGCAAGACACTAGAGCTTAACATTTTGAGAAACGACACCATCTCAACTAAAGGTTAATCAAGTTTGTTACATATCCAGGAAACACCTGCCTGGGCGATGCAAAATACACATAATTGCTTGATTCGAACAACCCAAAAAGTCACGTGATGGCTAGGTTGTCGGGGGCTCTTCAGGCCACTTGACTTCACATGCCGACGAGGTTCTGAAGCTTCATGAGCAGCGTGCACGGCCCATGCGCCTTGTAACTTCTTGATCCCCTGAGAGGCGAACTCTTGTGCCCTTGGCGGTTGGCGCCACACTCCTGGCTCATGGGGCGCAAGCCAGGGCACGCCTCCACAGGGTCCCCGGGGGCCACCTCGACACGCCGGCCAAGCCAAACGGCTCCAGGCGGGAGCTCCCGAGCTTGGCCTGACGAGGGCGCCCAGCGCGACATCCTATGCAGGAGGGAGGCGGGCACAGGCTTGGAGCATAAGGCCCATGACACTAGCGTCTGATGTGACACCCTTACCCTTAGGAGGCTGTGGTCGTGGTTGCAGGGTGGCACCGTCCTGGGGGTGCGTTCTGCAAGGCCACCCGTGCCAAGCGTCTTCTTGAGGAAGGCTGCTTCCGATGTCACCGTGGGGTTGTTTGTGCTGGCCCTGGCAAGGCTAGCCCCGAGGGTTGTCCCCTCTATCTGTGTCAAAACTGGCGTATCTCGGGTAGGGGGTCCGGAACTATCGACCTTGAATCGATGGGTTGCAGGCTATGAAGGAGACAATATTTAACCAGGTTCGGGCCACTAGAGGAGGTAAAACCCTACGTGATGCTTGATTATATTGAAGGTGTATGAGGATTACATAGCTGATGTACCTCGAGATCGTATGAGCTAAACCCTAGATGAGACAACCTGGCTATGCGGACGAAACCATCTAGTTGATATAGACACCAGGGTCCCTAGGGTTACATACAACAAACCTTAGTCGGGGATAGATGCGCCGATCTGGCCTACTAAACTTGGACGATGCGCCAGTCGTCGGAGCATTCCTTCTTGAATGTGAAGTGGTTATGTAGTCCGGTCTTCAATTATGTAGCCCATATGGCCGGCCTCTAAGAGATGGGCCGGCCATCCGAGGACCCCTTACTCCAGGACTCCCTTAGTAGCCCCCGAACTTTCATCCAATGCCGATGTACATGGTCTTCGGTAGCTTGTTGCATCCAAAGTAATTGGCTTGCGAGGCGAGTTCCCCTCATATTTGCCTGGTTTAGACTTGGTGATTTGGCGATGTTTATGCCTTCAAAACAGGCACTTGTCAATCAGAAGGCCAAAAGGCCCGAGTGTGAATAGTTCCTCATTTGACATCCTTTCTAACAAAAGTTCACAATAGCTAGTTATGACAAAAACTCGATTCGCGGCTTGAGGCCACTTTCTCACGGGCACGTCTTGTCAACATGGAGACCGTGCCCCGTATTTAATGGGATATGGGTAATGGTATTGGTAATCCCACGCACATTCACCGACATGGTTGTTTCGGGAAGTGGTCGGGCCTGTGGCGCAATAAACGGGAACCCTTGCCCTAGCGCCACAGGCATTCCAGACTCGACCCTCCCATTCTAGCTTCCAAGCGCCCATATCTATTTCACTTTCTCTCCTCTCCCAGCCATCCTCCCCAATCACAGCCATGGCCGGCTCAGGTTCTCACTTAAAGTGGGAGGTCTCGTGCATCTCTCGCCAGGACATCCGAGAACTGAAGAACGTCGGCTATCTTTCGCCGGATATTGCTCACCACGCTCCGGAGGAAGGCCAGGTGGTGCCCACTCCAAGGCTATGCGAAAGAGAGGTGTTCGTCCCCCACTTCATACGGGGACTAAGCTTATGACTCCACCCCTTCGGCAGGGACTGGATGTTCTACTACGGGTTAGATTTTCATGATCTTCCCTCGAACTCTGTCATGCACATATCTTCATTCATCATCCTCCGTGAGGCCTTCATGAGGGTCCATCCTCGCTTCGGCTTATGGCTCAAGACATTGAACATCAAGCAAAAGTCGGTCAGCAGTCAACACCCTGACTTTGGCGGGGACGTGATTAGCAAGCTCCCTCGGGTCGAATGGCCGGAGGGCACTTTCATCGACACCATTAAGGCCTCACAAAAGGAGTGGTTTTACAGCACCGAGCCTCGGGAAGCAAGTTGGTCGGCCCGTGCCGAGTTTAGATCCGGGCCGCCCGAGAGGCTAACCTCGTAGGTGAAAAAGGGGCTCGACTAGGGATCATCCTCAGAGGCAAAAGCGCTACAGAAGCGCATCAGGCAGAAGGTGGAGTCGAATGTCGAGCTGGACAACGTGGTTCAGGTCATGCTCCACCGCCGCATCCTTCCCTGACAGCGTCATGACACTCCGATGTGGTCCTACAAGCTCGATGATCCTAGCAGCGTGACCAAATTCTACCACACTAACCTCGAGAAGTAGTAGAAAATATTGTGCAAACCTCAACAAGAATGACCGACCGAGGAGGAAGACATCGTCTTGAATCTCGATCACCCTCCCTTGGAGGTATGACTAGGCCTTTATTCTTTATTAAAGCTTTCAATCTTTATCAAGGATCTAATCTTTTCTCCCACTGTCCCTGCATGGCTAGCTAGAAAAGGCCAAGAAAACAAACAGCCCAACCCCCCTTCCCGAGGACCCCACCTCGCATTTGATGACCGCGATGATGGTGCTGGCGTCATACACGATGCCAGAGAAAAAGGAGAAGAAGAAAAACGAGACCCGCGGGGGTCTCCGCTCAGGGGGTCTCCCGGATACCAAGTACGGAGACACCCATGCCTCCTCTTTCTACGAGGAATAGGAGGCGGAGCATGGAGAGGAAAAGGATTCCTTCCAAACAAGAAAGAGGGCGGCACTGGAGGAGGCCAAGGAGGGCTTGCCTCCCCACGCGCCAAAGAGACCTTGAAGAGGCAAGGTCATCATGTCCGATGACATCCCAGGTTCCGATGAGGACTCCGAGGCCTTTGAGAGGGTTTCCCGAAGGACCCCCATGGTCAAGGCCCCGACCCAAAGGTACAAAATCTGAATTATATATAATGAATTAAACTAAGCTTTTGTTGGTAATCACATATGATCATTTCTCCATCGTAGCCCTGCCCGAGACCTCCAGACGGACCGTATCTCACAGGGGGTTCACCACTGGTCGAACTAGCGGAGAGAGGGGGCGCATCCCGCACTACTCTCCGTCAGCCATCGGACGAGGCTACGGAGGTGATATCCCACCAGGCTCTCTGAGCATGGAGGATGACGTGGTGATGGCCGAGGTAAATACCTCGGCCACTGAAGACCGGGAGGTCCCAACCTAGGTTCATGCCTCGGCCACCAGGAGCTAGAGGTCGATCCCTTCCCGACAAGGGGAGAGGGGGGGCTTGGATTCGCCCGAGATTCCTTCGGATACAGCTCCAAGGAGCTCTCCTCCTCCAGCTTCTTCGATGTCGCCAACCGCGCGAACAGATCCTATCCAGCTCATCCATCGCCGATGAACATCTCACCCTTATGGGTGCGATTCTTCAAAGTATCCGGTCCGTTGATAGCGGACTCAAGGGAGCCTTCAATGGTTTTCTCGCAGGCTTCTAGGTAAGCCGATTAGTGTTAGTTTTATTTATAAGGTTTTTACATGCCTTATAGGTATGACAGCCCCCGAGCCATGGGTGAGATGAAAACATACCCATTACTCAAAATAACTCATGGTCTTCGAACGAAATCAGATCGGGGACCCATGAACTATGACAGCTAGTGGGGTACTTCGACCAAATATTCCAATCCTCTTAATGTGGATGCTTATAAAATCCTATGTTGTTTTCGCAGGCCTCGTCCTCGGTTGTGGCTACCAGTGCCCTAGAGCTTGCCGAGCTGAACCAGAAACTCCAGGTTTCCGATGAGGAACTTAGCCAGCTTAATAGTTGGCTAGACGAGAATCAAGGTAAGCTTAATGCATGCCACTAAGACTCTCGTTGTACTTTAATAGTTTAGTACTGTCTGGCTTTTGTATATGACTTCGTGATTTAGTTTATGTCAGCAGCCATGGACATGGAGTTGGATAAGCTCTGGGCCAAATTGGAAAAGGCTAAGCACGAGGCTGCCGCTCATAAGGTGGTGGCAGAGCAGACCGCCGCTGAGCTAAACTCGCTAACAATCGAGAGCGGTGGGCACAAGGCTAGAGTGGCCGAGGTCGAGCAGGAGCTGCAAGATGCGAGTGCCAAGAGTGAAGCCTTGGAATAACAGTTTGAGGAATGGGCGACCGAGCTCTCCAAGCTGCCGTCCGAGCTCGAATCGGAGCAGGTAGAGAGGCGCTTCTTCGAAGAAGAAGTGCGTCAGTCCTAGAAGATTGCGTATGGTAAGCCATACTTACTGCAAAGTTTTTTGGTGGAAAAAGGTTTGCCTTTCTTACACGGCTATGGCATTCCCGAGGTGCCTTTACGGACCTCCCGCAAAGTGTAGCAGACGCGTCAAGTACTACGCGGTCCACGACGGGGATGTCGAACAAAGACTTTTCTGGGTGCAGTTTCAAGCTCCCGAGGCCAACCCTCTTCTTTTCAATTAGATGAGGAAACTTATGGAGTTGTGCAGGATGGCAGAGCCAGCCATAAAGGACCTCTGCATTCGGTTGTGGCATTCTGAGCCTCTCACAAGTAGTTACTTCGGCTTAGTGCAGAAATTGTGCAACACCATGCCTCATCTCGAAGTCCTCAAGCGCTCTATCTCCGTAGAGGGAGGTCGGATGGCTTTCACGAGGACCATGATGCACTGGCCAGGGGTGAATCCCCTTACAATGGAAACCACTCCTCCACCTGATGGAAAGGAACATTAGCATCCAGAGCTTTATTTCACTGCCGCGACGGAGGGAGCTCGAGCGATCGAAGCCTAGTGCTTCAAAGATGTAATTTATTGGTAGGGATATTGTAATGTGCCTTGGAACAATCCATCATTATGAAACTTGTCCTAATGTAATGCACTTTGAATTATTTTTTGACTCCTGTTTTGGCCGTTTAATCTAAAAGTTTCGAGTTGTCGGCTTCAACCCCCATGTAGAGACTAATGGTGTTTCAACATCCGCACTGTGACCCTTAGCCGATGTATTGGTGCCCGGAGGTGGTAGTGTGGGAAGGAAACGAGACAATTGGACTATTCGGCTTTTGTGCTTTCACTTAGCCTTAGGACCAGGAATTTGGAGGCTAGCCCCCAGTTTTTTGTGGTAGTCGGATGAAATAAACTTGGAAATAGTAACCGCTAGGTTTACAAAGGTACAGACCTCTCCGTATAACATGGAATAAAACCTCCATCGGTTGTAGTATTAAGCTCGGATTGCAGACCATTTCTCGCTCATTACGACATTCAGTTTTTGGTTTTCTCCACCGAGGTATTTTGGCCAGGCCAGCTGGCAATGCAATCGCAGTGGTTCTCCCTTTATCCCTTTAACCGAATTAGCAGAAATAAATAGGTACGCATCGGAGCGGAGCAACCGAACTATTGACCCGAGACATAATTCGGAACCGATGCATATAATGCAATATCCAAGAAAACCGAAACTAAAAAAGATAGTGCTTTGGTAGAGCTTGGGGCGGTATATATCCAAGCCCCCGGTCTATTAGCTGACCACACTTGATACTTATTAAACAACTCTACCCTTCGGTGTAAATGACCAGAACTCATATATATATGTAAAGATACAATGAAAGAAGTATATGAATAATATTTACTATAATTCATGGCACCTATGAAGGTGTTACTAGGAACTATTGTTTTGAACAACATATTTCAAGGCGACCTTTTCTCCATGGCCTATCATGGTTGACTTGACGTCCGCCCTGCCTCGAGTTGCGCAGTTTCTCCGATGCTTCTTAGAAGGGAGGGGTAGTATCCTTTAAAGGCGGTTATTGTTGGCAAGCGGACCTTGAATAGAGGGTGTTGAGAAGCTGTCATGCTCTAGGTGAGCTTCACGCTTGAGAGATCCTTAACGACATCTCGTACTTGTTTGTGAATACATTTGGATCATAGTTTGGTCGAACCCCACAACTGCCCATGGTATTTTGAAATTGAAATTATGTCTACGAGGGACAGACCTTACGGGTGACCGGGATGTGCCATGAGGAGCGTATCCCTATTTGTTTTGAACCGAAGACATCTCCGGGGATCCGGTTGAGCTCGGGCTCGCTTGCTCGTCTGTCGCGCCATAATGGCGAGTTTGTTGCTTGATGCTTCACTGTTGTATTGGCATTCAGCTGCCAAGTCTACTGTGTGCTCCTCGGTATGGAGGGAGCATTCTGTATTGCCATTGATGGTGATAACACCTCTAGGTCCGGGCATCTTGAGCTTTAGGCAAGTGTAATGAGGCAAAACATTGAAGTGGACGAATGATGTGCGACCGAGTGGAGCGTGGTACACGCTGCGGAAAGGGATGATGTCGAAGATTAAGTCCTCGCTGCAGAAGTTGTTAGGTGAGCCGAACACAACCTCGAGTGTTACCGTGCCATAGCAGCGGGCTTCGACGCATGGGATCACTCGTTTAAAGGTAGTGTTGCTGGGTTTAATTTTTGATGGGTCTATGCCCATCTCTTTGACCGTATGTGAGTAAAATCAGATTAAGGCTACTCCTCCGTCCATAAGGACTCTGCTGAGGTGATACCCATCTATGATGGGGTCTAGAACAAGGGTGGACGACCCACCGTGACGGATACTGGTCGGGTGATCCCTATGATCAAAGGTGATTGGGCAAGCCGACCATGGGTTGCACTTCGGGGCTATGGGCTCTACGGCATATACCTCCCGAAGGGCTGGCTTCCTTTCCTTCTTCGGTATGTGAGTAACATATATCATGTTCATGGATTTCACTTATGGGGGGGACTATTTCTGCCCCCTAGCGTTCGGGCCGCGGGGCTCTTCATCATCCTCGCTTCGTTGGCCCTTGCCTTATTCCTTGGCTGCTAGCTTGCCGGCTTGTTTAAATACTCCAATAGTTACAGTTCGTGTGGGTTGTGGGCTTCTCTTGGGTGCCATGGATCTGGCAGGGACTTTCCTTAATTTTATATAATGGAGTCGGTCCATCCTTGTTCCCTTTGAAGGGTGTCTTCCACTATCTCGATTTTGAACTACGGAAGCCGACGTTTACGACTGTGTCATCGGCGTCACCATTACAGTGGCGGTGTTTGCTCTTGTTTCGCCTTGCCTTGGTGTTGCCATCCCGAACTTCAGAGGTATCTGGGTCATCTGCATTATGGCTCCGTTGAGCTAGCCAATTATCCTCGCTCGTGCAAAAGTGGTTCATGAGGGAAGTGATAGCAGACATTGTTCTCGGCCTATTTTGCCGAGCTGGCAAGCCAGCCATTTGTCTCGTATGTTGTGCCTAAAGGAGCATATTGCCTAGGCATCCAGATAGTCCACTATCTGGTTCTTCTTTGTTTGGAACCTATTCTAGAATTCTCTAGCTGACTCGCCTGCTATTTGGATGACATTGGTGAGGTCGGAGCAGTCTAGTGGCCAGATTTAGGTTCCGTGAAAATTAGACAGGAAGGCTTCTTCAAGCTCTTCCAAAATTCCGATATAATCTTAGGGTAAGTTGTTTAAGCAGTGTTGTGCTAGCCCTTTTAACTTTAGGGGCAGGTACTTGATGGCGTGGAGGTCATCTCCCCTGGCCATATGGACATGGAGAAGGAAATCTTCTATCCGCATGGCGGGGTCTGTAGTCTCGCCATATTGTTCTATGTTACGGGTTTAAACCCTTCCGGGAATTGGTGCTACGTGACCTCATCTATGAAGCATAGTGGGTGAGCGGCGCCTTCGACCCGAGCTATACTATGCCGAAGATCAGCTGTTGGTTGTGCCTAGTATGATTCCCGATCTCTGTTCCTTTGGGTAAGCTAAGGTCTGTCTCCAGCCCATCGAGTGGGAGAATACCTTGTGGATCCATAGATGGATCTGTTGCAACCTATTCTGTTGTCTAAGTCATGGCATAGGTCGTGTTTGCCTCTGGTATGCACGTGTTGCTTTCCTTTCCCGCGGGACGCTCGGGTATATACTCGGTGTCTCCGGTCGCTCTGTCGCGCCCTCGAGGTGGTCGATCGGGCTGGTCTTATTGTGTGTGCCTTGGGGACACGGGTTCCTCGGCCTCGTCATAGAACTGAGGTAGCAGGCGCCAACGTGGGTAGCTTTTATTTTGAGCCGGCTACTCGATTCCATATCCTTCTTTGCCTGCTAATAGTTTTCTCCATCTATTGTTTATGGTGTCTTCTTCGGCTTGAAGCCGTTGTTGCTTCTCCCGGAGGCTGCGGGCGGTAGCTATGAGCTGCTGCCTGAATCGTTCCTGACCTTCACGGTCCTCGGGAACTGTGAAGTCTTCGGCCTCCAAGCTATCCTCCACGTCGTAAGGGGGGAGGTAGGTGTCATCGTCTGAATCGTCGGTGTCGTCGGGGTCGGATTGGCCTTCGGGCATATTCGGGTCCTCCGTTGGTTGCTCGGTGGCTCCGTGGTTGTCAGTGTCCTATTGGGTTGTGCTCTCTCCAGTGCCCTGTATGGTCCCCCTTCCCTTGTTGGCCTTGGATTGTTTGCATTTATTTCGCCACTTTGATGGCTTCTCCCCAGACTTATCATTGTTTTGTGGTACGGGGGTATGATAACCATTACCGTTGGGTGTGTCCACCATGCAGACGTTGTAGATTGTGGCAGTCAATCGCACGATATTTACATGGGCGGGGTGATCGGCCACATAATCCATGTCTTCGACCTCCTCGGAGGCGTAATCCAACCCTTCGGTTAAGTCTTCGACGATGGCTACCAAGTGGGTGGTGGGTGGGCCATAAAAGTTCTCATAATCCGCCTATGGACCGGTCCGAGTATAGGTCAGGTCTAGGCCATCCGTGATTTTCAAAGATTGGATCTGGTCGAGCGTCTTGGTTAACATCGAGAGGCTGTCCAGATCAATCTCTTGATTATTTTGGAGCTGATCTCCGTAGCTTCCGCGAGGGATACAAGTTCAGCAATAGCCATCTGCAATTGTCCGGTCTCAGAGGTCGGATCTGGGATCGAAATCCAACTCTCCGAAGAGGGAACCGTGGTCATGCATGGACAAGAGACCCGAAGTCAAAGCTTTGGGATTTTGGAGCTCATCGGACGAAACCGTGATCTTAGCGGGGAGAAGATTGCCCCCAGAGTCGGCGGAGAACTCGTGAAGCTGCGGAACGTGAGAACCTACCCGGGGATGAGGCCTGTGATCTGCCAAGGCAACCGATCAGGTCGGCGCGCAGCGTGAAGCTGCGGAACGTGAGAACCTGTCCAGGGACGAAGATGTCCTCATTGTTGATTTGGTCGCTTAAGATTAAGCGGGCCATCGAAGGAATCCTTCTGGAGATCCCATAGAGAAACTCTCAATGAAAGCACCAATATCGGTGTCAAAACCGACGAATCTCGGGTAGGGTGTCCCGAACTATGGACCTTGGAGCAATGGGTTGCAGGACACGAAGGAGACAATATTTACCTAGGTTCAGGCCCTCTTGAGGAGGTAAAACCCTACGTCCTGCTTGATTATATTGATGGTGTATGAGGATTACACAGTTGATCTAACTCGAGATTGTTTGATCTAAACCCTAGATGAGTCAACCTGGCTATAAGAATGAAGCCCTCTAGTTTATATAGACACCAGGGGTCCCTAGGGTTACATACAACCGACCTCCAGCCGAGGATAGATGCGCCGATCTAGCCTACTAAACTTGGATGATACACAATCTTCGGAACTTTCCTTCCTGAATACGAAGTCGTTATATAGTACGGTCTTCAATAATACGGCCCATATGGTCGGCCTCTAAGAGATGGGCAGACCATCCGAGGACCACTTAATCCATGACTCCCTCACCCTCCGTCGCTGCTGTGGTCACCTTCGTACACGGCAACGCGGTTCTGGTGCCGGATGGCACGCTCACGGCGGGAAGACCTAATTGCCCGGCAGTCCTCCATGTCATGGGTGCGCGCGTTGTGGTGGGTGCAGAACATCTCGCCGACCCTTTCGTACGCATGACCGCAGGGGCCCGGCGGTGGCCCAAAGCCGGTCACCAGGACCTAGAGGAGCAGGAGCACAACATGAGGCGACCCCTGCTCGGGGCCCTCATACTGGGGACCCAGCGAGTCGCCACGCAGCGGTGGACGTGGTTCGCTGGTCAAGCACACCCCCCTGTTCAAGCGCCGGGGGCCAAAGCGGGACATTGGACGCCAGGACGTAGTATTCTCCATTCGATGGGCGGTGGCGAAGAAGTTCGCTTGGCATGTGCAGCGCGTCCTATGTGTTCAGGTCTCCATGTGGACACATGCTGAGGTAGATGCGGCGGGGCGGACACCTTGACGCACTAGAGCCGCAAGGAGCCCTGCTGCTCATGGGCAGCGAGGGCGACGACGGTGGTGGCTACCGTGCCGGTGGGTCGGTGAAGGCCATCCAGAACCAAGCGCTCGGGGCGCGCGCGACGAGCATCAGCCATAAGGTCGGAAAAGCTGGGTATGAGACTAGAGCTGGAGGACGGTTGTGCACCACTACCTGGCGCGCCAAATGTTGGAATTGGGGCTCCATAGACCCAGAAAGGTTCGAACTCTGGGGTGTGCTCGCTCTCCTAACTTGTTCTACCTCTCAACTTCACTGCGACTCTCCGATGGCATGAGCTAAGGAAAGCAAACAAGAACACACGAGCTGTTTACCCATGTTCGGGCCACCTTGCGGTGTAAAACCCTACTACTATTTGTCTGGATTGCTTGAAGTGGAAGACGAGTACAAAGGTGGGTTATTGCCCTAGTGGAGATGATGAAGGATCCTTGCCACGGAGGTCGGCGTCTCTTTTATACTGGCCTTGGTCCTGTTGCCCCCAAAACACTCAGGGGAAGGGTTGCCACAACGGCCATTTCGAAAGGGGACAAGACTGCAATACACCTTGACAAAAGTGGTCTTCACCTACCAAAGCTCTTCGTCATGATGCACCGATGGTTTTGGGGGTGACCTCCGTCCTCGTGAGCCCCCAACCTTAGTCCTCTTGCACCAAATGGGAAGCCTTTGGGGGTTGCTTTGGGAGCCCGCCCGCTGGCCCCACTTCCTTAGCACGAAAGTGGAAAACCTCCTTGTCCGCATCCGCTGGCAGTGGCACCGCTCCTGTGCCGCGTGCACATCCCGCATCGCCCACGTGGGGGCTCAGGGTCATGAGAACCTTCCTGGTAGCCCTTGACGAGCCCGCCCCACAAGAGCCTCCAGGATAGTCCCAGGACGCGTCATTGCGGCGGGCGACTCCTCGTGCTCCTTGTCAATGATCCTCTCGCTCTTGCTTCACAACGTGAGGGCCCTCGCGAGTGTCCCCCTTTCTAGGCTTGTTGATGGGCCGACAAGGCCTACGTAGCGCATCACGCCTCGGGCCGCATGCCGACGGGCCTGGGTACCCCCGTTCCCAGGGACCCGACAGGAGGTCACCCCGAACCCACTAGCGCGCCATGTCTAAGAGCTTTAGCAGACGAAGACCATCTTTGTGAGGGTAGGCTACAGTCCCGTCCCCTTTTGAAATGTCCATTGTGGCAAATCTTCCCGCCAAGTGTGTGTTTTGGGGGGGGGGGGGTGGGAGGACCATGGCCTATATAAGAGGGAGGCCCCGCCACCGTAGCTAAGGGAGGTCCAACTCCATTAGGGCCAGAACCCCCCCCCTTTGTACTCGTCTTCCACCTCAAGAAGTCCAGACAAGCAAGAGTAGGGTTTTACACTACAAGATGGCTTGAACCTCGGCAAACTATGCGAGTGTTCTTGTTCATCTTCCTTAGCTCGCGCCACCAGAGATTCGCCGTGAGGTTGAGTGGCAGAACGGGGTAGAAGAGCGAGCGCACCCCAGTGTTTGAACCTTTCTCGGTATGCAGAGCCCCAATTCTGACATTTGACGCACCAGTTTTGGCTCCAGCTTCACTGACCCCATGGCCGACGCTCGCCGTGCGTGCCCCGAGTGCTCGGTGGCGGTCACTAAACCACTAGCATCGCGGCCACTACCATCGTTGCCCATGCCGCCCAGAGCAACAGGGCTCCCCGTGACCCCCAGTGCGGCAAGGAGGCCACTTTGCCGCGTGTGACACCCCGAGACCGACGTTCCAGAAGATTCCCCTTTTATTCCGTTGCTTCCATGTGATTATTTTAATTGTCGCATCATCATGGCCTCATTTGCATCATTTGCATTGCATCGGCACTCCGTTGCCGCCAGTTTTCAAAACTTGCATCCGTTATTAGTTGCCGGTTCTCTCCGCATTCGTCGTTGACCGTTTTGAGCCCGACCACATACGCACGCGCCCGCGGCGTCGATAAAAATATTATTTCTAAAAGTGTGTGTAAATCTTTCTCTGATTTGGTTGAAACTTGGTGTGCGGTCTTATTTAGTTGCGGGTAGGCCGGCTGTCAAACTTCATCGCAATTGGAGTCCGTCTGGTACCCGAACGGTCGACCGTAGCGGCACCGTCTTCGGTTATTCTTCGCACGTGTTCTGGTGTTTTAAAAACTCCTTGCCGGGTCGCCCATTTACCCTCTTGTCTCCGTCTAGCCACTCTACACAACCACTTAGCCGTCTCCGCGTGCGAGATCGTTCGATTCCGATCACGCGGTTGAAACCGGGGCAAAATTCTGCCAACCCTAGCTACCTCGTCTATAAAAGGAAGGGTCTCCCCTTCCATTTTTGTCTTTCCTCTCCCCTCCTTGAAATCCGTGCCACCAACCCTAACCTAGCCGCAACCTCCACCTCCGTGTCTCCCTCCTCCAGCCGTCGGGCCCGCCCGAAGCCGGTCTGGGCCTGCCCCGATCTCCCCAAGCTCCGCCATCCGCGCTGCCTCCTCCTGACACCTCCGCCTGCACCTCCCGCGCCGGTCGCCACAGCATCCACCGACAGCCGCCGGCCGACGAGCCCGCCGCCGGAGAAGCCCGAGTCGGCCCCGTCGCCGTCGTCCACCTCTATTCCTTTCTTCCCTTCTTCTCCCTCTCTCCCTAACCTCCCCCTCTCGCATCTATCAGCCTGCAGGAGGTGGCCGCGCCATGGAGCTCCCTCTTCCCGTGCTCGCCGCCTAGATTCGGCTCGTGGAGGCTCGACCCCGAGCTCTGCCGCCCAGGCCCCGACGGAGTGCCCGTTGCAGCCTTGCCAGGATCTCCGCTCCCTCTTACCACGCTCAGGAGAGAGCTTCACGATGAGCGTAGCACTCGAGCGTGCGTGGGCCTCCAGCCAGGCCTCGCCTAGGCTCACGCGCCTCGGCCCAGCCTGCCGCGAGCCCAGATCCGCCCCTAGCCTCGGCCCAACTCCAGTCCGGCCCAAGAGCCCAAGGTGAGCGGTCGCCCGAGCCCCTCTATCCCCCGCCTAGGCGTATCTTAGCCGATTTGCGCCTCTCTGTTAGGCCCGTTAAGCACCAATTCTGCGTGTGGCATTTTTTCCTATTATCCCTGTGAATTTACTAATTTCAAGAATATGCTATATTTTCAAACGTCCATAACTTTTTAACGTGTATCGGATCGCGACGTTTTAAATATGTAACTTCATTATTTTTTGCGTAGATTCATATTTTGCAACTTGCATGCATGTTTGAAGTGGTTTGACCCACTTTATGCCTAGTTTTGAATGCTGTCCTAATAGGGAATTGTCCCGTATTTATTTTCGTGCGTGTCCAGATTGCTCAAACGCCGTAGATGAAACACTCATATTTTTAGGGACCTTTTTTCCATGTATTTTAGAATAGTTGTTTGCATTTTTGCATGTAGGTTCCATTGCTAGTTTGTTATATCGCATTTAGGACATATTCTCGCATATACGTGTGGCGATATTTATGTTTTGTAACCCTCATATTATACATGATTTCGGGGTAGAAAAATCCATAGAATTTAACTGTGCATTTAGTTTTAGCTTTTGAGCAAGTTAGTGCGCGTGATATTTTTCCATGTTGCCCTTTTGTTTACTTTGTGGGATTTAATCCGTGCATGATATGAATGAGTTGTCAACTAGAGATATGCCCTTGGATATGTAGGCTAGCCTCTGGTAATTTTGGTTGCAATAGAAATCCATGTTTAGGTGTTGTTTGCTTGTTGTCAACATGCTAGAAAATAGTGCTGATTTGGAGATGTTGAAATATTTCTAAGTCTGAAATCTGTGATATTTTGTTGCTGTCTTGTCATGAGTTTATCTGGTGATCTGTAGCTCTTTTGAGGTTGGTGCAATGGAGTTAGTTCTAGTACTTAAGATTCTCTAGAATGGTGTGAATTGGCATGTCATTTGGAGTCCTGTAGCATATAGTTTTGCTGCTGTCAATATGCCTTCAGATCAAAAACTGCACTGTCAAAAACTAATATTTTTCAATAAGTCTGAAACTGTGTGTGACATGCCATTTTGTGAGTTCTTTTCTTAGTGATCCATGCTTCCATGCTAGATGTTATTAGTAGGATGTTGAAGTGAATCTTGACCTCTACTGTCTCATGTTCTGTTTGAGCATTTTGGATTTATGTAGCTTGTTGACTTGGGGTGTAGAAAATGTCAGGTGGATGTTTTGGGAAGATTGTAGTGATTTCTTGTTTAGCTTGTAGTTGTTGAACCGTTGCTCCGTTTTGGTCGTGTCCTACATGAAACTTGCTTATAATTTCGTGGAGTTCTGTTTGTCAAGAAGAAGGATGGCACGGACCGATTATGTGTCGATTACCGTCCAATCAACAAGAAGACAACCAGGAACAAGTATCCACTTCCAAACATAAATGAGTTGTTTGAGCAGTTGAAAGGGGCTAAGATCTTCTCCAAGCTGATCTCAGAATGGGCTATCATCAAATTCGCATTCGCGAAGAGGATATTCCGAAGACTGCCTTCAGGACTAGTTTTGGCTCGTATGAGTATACGGTAATGTCTTCTGGTCTAGCAAATGCTCCTCCGACATTTTGTCGTATGATGAACTACATATTCTCTCCGTTCAAGAATGAGTTCGTCTTGCTTTATCTCGACGATATTATGGTTTTATCAGAAACTAAGGAACAACATGAAGAACATCTCAGATTGGTGCTTGATAAGCTGAGGGAGCACAAATTCTATGCCAAGTTTTCCAAGTGTGAGTTATGGTTGAAAGAAGTCGTCTATCTTGGGCACATCATCTCTGCCGAGGGCATCAAAGTTGATCCTTCGAAGGTGCATGCCATTGTTGAGTGGGAGCCTCCGCAGAATGTGAAGGAGCTTCGAAGATTTCTCGGGCTTGCAAGCTATTGTAGAAGGTTCGTTGAGAACTTCTCTAAGATTGCTAAGCATCTCTCAAGTCTTCTTCAGAAGGGTGTGAAGTATGATTGGTCTTCAGAGTGTCAGTTGGCCTTCGACACACTCAAGGAGAAGCTCACCTCTACTCCAGTATTGGTTCCTCCGGATGATTCCAAACCTTACCAAGTGTTCTGCGACGCCTCTCTTCAAGGCCTTGGTGCAGTACTGATGCAAGATAAGAAAGTGGTTGCTTATACCTACAGGTAGTTGAAGCCAGCGGAGAAGAATTATCCTGTGCATGATCTTGAGCTAGCAGAAGTGGTACATGCTCTGATGACTTGGAGACACCTCTTGTTCGAACGAAAGGTTGAAGTGTTCACCGATCACAAGAGTCTGAAGTACATCTTCACCCAGCCTAACCTGCATCTTCAGCAAACTCGTTGGGTGGAAATGCTCCAAGATTTTAATCCGAGCGTTGAGTACACGCCAGGCAATGCTAATTTCGTGACAGATGCTTTGAGCAGGAAGGCTTACTGCAACAGTCTCATTCTGAAGCCTCTCCAGCCTGACCTTTGTGAATCTTTCAAAAAGCTCAACCTTCAGTTAGTACCTCAGGGATTTCTTGCAAATCTTAACATCTCTCCTACCTTGGAAGATCGGGTCCGAGCAGCACAACTTCTTGATGCAATGGTGAAGAAAGTCAAGATTGGTGTGGCAAAGGGACTTCCCAAATATAAGTGCTTCAGTGTTGATGCCAGAGACATGTTGTTCTTTGAGGATCGTCTTGTCGTTCCGAAAGGGGATCTCAGAAAGGTAATCATGGAAGAAGCTCATAACTCCTTGCTCTCAATACATCCAGGAAGCTCCAAGATGTATCAGGACTTGAAACAGACCTTCTGGTGGACTCGCATGAAGCGTGAGATTGCTCAGTTCGTATATGAATGTGATGTATGTAGAAGGGTGAAAGCAGAGCATCAACGACCAACAGGTCTTTTGCATCCTTTGCCCATTCCCGAGTGGAAGTTCGACCATATTGAGATGGATTTCGTCATCGGGTTTCTAAAGTCCAAGAAGGGTAATGATGCCATCTTCGTCGTCATCGACAAGTTGAGTAAAGTGGCTCATTTTCTTCCAGTCAAGGAATCCATCTCCGCAACTCAGCTTGCAGAGCTGTACACTTCTAGGATAGTCTCTTTGCACGGCGTGCCTATGATGATCTCTTCGAATCGAGGAAGTATCTTCACTTCCAAGTTCTGGGACTCTTTTCAGTCTGCGATGGGCACGAAGATACACTTCAGCACAACAATTCATCCTCAGACTAGTGGTCAAGTGGAGCGAGTCAATCAGGTCCTTGAGGATATGCTGAGAGCCTGTGTTATCTCTTTTGGCATGAAGTGGGAAGACTGCCTGCCTTTTGCTGAGTTCTCGTATAACAATAGTTATCAAGCTAGTTCAGGCAAAGCTCTGTTTGAAATTCTCTATGGCAGGAAGTGCCGTACCCCGCTCAACTGGTCCGAGACCGGCGAGCGTCAGATTCTTCGGAATGACTTGATAGAAGAAGCTAAAGAGATGTGTCGGTTCATTCGGGGTAACCTCAGAGCAGCGCAGTCCCGCCAGAAGAGCTATTATGATAGCAAGCATCGTGACATGTCTTATGAGCTCGATGACTTCGTCTATCTCAAGGTGTCCCCTATGAAGGATACACATCGCTTTGGCATCAAAGGCAAGCTTGTGCCTCGTTTCGTGGGTCCTTTCAGAATTGTTGGCAAGAGAGGCGACCTTGCGTATCAGCTTGAGCTCCCGTCAAACTTTGCAAATGTGCATGACGTGTTCCATGTCTCTCAGCTTTGGAGGTGCTTCAAGACTCCCGAGCGCACTGTTCATCTTCAAGACATCGACCTTCAATCCGACTTATCCTATCGTGAGCATCCAATTGTGGTTCTCGAAGCGACTGAGCGCAAGACCCGCAACAAGACTGTCAAATTTCTCAAAGTGCAGTGGTCACACCATTCCGATATAGAGGCCACTTGGGAACACGAGGATCACCTCCGTTCTGAATTCCCAGAGTTCTTTCAGTCTTAGATCTCGGGGCGAGATCTTTTTGTAGTGTGGAAGAGTTTGTAATGCCCCAATAGTGTAACTTGCCTTATTTGGAACCTTCTGTATGTAGGTCCATCTTGTCATGGCCATGAGAGTTCAATGCATATGTTATTTCATGTGATGTCACCTTGTTTTGTTTTCTTTTGCATGCATGCATCCAATTCATCCATGCCTATTTGTGTTTATTTGTGTTGATGCCTTGTGATCTTGTGTGTGTGGTGTGATGACATGTGATGATGTGATGGTGATATGTGAAGTGATGTGGAGTGGAGTATTTGTAGTAGGGAGCACTATGTTGGGTTCTTTAGGTTTCAAAACTCTTCCTCTTTATTTATCTCAAGTCAATATTCACTTGTCCCATCCTTGATTCAAAAGTGCCCATGTTCTAGTATGTATTTGTGGTGGATGTGATGATATGCATTTAGTGTTTTGAGGCTATGTTTTAGTGGTGTAAATAATCACAAAACAGATCCATAAATTCTGTCTTTGTAAATATTTAGTTGCTCCAAACATTCCTTTTCCAATTTATTCAAATAGGTCATAATTCCTTATGACCATGGGTATTTTTGCTTTATTTTTAGCATCGACAGTTTAGCTTGTGCATTTATTTTTGTTGTTTTAAATAAGAAACCCTAGTGGGTTTCTTTTCCTTTACGTGTCGCCACATGGGCCTACTTGCCCCTCCCGACGCACATCTCCCTCTTTGTTTCACAACGAGAGCCCACGCGGGCGCTCCTTCTTCTTCTCCTGACGGCGTCATCTCGTGCACGCTTTTCCTCATAGTCTTCAGTGAGAGAGCGAGCGACGCCGTGAGGCTCACGGACATCGAGGCCCATATATTCCTCGGCGTGCGTGCCCCCTTTGGCCTAGGGTACCGCGTCTCCCTCCTAGCGCCGCCACCTCCCTCCATCTCCTTCTTCCTCCCCAGGTAAGCTTTCTGTAGATCACGTAGCAGAGAGAGAGAGGAATAGTGCGCCGCCGTCGTCCACCGCGCATCCATCGCCTCTGGCGCCGGCAAGCATGTCAGGGAGCGCGAGGAAGACCTCCGTGTTCCATTCCTGTCATCGGTGAGGCCGGGGAGCGACCACACCGACGGCGAGTTCCTCTTCTCCGGCGTGTTCCCGGTGTTTTCGTTCCCCTGCGTCGGATCTTCTTCAGGGCGTCTGCAGATCGGCTCCGGTTCTTCTTCAGGGCTCTTCCTCCGCCCGGGACGCCCTCTTCTCCTTCCCAAGGGTGAGCCTAGCTCCTTCCTCCCTTCCCCCTCGTTAGATTCATGTGTAGGAGCTCGTGGCCGTGCCACTCTGTTCGGGATGAGTACGACAAGTGCATGGTTGCTCCTTGTGAGGTGTGCTCGGCTCGACGTGGCTCTGGGGAACGGCTTCACTCATAGCAGTAGCGTAGGGTAGATGGTCCTCGCGGTGCAGCAGCAGTAGTAGGAGACTGCTCTGGTGGCGTTGCTACCGTCGTCGTCTCTGTGTGCAGGCAGAGCAGGGCGGCTCTAGGTAGTTTACCTTGTAGAATACCTCTGTTCTGTCGAGTCTCGTAGCGCAGCGTAGTGGTTTGCAGTGTGTCGTGGTGACCAGGCGGTCGTGGGATCAACACCCCGTGGCGCCACCCCCCTTTTTGTAAATTGTTTGAGCACAGTAGCGCATGAGCTGGTTTACCTTGTATACTCCCCATGCTCTATCAAGTGCCTATTTCGTGGCGTAGTGGTATTAGATGCAGGTGGTGATCAGGGGCTCTGGGGTTCGAATCCCAGACCAACCCCTTTATTTTTTTGCATTCCTTTTCTGTTTTTCATTTGCTTGCTTGAACAGTTGCTATGGTAGGCTTGGTCTCATGTGGGGTATTTTATTTCTCCTCACAAGCAGCATGTTGTTCCTAGTATTTTTGCTAGCTTGGTAGAAATGCTTGTGCAGACTTGAGTGCATATGTGTTATGTGTGCTAGATATCATGTATGTGTGTGTATTAGCTTGTGGGTTTTGCACTAGAATAGTTATGCATGTGAGTGTGTGTGTGTGTTACTTATGTGCATGATGTAGAGCTGATGCACTAGCTTGTGCTAGTATATGATCTTGTGTGTCTGTAGGTTTCCCCCCACATACCTTGTGTGTGTGTTAGTGGATCAAGTGATGTTGTGTGTGCTTGTGTGTGTGTCTCACACATGCCCAAGGCATGGTGTGCCTTGATAAGCTCATGTGCAAGTTAGTATATGTAGGTGTAGAGATGCTTATGTGAGTGTAAGCTAGTGTTTGTGTGATACTAACATGTGTAGGTGTTATTATGTTTGTGCTTGATGTAAGAGTGTCTGTGATGGTGTGCTAAGGCCCATGAACATGAGGTCTACCCCTCATGTGCACCATTGGTATGTGAGTGTGTGCAAGTGCATGTGAAGTGATGAGCTAGTGGAAGCACATGCGATGAAGCACTATTCACCTCTATGTGATTCCATGTATAGTTTCTTCGTGGCTTTGTGTCCATTTGTTCTATGCAAGTACCTAGGTATTATATATGTTTTTTGGGTAGAATCATCCGAGGAATCCATTTGTGGGTTCAGATTCCACTTTGGAACACTTTCTGGGAATGTCATATTTCTGTTTTGTTCAATGTTTAGAGCTTGGTTCTATGTGATGTCATGATCGCAAGAGGTTGAATCCTTGTTGGGGAAGTAGAGGGTGAACCCTTCTATAGCATGGTGGTTTTGTTTCATGCTTAGGAATTCATATGTGCAAGTTGTGCCTAGTCAAAATAGGCATGTGGCTAAAAATTCCAGTTTAGTGAAAATCTGTGATTTTCACTAAGTCTGAGAATCTGCTTATATTTTCTTCCCTTGTAGTTGAGCTTGTATAAGTTCATGTGTTGGGAATCAGCCCTTGCTATCAACTGGAAAGTTGTAGCTTTTGTATTTGTCTAGCTCTGTGTCAATTTTCATTCCATATGGTTTCCTTTAGATATTGTTTTGGGTGCTGTCAAAATGCTTCAGAGCATAAACAACTAGTGAGAATCTGGAATTTTCACTTAGTCCATGAAAACTCATCTTTTTGGCCAAGTTAGCAGCTGTAGAACTTTATGTGTGTAACTCCTTTGTATTATCTTTTTGCACATGCTTGTAGATATTTTGAATAGCTTCTGCCACATATCTTATTTGGCACATTTATGTGGCTGTAGGTGCTTTTTATGTAGCTCTCAAACTGCTATGTTGCTGTTTAGGACAGATTGTATAGTTTTCATGTTTTGATGCTTGTGAGTGCATAGTTGATGGTGTGGTGATATTCCTTGCACCACCCCATCCATTCTTGTTTGTTTTGTGATATGCCAACCTGGAATACCAGAAGTATGCCATTGGAGTGTGTGTGATGGATTTGATATGTAGGACTACATTTCTTGTTTCGTTGTTTCCGGTTGATCCGTAGCTCCGTTCGTAACGTTCTTAGTATGTTTTTGCATCGTTTTCGCGTGATTCATCTGATCATGACATTCTCATGCATGTCAAGATAGCTTAGAGTGCAGTGCTGTCCAGAAGTTTGTATTATCTTCTCATGCATCATGTGCTTGTTGCATCTTGTTGTGCAGTTGTTCATTGGATGCTATTTTTATGTTGGGTAGCATCGAGATCGGAGAACGAGTACGTGGATCCGGGAGAGTACGTGCATGATGAACAAGAGCAGTTCCAAGCTGAGGACATCACAAACAAGATGATATGACCTTGATTCCATCTCTAGACTTGTTATGCTAGATTCACGTTTCCTTCGTCATATGCTCGCTGCCTACCACTGAAATAATTGCCTCCTGATATTGCCATGAAACCCAAACACTTATCCCCTCCTAGCAAATATTGAATGGCTAAGTAGGCTTTGCTCAGCTTCTAATGTTAGCGTTGCTAGTTGCAGGTGCCTTGTCTCATGTGATAACATGAGTTTGATATCATTATGTTAAATCTGATATTAAATTAATGCACCTATATACTTGGTAAATAACGGAAGGCCTAGCCTTTTGCCGGGTGTTTTGTTCCGTTATTGCCGCCATAGATACCGGCTACCGGTGTTTGATTCCATAACTGATCGCTCCTAACACGTTCAGGGTTGTTATGGGGACCCCCTTGATAAATCGTGTAGTGTTAAGGCTTGTCCGACAGGACCCAACATTGGTGTTAATTTTCTAATCACTTAATAATAATCTGCATAGGGAATAGCTACCCCGAGGAATTAATCAACAACCCGGGCGAGTGCTCCTCATGAGTGTTGGTCCAAAATGGACAGACTGCGGGGCCACCAGAGGGAAACTTGAGGTTTGGTTCCTATAGGCTTTTCCATCCGTCGTGTCCTCAGACTGAGATACACGACTCTTATCGGGGTCATCGACACGACAGGAGGTCCTGCTAGAGTTGTATTACCTTAGCGATATATCTTGCGCATAGGAATCCCGGTGAAGCCTTGGTTCTCCCGAGAGTTGAGGTTTTCCTCTAAGGAATCCGACGAGATCACGAGATTCGTGATAGAGGATTACTTTGCGGGCCGTGACCGTTTGTGATGGACTAATTGGAGCACCCCTGTAGGGATTAATCTTTCGGAAAGCCATGCCCGCGGTTATGTGGCAACTTGGAATATTTGTTAACATCCGGTTCTAAATAACTTGAACTAATTATAATAAAATTGCCAACCGTGTGCGTAACCGTGATTGTCCCCTTCGAAGACCTCTCTTCGATCGGGAACCCGACGGGGTTATGTTTGACGTAGGTAGGTGTTCAGGATCACTTCTTGATCAACTAGTCTTCGCCCGCTAGCATAGACCACATCAATAACTTGTTCTACGTAAGTTAGCCACCATAAATCTTAGGATGCTGCAACCTAAACACTGAACCTTCCTTACCTAATAACTTGACTAGTTTTGGCACCGAGGTCATAGATTGCTGAGTCCCTGTGGCTCACAGATTACTTCAACAAACCAACAGTTACAGGTACGCCCGACACAGGTGATCCCGATGGCACGCAGCTGGCGTGGCAGTATGATGAGGAGAATGACCGCCTGTACGTGAACTATCCAGAAGACTGAGGCATGGTCGTGATCGTGGGCAAGCATGCAGGGTAGCATAGCCATTTCTCATGTTTTGTAGTCCGTAGTGGAACTACCTTGTCTGAATAAATGTGTGATGTAAACTCTGATATAATTTATGAGATGGCAGATGAATCCCTATTTGTCATTCTATTATCATGTACGTTCTATGTTATCGTGCTTGCGAAACGCTTAGATGCGCTTCTTTCCATTTTGGTGCCTCGTTTCCTAAATCGGAAAGGACCGCATCTTAGTCATTACAAGTTGGTATCAGAGTGTTACGACCATAGGAGCCTTTGTGTGATCGTACTTGGCCAATTCGAGTCTAGTAAAATGTTTTGAGTCTTAGTTATATCGGAGAGTAGGATTCTTTTTTGTCCTCTTCCTTGCTCTGGTGAGGTTCTCGACTTAGGAAATCTTAATTCTACTCCTCTTCTCGCTCAAATTTTTTTAGGATCACGCGGGTATTTTTGAAATCTATATGATATCGGTGTGACGGAGTTCTGTCTTGGTGCCTCCTGTCTGCCTTGATTTCTTCCGGGGAGTTGATCTCCACGGGATTCTTGTGCACATCGCCATCATTCAGATTTCTGAGTATCTCAGAACGAAGGATGTTCGTAATTGCTTCAATACTAGTAGTGGCAAGATAACCCCGATGTCCCCAGTACTGGTGTAGATTGTTCGGGAGTATTGCTATACTTTGTATCGTTGTGATCTCGAGGATCTGTTGTAGATGAAGGTCCGAGATTCTGGTTATGTGTTGACAGATGTGATACAGTGGACAGGTTAGTATAGGAGTTTTGTGAATATTACTCCTTGTATCCGCGTACCAGATTGCATGACCAGATATTTTAGGAATTCATAGGTGGGATATCAAGTAGTGACTTATAGGACAATCTTCCTACAGATGCATGATGTGAGGTTGGGATTCGGTATTCAGTGGGTATGTTTGTTCACGGTCGTCTTACATCGGTTCTGATTGTGTCTTAAAGAGTCCTTGTAGCTCGCTACGACTCGGGGATACTTCGTAAGTCGTGTGCACTACCTTGCATAGGATTGCTACTGAAATTCGAGCCCGTGCGATCTTATCCACGAAGATATCGGATGAAATCTCGATCATATGTTTGTTCCGAGCAGTTCTAGCTCATACTTGTTTGCAAGTGGTCTTAATCAGAATTTTGTCGACAGTCACTTTGAGGAAGCATTCTTACTATTTTGTTCGAGTGCAATTGCTAATATTCCTGTTCAGATATTCCTGCCATTTTGATTCATCTTTACCTTCAATTTATTCTGTGGGCTAATGTGTTGTCCGTCTTGAGGATGGCTCCGCCAACTCGTCAGAATCCAGGTCGTGAGGATGTGACGCCACCACCTCCTCCTCCAGAGAATCCTCCTCCTCTGCCGCCTCCTCCTGCAGAGGCTTGGCAAGCGGTGATGGCTGCTACAAATGGAAACACTCAGATGCTGCTACAGTTGTTGCAAGAGAGGTGTAATCAGCAGCAAGACAATTTCCAACATGGTGGCAATCAGTTTGCTAATCTGAGTCAGTTCCTGCCAAATCATCCGAAGACTTTCACTTCCTGTGACCAGCCGTTTGATGCTGAGGATTGGATCCGCGACATGAACAAGCACTTTGAATGTAGCAATGTTCGTCCTGAGGATTTCGTCAAGTTTGCAACATTCCAGCTGAAGGGGCAAGCATCTATCTGGTGGCAACAGTTGAAGGATTCCAGGGGTGCTAGAGTGATCACTTGGGATGAGTTCTGCCGTGACTTCAGATCCCACTACATTCCGTCCAGCTTTGTGGAGGAAATGCGTGAGAAGTTCAGGCGCTTGAAGCAAGGTGGTAACTTCGTGTACAAGTACAACGTCGAGTTCCACGAGCTAGCCCGATAGGCCTTGCAGGATATCCCTGATCAGAAGAGCAAGATTTATCAGTTCAGAGGTGGCTTGAAAGAAGATTTGCAGTTAGCTCTCGCTTTGCACGATCTTGAGGAGTTCGATAAGTTCTACTCCCTCCGTCCCAAAATAAGTGTCTCAACTTTGTACTAACTCTAGTATAAAGTTGTACTAAGCTTGAGACATTTATTTTGGGATGGAGGGAGTACAACTTATTTCTCAGGGCTGAGGCAGCTTTGCTCAGGGTGGAGAATTCTAAGAAGCGCTTCAAAGATTCCAGTTCGTCGTCCTCTACTCAGGTGGTTCAGAAGCAACAGAAGTATTGGGTGTCTACTCCTCCTCCTCCTCGGCACACACAGCAGTTCAAGCATTCAGGTGGCCGTGGTTCTTCCCACGCACCCAACCCAGCTTTTCAGCAAAGATTCTAGCAGCAGAAGCAAGGGCCTCCTCAGACATAGTACCATCAGCCAGCAGATGTTACTTGTCACAAGTGTGGGCAGAAGGGTCACTATGCCAACAAGTGCACTTCTCAGCTCCGTCTTCCGCCTCCTCCTCTAGGCAAACCTCCAAGAAATGCTCTCATGAAGTTGAACCCTAGGTCTGCTCAAGTCAACATGGTGAACGCGGCTGGGGCAGAAAACTTGTTAGATGTGATCATGGGTAACCTCCTCGTCAATGATATTCTTGCTAAAGTGTTGTTTGATTCTGGTGCTTCGCATTGCTTCATGTCATATCCAATTGCATCCAAACATAATCTGCGTCAGGAGCAGTTGTCTAAGCCGTTGGCAGTCGTTTCTCCTGCGAAGCATTTGAGTTCTAGTTTGTTCATTCCGGGTGTTTCTGTCAAGATGGGTAGTTATTCTTTCCTGGCGTCCCCTATTGTCTTGGGCAATTCCGACATTGACTTGATCCTTGGTATGGACTAGCTGGCCGTGAACAAGGCATCGATTGATTGTGAAGCTAAAGAAGTGAAGCTTACTCACTCTTCGGAGGACGTGATTATATTCGCGGCGCGCGATGATCCAATCCGTCTGTTCTCTTTGAATGAAAAGGGTGAGATTAATCATATTTCGCAAGTCCTAGTGGTCTGCGAATATGAAGATGTGTTTCCAGAAGAGCTGCCTGGAATGCCTCCGCACCGAGAAGTTGAATTTGTGATTGAGCTTGAACGAGGTACTGAGCCTGTGTGCAAACGGCCGTACAAATTGGGTTCAGAAGAGTTGAAGGAACTTAAGAGGCAACTCGATGAGCAGGAGCGTTTGGGTTTGATCAGACCGAGCTCGTCTCCGTGGATGTGTGGAGTTCTGTTTGTCAAGAAGGATGGCACGGACCGATTATGTGTTGATTACCGTCCATTGAACAAGAAGACAATTAGGAACAAGTATCCACTTCCAAACATAAATGAGTTGTTTGAGAAGTTGAAAGGGGCGAAGATCTTCTCCAAGCTCGATCTCAGAATGGGCTATCATCAAATTCGCATTCGCGAAGAGGATATTCCGAAGACTGCTTTCGGGACTAGTTTGGGCTCGTATGAGTATACAGTCATGTCTTTTGGTCTGGCAAATGCTCCTTCGACATTTTTTCGTATGATGAACTACATATTCTCTCCGTTCAAGAATGAGTTCGTCTTGCTTTATCTCGACAATATTCTGGTCTTTTCATAAACTGAGGAACAACATGAAGAACATCTCAGATTGGTGCTTGATAAGCTGAGGGAGCACAAATTCTATGCCAAGTTTTCCAAGTGTGAGTTATGGTTGAAAGAAGTCGTCTATCTTGGGCACATCATCTCTGCCGAGGGCATCAAAGTTGATCCTTCGAAGGTGCATGCCATTGTTGAGTGGGAGCCTCCGCAGAATGTGAAGGAGCTTCGAAGATTTCTCGGGCTTGCAAGCTATTGTAGAAGGTTCGTTGAGAACTTCTCTAAGATTGCTAAGCATCTCTCAAGTCTTCTTCAGAAGGGTGTGAAGTATGATTGGTCTTCAGAGTGTCAGTTGGCCTTCGACACACTCAAGGAGAAGCTCACCTCTACTCCAGTATTGGTTCCTCCGGATGATTCCAAACCTTACCAAGTGTTCTGCGACGCCTCTCTTCAAGGCCTTGGTGCAGTTCTGATGCAAGAGAAGAAAGTGGTTGCTTATACCTACAGGCAGTTGAAGCCAGCGGAGAAGAATTATCCTGTGCATGATCTTGAGCTAGCAGAAGTGGTACATGCTCTGATGACTTGGAGACACCTCTTGTTCGAACGAAAGGTTGAAGTGTTCACCGATCACAAGAGTCTGAAGTACATCTTCACCCAGCCTAACCTGCATCTTCAGCAAACTCGTTGGGTGGAAATGCTCCAAGATTTTAATCCGAGCGTTGAGTACACGCCAGGCAATGCTAATTTCGTGACAGATGCTTTGAGCAGGAAGGCTTACTGCAACAGTCTCATTCTGAAGCCTCTCCAGCCTGACCTTTGTGAATCTTTCAAAAAGCTCAACCTTCAGTTAGTACCTCAGGGATTTCTTGCAAATCTTAACATCTCTCCTACCTTGGAAGATCGGGTCCGAGCAGCACAACTTCTTGATGCAATGGTGAAGAAAGTCAAGATTGGTGTGGCAAAGGAACTTCCAAATATAAGTGCTTCAGTGTTGATGCTAGAGACACGTTGTTCTTTGAGGATTGTCTTGTCGTTCCGAAAGGGGATCTCAGGAAGGTAATCATGGAAGAAGCTCATAACTCCTTGCTCTCAATACATCCAGGAAGCTCCAAGATGTATCAGGACTTGAAACAGACCTTCTGGTGGACTCACATGAAGCATGAGATTGCTCAGTTTGTAAATGAATGTGATGTATGTCGAAGGGTGAAAGCAGAGAATCAACGTCCAACAGGTCTTTTGCATCCTTTGCCCATTCCCGAGTGGAAGTTCGACCATATTGAGATGGATTTCGTCATCGGGTTTCTAAAGTCCAAGAAGGGTAATGATGCCATCTTCGTCGTCATCGACAAGTTGAGTAAAGTGGCTCATTTTCTTCCAGTCAAGGAATCCATCTCCGCAGCTCAGCTTGCAGAGCTGTACACTTCCAGGATAGTCTCTTTCCACGGCGTGCCTATGATGATCTCTTCGGATTAAGGAAGTATCTTCACTTCCAAGTTCTTGGACTATTTTCAGTCTGCGATGGGCACGAAGATACGCTTCAGCACAACATTTCATCCTCACACTAGTGGTCAAGTGGAGCAAGTCAATCAGGTCCTTGAGGATATGCTGAGAGCCTGTGTTATCTATTTTGGCATGAAGTGGGAAGACTGCTTGCCTTTTGTTGAGTTCTCATATAACAACAGTTATCAAGCTAGTTCAGGCAAAGCTCCGTTTGAAATTCTCTATGGCAGGAAGTGCCGTACCCCGCTCAACTGGTCCGAGATCGGCGAGCGTCAGATTCTTGGAATGACTAGATAGAAGAAGCTGAAGAGATGTGTTGGGTCATTTGGGGTAACCTCAGAGCAACGCAGTCCCGTCAGAAGAGCTATTATGATAGCAAGCATCGTGACATGTCTTTTGAACTCGATGACTTCGTCTACCTCAATGTGTCCCCTATGAAGGGTACACAACGCTTTGGCATCAAAGGCAAGCTTGCGCCTCGTTTCGTGGGTCCTTTCAGAATTGTTGGCAAGAGAGGCGACCTTGCGTATCAGCTTGAGCTCCCGTCAAACTTTGCAAATGTGCATGACGTGTTCCATGTCTCTCAGCTCCGGAGGTGCTTCAAGAGTCCCAAGCGCACTGTTCATCTTCAAGACATCGACCTTCAACCCGACCTATCCTATCGTGAGCATCCAGTTGCGGTTCTGGAGGCGACTGAGCGCAAGACCCACAACAAGACTGTCAAATTTCTCAATGTGCAGTGGTCACACCATTCCGATAAATTGGCCACTTGGGAACCCGAGGATCACCTCCGTTCTAAATCTCGAGAGTTCTTTCAGTCTTAGATATCGGGGCGAGATCTTTTTGTAGTGTGGGAGAGTTTGTAATGCCCCAAGAGTGTAACTTGCCTTATTTGGAACCTTCTGTATGTGGGTCCATCTTGTCATGGCCATGAGAGTTCAATGCATATGTTATTTCATGTGATGTCACCTTGTTTTGTTTTCCTTTGCATGCATGCATCCAATTCATTCATGCCTATTTGTGTTTATTTGTGTTGTTGCCTTGGGATCATGTGTGTGTGGTGTGATGACATGTGATGATGTGATGGTGATATGTGAAGTGATGTGGAGTGGAGTATTTGTAGTAGGGAGCACTATGTTGGTTGCTTCTAGGTTTCAAAACTCTTCCTCTTTATTTATCTCAAGTCAATATTCACTTGTCCCATCTTTGATTCAAAAGTGCCCATGTTTTAGTATGTTTCATGGTGGATGTGATGATATGCATTTTGTGTTTTGAGGCTGTGTTTTAGTGGTGCAAATAATCACAAAACAGATCCATAAATTCTGTCTTTGTAAATATTTAGTTGCTCAAAATATTCCTTTTCCAATTTATTCAAATAGGTCATAATTCCTTATGACCAGGGGTATTTTTGCTTTATTTTTAGCATCAACAGTTTAGCGTGTGCATTTATTTTTGTTGTCTGTGTTGGTTTTAAATAAGAAACCCTAGTGGGTTTCTTTTCCCTTACCTGTCGCCACATGGGCCTACTTCCCCCTCCCGAGGCCCATCTCCCTCTTTGTTTCCCAGCGAGAGCCCAGGCGCACGCTCCTTCTTCTTCTCCTGACGGCGTCGTCCCGTGCATGCTTTCCGTCAGAGTCTTCAGTGAGGGAGCGAGCGACGCCGTGAGGCTCACGGACGTCGAGGCCCATATATTTCTCGTCGAGAGCTCATGATTGGGGCATGAATATAGCATTGATTTAAGCCTCTCCCAAGCTTGAGCAATGCTTTCCCTGTCACGAGGCCAAAAGTTATAAATAAAGTTCTGATCACGATGTACTAAATGCATAGGATATAAATTTTGATGAAATTCCAATTTCAACCGATTGTAGCCCCATGATGCAGTATCACCACATAGCCTATACCATGTCAACGCCTTATCCTTCAAAGATAAAGGGAAGACTTTCTTCTTTACCTCATCCTCGGGCAAGCCTGCAAGCTTAAATAAACCACAAACTTCATCTACATAGATCAGATGCAAGTTTGGATGTGAAGATCCATCTCCCGTGAAAGGATTAGCCTGCGGTTTCTCAAGCATACCAGAAGGAATTTCATAAAAGATATTTTTAGAAGGTACCTCAGGTCGAGGAACAACTCCTCGTGCTTCCGTTCGTGGTGAAGATACCCCGAACAAACTCCTCAAAGGAACAGTTTCCATAGTGACAAGTGACAAAAAATTTCAGCACAGTATATAGATGTTCCCTTACCAATTTCCACTTACCAAAGGCGCTTCACTCCCCGGCAACGGCGCCAGAAAAGAGTCTTGATGACCCACAAGTATAGGGGATCAATCATAGTCCTTTCGATAAGTAAGAGTGTCGAACCCAACGAGGAGCAGAAGGCTCTGATAAGCGGTTTTCAGCAAGGTAATAACTGCAAGCACTGAAAGTAGCGGTAACAAGTGATGGTGTAGTGAGGTGAAACGTAGCAAGCGAAAGTAACAAGTAACAAGTAGTAGCAATGGTGCAGAAAGAGGCCCAATCCCTTTTGTAGCAAGGGACAAGCCTGAATAAAGTCTTATAGGAGGAAAAACGCTCCCGTGGACACACGGGGATTTCTGTCATGCTAGTTTCATCATGTTCATATGATTCACGTTCGTTACATTGATAGTTTGATATGTGGGTGGACCGGGACTTGGGTACTGCCCTTACTTGGACAAGCATACCACTTATGATTAACCTCTCTCGCAAGCATCCGCAACTACAAAAGAAGAATTAAGACAAAGTCTAACCATAGCATTAAACTAGTGGATCCAAATCAGCCCCTCACGAAGCAACGCATAGACTGGGGTTTAAGCTTCTGTCACTCCAGTAACCCATCATCTACTTACTACTTCCCAATGCCTTCCTCTAGGCCCAAATATGGTGAAGTGTTATGTAGTCGACGTTCACATCACACCACTAGAGGAAAAGGCAACATACAACATATCAAAATACCGAACGAATATCAAATTCACATGACTATTATTAACATGACTTATCCCATTTCCTCAGGAAGAAAAGTAACTACTCACAAAACATAATCATAATCATGATCATAGGTGTAATGAATAGCATCAAGGATCTGAACATAAACTCTTCCACCAAGTAATCCAACTAGCATCAACTACAAAGAGTAATCAACACTACTAGCAACCTTACAAGTACCAATCGGAGTCGTGAGACGGAGATTGATTACAAGAGATGAACTAGGGATTGGAGAGGAGATGGTGCTGATGATGATGCCTCCCCTCCGACGAGAGGAGTGTTGGTGATGACGATGGCAACGATTTCCCCCTCCGAGAGAGAAGTTTCCCCGGCAGGATCGTCCTGCCGGAGCTCTAGATTGGATCTGCTCAAGTTCCGCCTCGTGGCGGCGGCGAAACCACGAAAAAGCTCCCGCATGATTTTTTCTGGACCAAGACGCTTCATATAGCAAAAGAGGGGTGCTAGTGGGACGTCAGGGAGCCCACAAGCCCCACTCCGCCACGGGGGGGGGGGGGGGGTGGCGGTGTCAGGGCTTGTGGCGCCCTAGCAGCCCCCCTCCGGTAGTTCTTTCGCCCAGTATTTTTATATAATCCCAAAAAAATCCACGTAAGTTTTCAGGGCATTTGGAGATGTGTAGAATAGTGGACTAAGATTTGCTCCTTTTCCAGTCCAGAATTCGAGTGCCTGAAATCTCCCTCTTCAAATAAACCTTGCAAAATAAGAGAGAAAAGGCATAAATATGGTACCACAAGTAATATAACAACCCAAAAAGCAATAAATATCAACATGAAAGCATGATGCAAAATGGACGTATCAAAGCTCTGTGTAGATCACGTAGCAGAGAGAGAGCAGTAGTGCGCCGCCGTCGTCCACCACGCATCCATCGCCTCCGGCGCCGGCCAGCATGTCAGGGAGCGCGGGGAAGGCCTCCGCGTTACATTCCCGTCATCGGTGAGGCCGGGGAGCGACCACACTGACGGGAAGTTCCTCTTCTCCGGCGTGTTCCCGGTGTTCTCGTTCCCCAGCGTCAGATCTGCTTCAGGGCGTCTACAGATCGGCTCCGGTTCTTCTTCATGCCTCTTCCTCCGCCCGGGACCCCCTCTTCTCCTTCCCCAGGGTGAGCCTAAATCCTTCCTCCCTTCCCCCTCGTTAGATGCATGCGTAGGAGCTCGTGGTCGTGCCTCTCTGTTCGGGATGAGTACGGCAAGTGCATGGTTTCTCCTTGTGAGGTGTGCTCGGCTCGTCGTGGCTCCGGGGAACGGCTTCCCTCGCAGCAATAGTGTAGGGTAGATGGTCCCCGCGGCGCAGCAGGAGTAGTAGGAGACTACTCTGGTGGCATTGCTGCCGTCGTCGTCTCTGTGTGCAGGCAGAGCAGGGCGGCTCTTGGTAGTTTACCTTGTAGAATACCTTTGTTCTGTCGAGTCTCGTAGCGCAGCGTAGTAGTTTGAAGTGTGTCGTGGTGATCAGGCGGTCGTGGGATCGACACCCCGCGGTGCCACCCCCATTTTTGTAAAAAAATTCGGCATAATAGCGCATGAGATGGTTTACCTTGTATACTCCCCCTGCTCTGTCAAGTGCCTGTTCCGTAGCGCAGTGGTATTAGATGCACGTGGTGATCAGGGGCTCTTGGGTTCGAATCCCAGACCAGCCCCTTTATTTTTTTGCATTCCTTTTCTGTTTTGCATTTGCTTGCTTGAAAAGTTGTTGTGGTAGGCTTGGTCTCATGTGGGGTATTTTGTTTCTCCTCACAAGCAGCATGTTGTTTCTAGTATTTTTTCTAGCTTGGTAGAAATGGTTGTGTAGGCTTGAGTGCATATGTGTTATGTGTGCTAGATATCATGTATGTATGTGTGTGTATTAGCTTGTGGGTTTTGCACAAGAATAGTTATGCATGTGAGTGTGTGTGTGTGTGTGTGTGTTACTTATGTGCATGATGTAGAGCTGATGCACTAGCTTGTGCTAGTATGTGATCTTGTGTGTGTGTGGGTTTCCCCCCACATACCTTGTGTGTGTGTTAGTGGATCAAGTGATGTTGTGTGTGCTTGTGTGTGTGTGTCTCACACATGCCCAAGGCATGGTGTGCCTTGATAAGCTCATGTGCAAGTTAGTATGTGTAGGTGTAGAGATGCTTATGTGAGTGTAAGCTAGTGTGTGTGTGATACTAGCATGTGTAGGTGTTGTTATGTTTGTGCTTGATGTAAGAGTGTGTGTGATGGTGTGCTAAGGCCCATGAACATGAGGTCTACCCCTCATGTGCACCATTGGTATGTGAGTGTGTACAAGTGCATGTGAAGTGATGAGCTAGTGGAAGCACATGTGATGAAGCACTATTCACCTGTGTGTGATTCCATGTATAGTTTCTTCGTTGCTTTGTGTCCATTTGTTCTATGCAAGTACCTAGGTACTATATATGTTTTTGGGGTAGAATCATCCCAGGAATCCATTCATGGGTTCAGATTCCACTTTGGAACACTTTCTGGGAATGTCATATTTATGTTTTGTTCAATGTTTAGAGCTTGGTGGTTTTGTTTCATGCTTAGGAATTCATATGTGCAAGTTGTGCCAAGTCAAAGTAGGCCTTTGGCTGAAAATTCCAGTTTAGTGAATACTTGTGATTTTCACTAAGTGTGAGAATCTGCTTATATTTTCTTCCCTTGTAGTTGAGCTTGTATAAGTTCATGTGTTGGGAATCAGCCCTTGCTATCAACTGGAAAGTTGTAGCTTTTGTGTTTGCCTATTTCTCTGTCAATTTTCATTCCATTTGGTTTCCTTTAGATATTGTTTTGGGTGCTGTCAAAATGCTTCAAAGCATAAACAGCCAGTGAGAATCTGGATTTTTCACTAAGTCCCCGAAAACTGATATTTTTGGCCAAGTTAGCAGCTGTAGAACTTTCTGTGTATAACTCCTTTGTATTATCTTTTTGCACATGCTTGTAGGTCTTTTGAATAGCTTCTGCCACATATCTTATTTGGCACATTATGTGGCTGTAGGTGCTTTGCATGTAGCTATCAAACTGCTATGTTGCTATTTAGGACAGATTGTATAGTTTGATGTTTTGATGCTTGTGAGTGCATAGTTGATGGTGTGGTGATATTCCTTGCACCACCCCATCCATTCTTGTTTTTTTTGTGATATGGCAACCTGGAATACCAGAAGTATGCCATTGGAGTGTATGTGATGGATTTGATACGTAGGACTCCATTTCTTGTTTCGTTGTTTTCGGTTGATCCGTAGCTCCGTTCGTAACGTTGTTTGTTTCTTTTTGCATCTTTTTCGCGTGATGCATCTGATCATGACATTCTCATGCATGTGAAGATAGCTTAGAGTGCAGTGCTATCCAGAAGTTTGTATTATCTTCTTATGCATGTGCAAGTGTCTAGTATAGAGATGCATGTTCATTTTCATCTCATGCATCATGTGCTTGTTGCATCTTGTTGTGCTGTTGTTCATAGGATGCTATTTTTATGTTGGGTAGCACCGGGATCGGAGAACGAGTACGTGGATCCAAGAGAGTACGTGCAGGACGAACAAGAGCAGTTCCAAGCTGAGGACATCACAGACAAGATGATATGACCTTGATTCCATCTCTAGACTTGTTATGGTAAATTCACGTTTCCTTCGTCATATGCTCGCTGCCTACCACAGAAATAATTGCCTCCTGATATTGCCATGAAACCCAAACACTTATCCCCTCCTAGCAAATATTGAATGGCTAAGTAGGCTTTGCTCAGCTTCTAATGTTAGCGTTGCTAGTTGCAGGTGCCTTGTCTCATGTGATAACATGAGTTTGATATCATTATGTTAAATATTCTATTTTATTATTGAACCTATATACTTGGTAAATAACGGAAGGCCTAGCCTTTTGCCGGGTGTTTTGTTCCGTTATTGCCGCCATAGATACCGGCTACCGGTGTTTGATTCCATAACTGATCGCTCCTAACACGTTCGGGGTTGTTATGGGGACCCCTTGATAAATCGTGTAGTGTTAAGGCTTGTCCGGCAGGACCCAACATAGGTGTTAATTTGCTTATCAGTTAATAATAATCTGCATAGGGAATAGCTACCCCGAGAAATTAATCAACAACCCGGGCCAGTGCTCCTTATGAGTGTTGGTCCAAAATGGACAGACTGCGGGGCCAGCACAGGGAAACTTGAGGTTTGGTTCCTGTAGGCTTTTCCATCCGTCGTGTCCTCAGAATGAGATACGCGACTCTTATCGGGGTCGTCGACACGACGGGAGGTCCTGCTAGCGTTGTCTTACCTTAGCGATATATCTTGCGTATATGAATCCCGGTGAAGCTTTGGTTCTCCCCAGAGTTGAGGTTTTCCTCTAAGGAATCCGACGAGATCACGAGATTCGTGATAGAGGATTACTTTGCGGCCCATGACCGTTTGTGATGGTCTAGTTGGCATCTTGGAATATTTGTTAACATCCGGTTCTAGATAACTTGAACTAATAATAATAAAATTGCCAACCGTGTGCGTAACCGAGATTGTCCCCTTCAAAGACCTCTCTTCGATCGGGAACACGACAGGGTTATGTTTGACGTAGGCAGGTGTTCAGGATCACTTCTTGATCAACTAGTATTCGCCCGCTAGCATAGAACATATCAATAACTTGTTCTATGTAATTTAGCCACCATAAAGCTTAGGATGATGCAACCTAAACACTGAACCTTCCTTACCTAATAACTTGACTAGTTCTGGCACCGAGGTCATAGATTGCTGAGTCCCTGTGGCTCACAGATTACTTCGACACACCAACAGGTACAAGTACGCACAACATAGGTGATCCCGACGGCACGCAGCTGGCGTGGCAGTATGATGAGGAGAATGACCGCCTATACGTGAACTATCCAGAAGACTGAGGCATGGTCGTGATCGTGGGCAAGCATGCAGGGTAGCATAGCCATTTCTCATGTTTTGTAGTCCGTAGCAGAACTACCTTGTCTGAATAAATGTGTGATGTAAACTCTGATATAATTTATGAGATGGCAGATGAATCCCTGTTTGTCATTCGATTATGATGTACGTGCTATGTTATCGTGCTTGGAGCACCCCTGCAGGGTTAAATCTTTTGAAAAGTCGTGCCCGCGGTTATGTGGCAACGTGTAAACTTTGTTTAACACTGGTTCTGGACAACTTAAAGTTAACTTAATTAAAACTCGCCAACTAAGTGCGTAACCCTGACTGTCTCTTTCGTGAGTTTCTTCTCCGATCGAGGACACAGTGGGGTTATGTTTGACGTAAGTAGGTGTTCAGGATCATTCATTTGATTATCAGTAGTTCACGTCCGCTATGCGTAGATCTTCCCCCTCTTTATTCTTGTACTCGTAAGTTAGCCACTAAATAAATGCTTAGTCGCTTGCTGCAACCTCACCAGTTAACCATACCTCGCCTATTAAGCTTTGCTAGTCTTGATACCTTTGGAAATGAGATTGCTTTGTCCCCTGTGGCTCACAGATTACTACAACACCAGTTGCAGGTACATGCAAAGGTTACTTGAGCGATCACGTTGATTGTTCATTTGGTGTTTCTTCTTCTTCTTCTTCATCGATCTAGGATGGGTTCCATGCCGGCAACCTGGGATAGCAAGGATGGACGTCGTTATTTTCTCGTTTGTTTTCGTCCGTAATCGGACCCTGCTCTTCTTCGTGATGTTTATGTATTGTACTGATGATACTCTGATGTAGCTTGTGGCGAGTGTAAGCCAATTCCATATATCTCATCTTTTCAGTACATGTACTTGTAATGATATCCATTCTTGCGAAATGACGAGATGCGCTTCTATCCCTGTCGAGGCCCCTCGTGCCAAAATAAGGATAGGATCGCATCTTGGGCATAACACCGCGTCCCCCACGACAACCTCCTTAGCTTGTGTCCACATGGGAGACCTGAACGCGCAAGACGCGCAGCTCATGGCCAGCGAACTACTCTGACCCCGCCCGATGGACGGAGGCTACGATACCTGGGCGTACCACATCGCCGAGCTCGTCGCCATCGCCAGGAGGGCCCTCGCGCCCTATGTTACACTTAGGCCACATGCACCAGAAGCGGTGGACTCAGCTAGTGAGCCGCCTCCACCACCGCACGGTGACTTGCTTGGTCCCCAGCCAGAGGGGCCTCAGAAGGGTCCACCTCGCATTGTACTCCTGCTCCTTCGGGTCCCGGTAACGGGCTTTGGGCCGCTATCGGGCCCCTACAGTGGCACACACGAAGGAGTCGGCGTGATGTTCTACGCTCACCATGACACGCGCGCTCACAACAAGGAGGACTGTCGAGCACTCGGGACTGCACATAGTGAGCGCGCCATCCGGCGCCGGGACCGCATCGCACGTGCTGCCGGGTGCGAAGGTGACCATGACAGCAGCAGAAGGGACGGCCTCGGTGAGAACCCTCGCGAGGGCCGGCACGACTAATTCCACGGAGACAATGGAAGTGATCTGCCTCAAGAAAAACGCCTCATGGATCGTGTCCCCAGGACGGTGCCTCCCTACCGTCGTGACCACCGTCGCACGGGGCGGTGAGCTGCAGCTCACGCAGTGAGGGGCTAGGGGTTGATCAGGAACCACGCTTGGTGGCGTGTATCCTAGGTGGTCCACAAGTCCACTCGCTGAACCAACGATTTGAGCGCCTCACCCGAGCGGTATCCCAACACGACATCTCTTTTTACTCCAGAGACAATCCCAAGTCCCTGGCTATTGCGGCACGCTTCCCCCATTGTGCAAACCCATCATTTGCAACGTCTTTGTCACCAAGACTCTCATCGACGGGGGTGTCGGCCGCAACGTGATTTCTTCCGAGACCTTCGAGGTACTCCATGTGCTATAGAGCCGGCTCACGCCCACTAGGTCATTCTCGGGTGGGGCCGGCGGCTCCATTGTTCCCGTGGGATAGGTCCGCCTCCCCGCCGCCTTCGTAATGTGCGGAAACCACTGCACCGAGTTCATTAACTTTAATGTGGCACACATCGGCCTTCCATACAAGGCGATCTTGGGATACTCGGCCCTAACCAAGTTCTCGGCGGTAGTCCAACATGGCTACAACATCCTCAAGGTGCCGGGTGATACGTCCATTTTGCATCTTGTTTTGTTACTATTATTTATATTGTTTTTATGCATTTTACCACTTGGTGGAGTAATTCTAATGCTTTTTGTCTCATAATATGCAAGATTTTCAACAAGTGGGAGACTACCGACAATGGAATTCTGGACCTGAAAAAGCTACTTCAGAAATACCTATTCTGTAAATCCGCAATTGAGCTAAAAATTTACGGAGATTTGTTTTATAATAAAAAAGACTCGAACAAAGAAGTGCCAAAGGGTGGGGGCACGAGTTGGCCACTAGACACCAGGGCATGCCAGGCCCACTGCTGGCGCTCATTTCTGGTATAAATTCTCCTTCGATGAAGCAAAATTAAGGAGAGGACTTTCGGGACGAAGCGTCGTTGTCTCGAGGTGGAACCTAGGCAAGAGCACTTTTGCCCTTCGGCGGAGCAATTCCGTTGGAGGAACTTCCCTCCCAGAGGTCGAAATCGAGGCCATTGTCATCACCAACAACCCTCTCATCTTGGGGAGGCCAATCTCCATCAACATCTTCACCAGCACCATCTCCTATCAAAACCCTAGTTCTTCTCTTGTACTCAATCTTGTACCGAAACCTCGGATTGGTACCTGGGGTGTGTCCAGTAGTGCTAATTACATCTTGTAGTTGATGATTTATTGTTTACTTGGTCGAAGATCATATATTGAGATCCATTATGCTATTTAATACCTCTTTGATCATGAACATGTTTATTACTTGTGAGTATTTACTTTTGTTCTTGAGGCCACGGGAGAAATCATGTAGCAAGTAGTCATGTGAAGTTGATATTCGTTTGATATTTTGATGATATGGATGTTGTGATTCGCTTAGTGGTGTTATGTGAATGTCGGCTACATAACACTTCACCATATATTGGGCCTAAGGGAATGCATTGTGGATTAATGATTAGAGGTTGGGTTGCGAGAGTGACAGAAACTTAAACAACATTTTAAGTACTACTTCGTAAGGGGATGATTTGGAACTTTATGTTTAATGCTATTGTTAGAATTTATTTTTAATACTTTTCTCGTAGTTGCAGATGCTTGCGGGAGGGTTAATCGTAAGTGTGAGGTTTGTTCAAGTAAGAACAGCACCCAAGCACCGGTCCACCCACATATCGAATTATCAAAATACCGAACGCAATTTAACCCAAGATGACAAAAGTGACTAGATGAAATTCCCGTGTGCCCTGAAGAACACTTTGCCTATTATAATAATTTTTTCTAGCCTACCTTACTGGACCTAATGTTACTATTCCTTCTTGTCAATTGTTACAATTATCTTGCTATCAAACAACTTGTTACCACTATTTGAGTGCTTGCAGAAATTACCTTCCTGAAAATCGCTTGTCATTTCCTTCCGCTCCTCGTTGGGTTTGACACTCTTACGTATCGAAAGGACTACGATTGACCCCATATACTTGTGGGTGATAAAGACTCTTTTCTGGCACCGTTGCCGGGGAGTGAAGCGCCTTTGGGAAGCGGAATTGGTAAGGAAACAATTATGTTACGTGCTGAAATTTACTGTTACTTGTCACTTTGGAATGTAATCCTTTGAGGGGTTTGTTCGGGGTATCTTCACCTCGAACGGAAACACCAAGAGTTGTCCCTCAACGTGCTGCACCTACTGAAAATGATTATTATGAAATTCCTTTGGGTACGATAGAGAAACTTCTAGCTAATCCTTATGCTGGAGATGGAACAAAACATCGCGATGTGCACCTAATCTACGTGGATGAAGTTTGTTGATTGTTTAAGCGTTCAGGTTTATCCCGAGATAAAGTCAAGAAGAAGGTTTTCCCTTTCTTTTGGGGGATAGGCATTGACATGGTATAGGCTATGTGATGATATGGGATCTTGGAACTGGAATTGATTGCAATTGGAGTTTCGTCAATTTTTTTATCATATGCATCTTGTTCATCGTGATCGGAATTCTATATATAATGTTTTGCCCCGTGAAGGAGAAAGTATTGCTCTAGCTTGGGGGAGGCTGAAGTCAATGTTATATTCATGCCCCAATCATGATCTCTCAAGAGAAATTATTGTTCTGAATTTTTATGCTCTGCTTTATCATAATGATCAAACCATGGTCGATACTTCTTGCTTTGGTTCTTTTATGTAGAAGATTATCGAATCCAGGTGGGATCTCTTCGAAAGAATTAAAAGAAAAACTGAAGATTGGGAGCTCGACGAAGGTAAAGAGTCAGGTATAAAACCTAAGTTTGATTGTGTTAATTCTTTTATGAATACCGATGCTTTCAATGATTTTAGTACTAAGTATGGACTTGACTCTAAGATAGTAGCCTCATTTTGTGAAACCTTTGCTGCTCATGTTGATCTACCTAGAGAGAAATGGTATAAATATTATCCACCTATTAAAGAAAAAAATTTGAAGAACTAATTAAAGTTGAAGCTGAAACTATTATTTATAACATTGACCCAGTTGTGCCTACTACTTATATTGGAAACCACCTTTCCGTGTTAAAGCTTCAACTGTGGTTAACAAAAGTAATGTTAGAACAACAAAATCTTGTGAGAAAATCAAGGTATAACCTTGTACCGCTATGGTTAAAGATCTCTTCGTAGACAATATTGATGGACATGTTATTTATTTTTGTAATGAAGCTGCTAGAATTTCCAAACGTGATACTAAAGACAAGAATAAACGTGTTGTTGGCAAGCTTGTCATTTCAGTCAAAATAAGAGATCATTGCTATCATTGTTTATGTGCTATGGATGCTACTGTTAGTGCTATCCTTTTTACCTTATATCAAGAAATTATGCATGAGATAGCACCCGTGAGATAGAAGACATAGATCTTACTATTAAACTTCCTAATAGAGACACCATCACACCACTTGGGATTGCTAGTGATGTTGAAGTCTTGTGTGGGAAAGTAAAACGCCCTACTGATTTTCTAGTACTTAGCTCACCACAAGATAATTTTTGCCCGTTAATATTTGGTAGACCCTTCTTGAACACTATCAATGCTCAAATAGATTGCAAAAAAGGAAACTGCAAGTGTTAATTTTGGTGGTATGTCTCATGAGTTTCATTTCTCCAAGTTTAGTAAACACACCCATGATAAAGAATTGCCTAGTAAATATGAAGTATTTGGTCTTTCTTCTATTTCCATTCCCCCTACGGATCCATTAGAACAATATTTTCTAGACAATGAAAATGGTATGCATATGCATGAAAGTAATCAAATAGATAATATGTTCTTTAAGCAAAAACCTATCCGTAAACACAACTTGCTCGTTGAAACTCTAGGAGGTCCTCCTCCACCCAAAGGTGATCCTGTGTTGGAATTAACACAATTACGTGACACTTTGAAATATGCTTATCTTGATGAAAATAAGATATATCATGTTATTATCAGTTCTAACCTTATAGAGCATGAAGAATAAGTTTAGTTTGAGTTTTGTTTCTTCACTTCCTTGCTGCAATCAAAATAAATAAAAATAATGAAAAAGATCATATGCCAATATTATAGTGACTAGTGACATCACATAAGGAAAATTATAAGTGGTAAAATTTGGTGAAGGTTGACAAATATAACATTGTTAGGTGATGCGACACTTGAAAGAATTGATTAGGGAAGAGAAGGTTTACATGCAGATAGACTATCCTTGACATCTTTTGTGATTGTGAGTCCCCATCAATTGACATTGGACAAGGAAGACAACGTAATGATTTATGCTTGTTCACATTCACATAGAACTTATATTGTTATAGATCCTCTAACATGTGGTGCTTTCCCAATACCTTTCGTAGCCAAAAACTGTGCACTCAGTAGAGATACTACTTGTGCATCCAAAACCTTAAACCCAAATCCATGTTACAAGAATCCACCATACCTACCTATGGATTGAGTAAGATCCTTCAAGTAAGTTGTCATCAGTGCACAAAGCAATAACAATTGCTTCTAAACATGTTTGAGCATTTAGAATAAGGGAAATTAAGCGTCCTACAAACTTGTGATGGCGATAATAAAAGTGACGGGTTGCATAATAAAGGTTGCCATCACAAGGGGTAGTATAACATAACGTTCCTTTGCACTAAGAGGTTTAGCATACAACCAAAAAGTGCATGATAACCTCTGCTTCCCTCTACGAAGGGCCTATCTTTTACCTTTATGTATTTACCTTTCTGCAAGTGCCAAACTATTTTACTCTATTTCCTTTATCTTATCTTTGGCAAGCATCATGTGGTGGGGAAAGATCTAAACATATATATCCAGCTAAATGTAGGTGACCATTAGTTATTATTGTTGACATCACCCTTGAGGTGAATACGTTGGGAGGCAACATTATAAGCCCCTATCTTTCTATGTGTTCGGTTGAAACCTTTTGCTCATATGTATGAAGTGAGTATTAGCAATCATAGAAGACTAAATGATGGTTGAATATGTAGACTTGCTTAAAAGCTCTGACATGTAACCCTTCCTGAAAATATGATGAATTGTGTTGCAAAGTTGACTGAGTACGTTGTTTGTTAGTTTTCAATAGAGTTTATGCTTCATACTTAAATGTTGTGATGAATTACTACTTTATTATAAGAAGCCTTTATGATAAAAGTTATATGATGAAAATGCTGTGATGTCAGTATTTTATAAAGTTTCGTTTGCTGATATAATAATAAGCATGGTGCTTCCATGTCCGTATTTTGGTTTTATCGACACCTCTCTCTCAACGCGTGTGGTCATATTTTCGCGATTGGCTTTCACTTGAGGACAAGCAAAGTCTAAGCTTGGGGGAGTTGATACGTTCATTTTGCATCATGTTTTGTTACTATTATTTATAGTGTTTTATGCATTTTACCACTTGGCGGAGTAATTCTAATGCCTTTTCTATCATAACATCCAAGGTTTTCATCAAGTGTGCACATCTACAATTGAGCTGAAAATTTACGGAGATTTATTTGATAATAAATAAAAAAATACTTGAACGAAGAAGTGCCGGAGGGGGGGCACCATGCGGCCATTGGACACCAAGGCACGCGAGGCAACCGTGGCGCGGCCTGCTGTCTAGTGGTCCTCTTGGCCCACCTCTCACGCCCATATTATGATATAAATTCTCCTTCGACCTAAAAAATTAAGGAGAGGACTTTTGGGATGAAGCGCCGCCATCTCGACGCGGAACCTGGGAAGGAGCACTTTTGCCCTCCAGCGGAGCAATTCCGGTGTATGAGCTTCACTGCCGGAGGGGGAAATCGAGGCCATTGTCATCACCAACAACCCTCTCGTCTTGGGAGGCCAATATCCATCGACATATTCACCAGCACCATCTCCTATTAAAACCCTAGTTCCTCTCTTGTACTTAATCTTGTACCGGAACCTCAGATGGTAGCTAGGGTGTGTCTATTAGTGTTAATTACATCTTGTAGTTGATGCTTTATGGTTTACTTGGTGTAAGATCATATGTTTAGATCCATTATTACATTTAAGTCCTCTTGAATCATGAACATTTTTATCACTAGTGAGTAGTTACTTTTGTTCTTGACGCCACCGGAGAAATCATGTTGCAAGTAGTCATGTGAAGTTGATATTCGTTTGATAATTTGATGATATGAATGTTGTGATTCCCTTAGTGGTGTTATGTGAACGTCGACTACATAACGATTCACCATATTTTGGGCCTAAGGGAGTGCATAGTGGAGTAGTAATTAGAGGTTGGGTTGCGAGAGTGACAGAAACTTAAGCCCCATTCAATGCACTAATTCGGAAGGGGCTGATTTGGATCCCTATGTTTAATGCTATGGTTAGAATTCATTCTTAATACTTTTCTCGTAGTTGCGGATGCTTGTGATTAGGTTAATTACAATTGGGAGGTTTGTTCAAGTAAGAGTAGCACCCAAGCACCGGTAAACCCACATATCAAATTATCAAAATACTGAACGCAAATTAACCCAACATGACGAAAGTGACTAGAATAAATTCCCGTGTGACCTCAAGAACGCTTTGCCTGTCATAATAAATTGTTGTGGCGTGTCCTTTCCACAAAAGGATTGGCCTACCTTGCTGGACCTATTCTTACTATTGCTACTTGTGACTTGTAACAATTATCTACTATCAAACAACTTGTTACGTGATAACCCACAAGTATAGGGGATCACAACAGTTTCCGAGGGTAGAGTATTCAACCCAAATTTATTGATTCGACACAAGGGGAAGCCAAAGAATATTCTCAAGGATTAGCAGTTGAGTTGTCAATTCAACCACACCCGAAAGACTTAGTATCTACATAAAAGTATCAGTAGCAAAGTAGTAGGATAGGAACAGTAGCAACAGTAACCAGTAGCAGCAAAGTGACAGCAGTAGCGACAGAGTAACAGTAGCAGCAGTGACAGCAGTAGCAACAAAGTAACGTAGCAAGGACCAGTAGGAAAAACTCGTAGGCATTGGATCGGTGATGGATGACTATGTCGGATGTTATTCATCATGCAATAGTTATAACACGGAGAGATATGTAACTAGCTCCAGTTCGTCAATGTAATGTAGGCATGTATTCCGAATGTACTCATACGTGCTTAGGGAAAAGAAGTTGCATGACATCTATTGTCCATCCCTCCCATGGTAGCGGGGTCCTAATGGAAACTACGAGAAATTAAGGTTCTCCTTTTAATAAAGAACCGGATCAACGCATTAGCACTTAGTGAATACATGAACTCCTCATACTATGGTCATCTCCGGGAGTGGTTCCGGCTATTGTCACTCCGGGGTTGCCGGTTCATAACACATAGTAGGGGACTACAACTTGCAAGATAGGATCAAGAACACACATATATTGACAACAACATAATAGGTTCAGATTTGAAATCATGGCACTCGGGCCCTAGTGCCAAGCATTGAGCATGGCAAAGTAGTAGCAACATCAATCTCAGAACATAGTGGATACTAGGGATCAATCCCCGTCAAAACTAACTTGATTACATGATAGATCTCATCCAACCCATCAGCGTCCAGGAAGACTACAATGAGATTATTCACGAACGGTGAAGAGCATCATGGAATTGGCGATGATGGAAGGTTGGTGATGGCGATGGCGACGATCTCCCCTCTCTGGAGCCGAGAACGGACTCCACATCTGCCCTCGAGAGGAAGAACAAGTGGTGGCGGCACCTCCACATCGTAACACGCGATGAACTCTTCTCCTTGATTTTTTTCCAGACGGAAGGGACTAAATAGTGCTGGAGTTGGAGGCGGTGGAGCAACGTGGCCCCCACAAGCCTGCCAAACGCAGCCAAGGGGGCGCGCCAGGTGGGCTTGTGGGCTCCACGCTCCACCCCTCCGGTTGATTCTTGCGCCAGTATTTTTTATATATTCCACAAAAAATCTCCTTAAAATTCCAGGTCATTTCGAGAACTTTTATTTCTGCGCAAAAAGAACACCATGGCAATTCTGCTGAAAACAACATTAGTCCGGGTTAGTTCCATTCAAATCGTGCAAATTAGAGTCCAAAACAAGGGCAAAAGAGTTCGTAAAAGTAGATACGACCGAGACGTATCAACTCTCCCAAGCTTAAAGCCTTGCTTGTCCTCAAGCAATTCAGTTGACAAACTGAAAGAGACAAAAGAAAAACATTTACAAACTCTGTTTGATGTTGTTGTTGCAACTATGTCTAACTCATATCCAGAATTTCAGCAAGATCACAAGCAGACCACATAGGCAAATGACATCAAGGTCTCACGGTAAACTCATATCAATAGCATAATCAACTAGCGAGCAATAATAATAATAATTTTCAAACTTCAGTCAAAACAATCATGAAGTAGTGTGAACAGATGGTATCTCGCTAGCTCTTTCTGAGACCACAAAACATACATGCAGAGCACCTTCAAAGACCAAGGGCTGAATAAACATTGTAGTTCATCGCAAAGAAGATCCAGCCATAATCATACTCAATATCAGTCAAAAGCAAAGCATAAAAATGACAGAGGTGCTCTCTAATTAGTGCTTTTATAAGAAGAGGATGACTTAACAGGAACATAAATAGATAGGCCCTTCACAGAGGGAAGCATTGATTTGCAGAGGTGCCAGAGCTCAAGCTTTGAAGACAGAGATAATAATTTTGGGTGGCATGCTTTCATTGTCAATGCAATGACCAAGAGTTTTCACCATCTTCCACGCTACACATGCTATAGGCGGTTCCCAAATAGAAAAGTAAAGTTTTGACTCCCCCACCACCGATCAATCACACTCCACGACTAGCCGAATACTCGGGTGCCATCCATACCAACATCAATCTAGGGAGAGTTTTGTTTGCAATTATCTTTTTGATTTGAGCATGGAACTGGGCATTCCAATTATCGGCCCCTTTCTCATGAGCGATAGTGAATAAACACATATCAAGGATAACACGCCTAGCACGGAAGATACTGATAGCCCCCTGTCACCACATGAGCAGTTCGGGCATGCAAAACAGATTATTTCTTGAAGGTTTAGAGAGTGGCACATGCAAATTTACTTGGAACGGTAGGTAGATACCGCGTATAGGTAGGTATGGTGGACTCATATGGAACAACATTGGGTTTATGGAAGTCGATGCACGAGCAGTATTCCCGCTTAGTACAAGTGAAGGCTAGCAAAAGACTGGGAAGCGACCAACTAGAGAGCGACAACAGTCATCAAAATGCATTGAGATTAACCAACATTGAGTGCAAGCATGAGTAGGACATAAATCACCATGAACATGAATATCATAGAGGCTATGTTGATTTTGTTTCAACTACATGCGTAAACATGCGCCAAATTAAGCCACTTGAATCATTAAAAGGAGGATACCATCCTATCATACTACATCATAATCATCTCAAGATTCATGTTGGCATCCAAGACAAATCATTATAAGCTCCTAGCTAATTAAGCATGGCATCAGAAACTATGATCTCTAAGTTGTCATTGAAAACATGTTTCTCTCACAACAAAGCTGAATCAGGAACGATGAGCTAGTCATATTTACAAAAACAAAATAGATCGAGTTCATACCAGCTTTTCCAGGCTCAGTCACTTCATCATATATCGTCATTATTGCCTTTCACTTGCACGACCGAATGATGTGAACAATAATAATAGTGCTCGTGAATTGGACTAAGCTGGAATCTGCAGGCAAACACAAAGGAGAAGATAAAGTAATATGGCTCTTTAAAGATAAACAGATATGCATGCGAGAGCCACTAAACATTTGTAACCATGGTCTTCTACTTTGAACCAAAGAAAAAGAAAACTATTTACACAGGAAAGCTCCCAACAAGCAAAAGAAGAACATAAAAATCTTTTTGGGTTTTCTCAAACTAGGCAAACACATGAGAAGAAAGCGAGAAAAAAGAAATAAACTAGCATGGATGATAAAGTGGCAAAGTGTGAACACCGACTATCAAAGTGAAAGTGCTAACAAGAATATAAAGTCGGTGAGAAACACGTACTCCCCCAAGCTTAGGCTTTTGGCCTAAGTTGGTCTACTCCCAAGGTGGGAAGTAACCGGCTCCGGGGTAATTCAGTGTGGACTAAGGGTGCCACTGCTGTGTGAGCTCCTCTGGCTCCCATTGATAAACTGGCGTCTAGTACTCGACTGGTAGCTTGGGCACGGGTGCCTGTGGTTGGGCTATGCCCCAATATGCGTAGATGTCTGAGGGCATAATAATGTACCTGCCTAGATGAATATTGAACAATAAAGGAGCAGGCAAAGTAATAGTATCACGAGTACCCTGACTAAATACCAGGTTATAAATTATCCTTATATTTATATCTCTATCAAGAAAGTCATGGCGAACCATGCTATCATAGTCTAGATATCTCTCAGGAAGAAGAATCTCTTCTTCCTCGTCCAGTCTAATAGGTATCTCAAAATGTCTAGCAAGATGAGTAGCACAGATACTTCCATAGACAACGCCTTTAGAACGGTTCGTGTTCAACCGTTGAGCTACTATAGCGCCCATGCTATAAGTTTTATCATTATAAAGGGCTTCGTGCAAAACCGCAAGATCTGGGGAGCTAAGGGCCCCAGCTTTCCCACGGCCAATCAAACATTTTCCCAGGAATAATGAGAAGTACCGAAGCATGGGAAAATGTATGCTAGCAGCTCTAGCACAAGACACTCCTCTCTCCTCTTCCACATCAATAGTATCTATGAAAGCCTCCAAGTCCCGTGGACGAGGTTCATGAATATCCCCAACTTAAGGTAATTTGCAAGCATTGCAAAAATCCTGAAGTGACATGCGCTGGGGGATATCATATAATTTGAACTCAACCATAGGAGGACTCTTCCTTGGATAGAAGTTAAAGGTTTGCACGAAAATATTAGTGAGGAGGAGGTATTGCGGACACTTATGTTCAACGAAGGCGGTAAGGCCTACGTTCTCCACCAAGTAGTAAATGTCCTCATAAAGTCCGGCAGCGCGTAAGAACACATCGCTTGGCCACTCGCACGCTCGAACTTCTGCAACTCGGGGGACCGAGTACTTGGGTTTCTTCTTCTCACTTTCATCATCCTTGGGGTCACGACTTTAAGAGCCTCTTAATAACCTCCTCATCTTTTCCTTTTTCTAACTCTGAAAATTTCTGAAATTTTTAGTGACTCTAAGGAAAAGTGAACAAGGGTCAACGAAACTCATAGAAACTACTCCGACAAGTGCCTAGAGGCCATATCATGCATCACAACTACTTGGGACCGGCTAAAATTAGCATGCAAAGCTCAAGAATAGGGTCACCAGGGCAGCAAAAATACATGATGTATAAGGCACTAGAGAAAAAACTAATTGGACCAATGGAGGAGTCACATACCAAGGAGCAATTTCCCCAAAACAGTTTGGTAAATGGGGCTTTGCACAAGGAGATCGAAAATCACAACAAGAAGAGCAAGAACACGGGTTTGAGATGCGAAACGATTTTTCTGGAGGTAGGAGAAGCAGATGGGAGCTAGAATAAGTGGAGGGGGTACACGTGGGCCCCACAAGCCTAGTAGGCACGGCCACGGGGGTGCCCGTGCCTCCAGGGCTTGTGGCCCACTCATGCTTCCCCCTGACTTGCTCTCCGTCTCAGAATTTTTCAAAAATTCCAGAAAAAATCATACTTGATTTTCACGGCATTTGGAGAACTTTTATTTTCGGGGTACTTTTCTACGGGACGCTAAAAGCACAAAACAGGGAAAACTAAACTAAATCTATCATTTTTCTTCTAAGCAACCGAAGGTGAAAGCTTGGAATAGAGGTTTGTGACTCCTCTATTCATCCGTTTGATGGTCATCGAAAGAAATCCGTCAACAAGGTTGATCAAGTCTCCGTGACAAACTTTTTCGAATCGCAAAAGAAAACGGAGAATTTTCAAATAGTCACTAGGTTACCTCAATAGGGATGTGCATATCCCCAACAAGCAAATCATACTTCATTTTAACAGTAGGTACAGGGCATTCAAAGCTCCCAAAAAGAATCGATGAAGTTTTTTCGATAGCATTGATGCAATTTACTCGATATTATTTCTTCGGAAAGTGCACCGTATGCTCATTACCGTTGACAAAGTGACATTGCCTTTTTTGCAATCAATAGCATCCCGTGTAGTGTTTAGAAAGGGTCTTCCAAGGATGACCGCCATGGCATCATCCTCGGGAATATCCAGGATAACAAAGTCCGTTAAGACAATAACGTTAGCAACCACAACAAGCACATCCTTGCAAATGCCGATAGGGAAAGAGTTGATTTGTTGGCCATTTGCAAAGAGATTTCAGTGGGTGTCAACTTATCTAGTTCAAGTCTACGATAAAGAGAGAGAGAGGCATAACACTAACACCGGCTCCAAGGTCACATAAAGCAGTTCTAATGTAGTTGCCTTTAATGGAGCAAGGTATAGTGGGCACTCCGGGATCACCTAGTTTCTTAGGAGTTCTACCCTTGAAGGTATAATTAGTGAGCATGGTGGAAATCTCAACCTCAGGTATCCCCCTCTTATTAGTCACAATATCCTTCATGTACTTAGCATACAGAGACATTTTGAGCATATGTGTCAAACACATTTGCAGAAAGACAGGTCTAATCATTTCAACAAATCGCTCAAAATCCTCATCATCCTTTTTCTTGGATGGTTTGGGAGGAAAGGGCATGGGTTTCTGAACCCATGGTTCCCTTTGTTTACCATGCTTCCTAGCAATGAACTCGTTCTTATTCTTAGGCTGTGGGTTATCAAGATCAACAGGTTCAATCTCCACATACTTATCATTGCTAGGTTGAGCATCTTCATGAGCATCACTATTGATATCATCATTAGGCTCATGTTCATCACCAGATTGTGTTTCAGCATCAGAAACAGAGACATCGTTTGGACTCTCGGGTGTAGCAGCAATAGGGTTGCTAGCATGCAATCACCTATCATCTTTCTTCTTCTTCCTAGGATGACTAGGTGCATCAGTTCTAACCCCTTGAGAATCTTGTTCAATTCTCTTAGGATGACCCTCATGATACAAAGGTTCCTGAGTCATTCTACCGCCTCTAATGACGACTCTGACAGAATTGTCATTCAACTCATTGAGCAAGTCATTCTGAGCCTTAAGTACTTGTTCTACCTGAGTAGTAACCGTAGACCCATGATTACTCAAGAGCTTAAGATCATTGACGTTGCTGTCCACACAAGCACTTAAATGACTAAGCATACGAGCCTTCTGTTCCAATTGTCTACTAACATAATCATTGAAACTTTGTTGTTTGGCAACAAAGCTATCAAATTCATGCAGGCATAAGCTAGCAGGTTTATCAAAAGGAATATCACTCTCATTGAATCTACGAAGGGAATTTACCTCTACTACCTGTATCGGGTTATCGAGACCATGGATCTCTTCGATAGGTGGTAGATTTTTGACATCTTCAGATTCAATGCCTTTCTCTTTCATAGATTTCTTAGCTTCTTGCATATCTTCAGGACTGAGAAATAGAATACCTCTTTTCTTTGGAGTTGGCTTCGGAGGTGGTTCGATAATAGTCCAAGCATTCTCGTTGCACAAGATATTATTCAATAGGATCTGAGCTTGTTGTACAGTTTGTTCCCTAAAAACACAACGAACATAACTATCTAGGTGGTCTCTAGAAGCATCGGTTAGTCCATTATAGAAGATATCAAGTATTTCATTCTTCTCGAGAGGGTGATCAGGCAAAGCATTCAGCAGCTGGACAAGCCTCCCCCAAGCTTGTGGGAGACTCTCTTCTTCAACTTGAGCAAAGTTGTATATTTCCTGCAAGGCAGCTTGCTTCTTATGGACAGGGAAATATTTCTCAGAAAAGTAGTAGATCATATCCTGGGGGCTACACACACAACCAGGAGCAAGAGAAGTGAACCAAGTCTTAGCATCATCCTTTAGCGAGAAAGGAAACAGCTTGAGAATATAGTAGTGGCGGATCTTTTCCTCACTCGTGAATAGGGTGGCTATATCGTGCAGTTTGGTAAGATGTGCTACAACCGTTTCAGACTCATGACCGTGAAAAGGATAAGATTCGACCAGAGTGATTAGCTCAGGGTCGACAGAGAATTCATAATCCTTATCGGTCACAAAGATAGGCGAAGTAGCAAACTTCGGGTCGTATTTCATCCTAGCGTTCAAAGATTTTTCTTTCCACATGCGCAGTAATTTCTCAACATCATAGCTATCCTTACAAGCAAGAAAGTCGTCAGCTATCTCTCCCTCCATAACATAACCCTCAGACATATCAGTCAATTCATATCTAGGAGAGCTAGTTCTAAGAGGCAAAATAGCAGGTTCTACTTCAATAATCTCAGCAGTTTAAGAAGTATCATCACATCTAGTAGCAACTCTAGCAATTTGTGCATCAAGGAATGCAGCTAGTGGAAAAGCAGTATCAAGCATACCATCATCACAAGCATCATGGACAGCAGAAGTAGCATCATCAAGCACATGCAACACATCAAAATTTCTAGCAGGAGGTGGTGTCGCAAACTTACTCATAACTAAAGGTGAATCAAGTGCACAGCTAGATGGCAGTTCCTTACCTGTCCTCGTAGTTGAGGGCAAGACTTTAGTTTTTGGATCTTTCGGATTCCTCATAGTGATCAGCAGACGTAAATCCCAAGTGACTCAGAGAATATAGCCATGCCTCCCCGGCAACGGCGCCAGAAAAAAGGTCTTGATAACCCAGAAGTATAGGGGATCGCAACAATTTTCGAGGGTAGAGTATTCAACCCAAATTTATTGATTCGACACAAGGGGAAGCCAAAGAATATTCTCAAGTATTAGCAGTTGAGTTGTCAATTCAACCACACCTGAAAGACTTAGTATCTGCAGAAAAGTATCAGTAGCAAAGTAGTAGGGTAGCAATAGTAGCAATAGTAACCAGTAGCAACAAAGTGACAACAGTAGCGACAGAGTAACAGTAGCAGCAGTAGAAGCAAAGTAATGTAGCAAGGACCAGCAGGAAAAACACGTAGGCATTGGATCGGTGATGGCTGATTATGCCGAATGTTATTCATCATGCAGCAATTATAACACGGAGAGATATATAACTAGCTCCAGTTCATCAATGTAATGTAGGCATGTATTCCGTATGCAGTCATACGTGCTTAGGGAAAATAACTTGCATGACATATATTGTCCATCCCTCCCGTGGCAGCGGGGTCCTAATGGAAACTACGAGATATTAAGGTTCTCCTTTTAATAAAGAACCGGACCAACGCATTAGCACTTAGTGAATACATGAACTCCTCATACTATGGTCACCTCCGGGAGTGGTTCTGGCTATTGTCACTCCGGGGTTGCCAGGTCATAACACATAGTAGGTGACTACAACTTGCAAGATAGGATCAAGAACACACATATATTGGCGACAACATAATAGGTTCAGATCTGAAATCATGGCACTCGGGCCCTAGTGACAAGCATTAGGCATGGCAAAGTAGTAGCAACATCAATCTCAGAACATAGTGGATACTAGGGATCAATCCCCGTCAAAACTAACTCGATTACATGATAGATCTCATCCAACCCATCACCGTCCAAGAAGCCTACGATGAGATTACTCACGAACGGTGAAGAGCATCATGGAATTGGCGATGAAGGAAGGTTGGTGATGACGATGGCGACGATCTCCCCTCTCCGGAGCCCAGAACAGACTCCAGATCTGCCCTCCAGAGGAAGAACAGGTGGTGGCGGCGCCTCCTATCGTAAAACGCAATGAACTCTTCTCCTTGATATTTTTCTGGACGGAAGGGACTAAATAGAGCTGGAGTTGGAGGCGGTGGAGCAACGTGGGCCCCACAAGTCTGCCAGGCGCGGCCAGGGGGCCCGCACCTGGTGGGCTTGTGGGCTCCACGCTCCACCCCTCCGGTTGATTCTTGTGCCAGAATTTTTTATATATTCCACAAAAAATCCCCGTAAAATTGCAGGTTATTCCGAGAACTTTTATTTCTGCGCAAAAACAACACCATGGCAATTTTGCTGAAAACAGCGTTAGTCCGGGTTAGTTCCATTCAAATCATGCAAATTAGAGTCCAAAACAAGGGCAAAAGAGTTTGGAAAAGTAGAAACGACGGAGACGTATCATTACCACTATTTCAGTGCTTGCAAAAGTTACCTTGCTGAAAACTACTTGTCATTTCCTTCCGCTCCTCGTTGGGATCGACACTCTTACTCATATAAAGGACTACGATAAAGTCCCTATACTTGTGGGTCATCATCGAGCCCTGACAGCTTCATCACCGTTGCTTGCAAGGAGAAGGCCACGATCCACTCCCTCGAGTGCGCCTACAAAGCTGCCACGACTGAACACTCCGACGACGCTAAGGGCACCAGGCCGTGAGGGGGCGCACACTCTAGGAAGAGGTAGGTGCTACCCGCCCCCGACCCTGCTAGGGCGGACGGTACGATAGCAGACGCCTGTATCACAAGCCTCACACTCCGAGCCGGTGTCCGCCTCCCTCCAACATTGGACGCTGCGTCCGGCGCCCACATCAGGCAGGGCTTGGGGGCCCCCACCTGGAAGCCGCCTGGCTTGGTCGGTGTGATGAGGGAGTGCTTGGGGGCCATGTGGATGCACGCCCCGGTGCACGCCCTCACGAGCGAGAATTGTGGCGCCAAGCGCTAGGGGCACATGAGTTCGCTGCTCAGGAGATCATCAAGTTGCAAGAGGTGCGGGCCACACATGCCTCGCGAGGTGTCAGGACCCTCCGGTCACTTGAAGCCTGAGGAGCCGGCCATCCCCCACCCGAAGGGTAGACCTCCGCGGCGCGCATCGTCAAGCGTCATAACGCTCCCGCAGCAGCATGGCCGTCAGGTGACTTTTTGGGTTGTACGAATCAAGGAATTCCCTATATTTTCATCACCTCAAGCGGGTTTTTTCTGGATGTGTAACGAACTTAATTAACCTTCACTAAAGATGGTGGCGTTTGTCTAAATCTTAAGCTCTGGTGTTTCGCCATTGTCATGGGCTGATGCGCCCCCACAACCACCCTATGATGGTTCCGTGGTGGGGGTTAGAAAAGGCGTCTCTGTCAGGACTTCTCCTCACAGCATCAAGAAATCTCAGTGACCAAGCTCTGGCTCATGGGCTGGCCACCCATGCTAGTCATGTCAACAAGGTCCATAGTGTCACACAGTTTTCGAGAACCATCACGGGGGCAAATGGAGGGAATGAGGCTTGGCTCGCATTGCCACTGGGTAGGCGCCTTGTCGCCTCCCATAACGACTCTCCTGGTGTCGTGCTCTTGCAGCTGCGTGGGGGCGTGATTGCGCTCATGTTTGGGTTGTAGGGGCACGCAACCGTGCTCTTGTGGCTGCGCGGGGCGCGATGTCGCTCATGTTTGGTCCACTTGAGCGCTACGCCAACATGCACGCTTCCGTGCCAAAATGCTCGAAAGCACGTGAAGACCAGGTTAGGAACTCCGAGGAGCCTCCCAAGTGGAAGCTCACGACGAGCTGCGTTGTGGCCTGGGGAGGGGGCTTTCGCCCATGCCCATGTGGAAGTCCCTATGCTCCATGCTGGCCGAATGAATGTCGAACTGCGACTATGCCCACGCTTAGTGGAAGCCCCATGCATCGCACATGGGGAACGATCGAAGAAGACACCCTGTGAGACGCAACAAACCCCAGGTTGACCCATGCTGGACATAGCAACCGAATTTCTTTCACGCTGACCCATGCTGGACACGGTAGTCCCATTTCTTTCTAGGCTGACCCGTGCTGGACACGACAGTTCACCTGTGGTTCAAATGAAGATCTTGTTGTTCTGGTTTTCCTGGAGTTTCGTTGGTTTTCTCTTTTCTTACCACGCGCGCTCGACGTCTCCCTCTTGAACGTCATATGAGCAGGGCTGGGGTACGGTGCCATGCCCAAGATACATGATCCATCCACGGGCATGTCCCTGCCCTTAGTGCCCAATTCCCTCGTATGTCGTGCAAGAGCGAGATGACGAGCGTGCGTCATGCACCCGAGGAAAAACACCCCATGCGCGGGAAAGCGCAACATTCAGCAAAAGGACGACATATTGAGTGTACCACCTCGGGAGGATCCCGGTCTGCTCTGGGCATCCTCGCCACTTGGCCCTAGCCAGAAGATCGCGGCATGTTTCACCGGTGATGGTTGAGCCTCACATAAGGGTTGCATTCGAATAATACAAGGTATGGAGTGACACCAGAGGAAGCTACGTAAAATCACAAGTATTCATGACATTAGTGTGGAGTTCGAAACAAAACCATCGGCTTCACGCCTCGACGGGACTACAAGCTGGCATGGACATGGGTTCGAGGGAACCCTAGAGGGATGCGTCGTGCTCATCACCATCATCATCCCCCGTGCGCTTCACCTACACTACTGTCATCATCGATCGTGTGTCCCTCAGCACCCCCTGACCCTCGAGGTTGTCAGGGGTGAACAACATGCTTAGCGCATCGACATGGTCTCCCACTTCCCTGTTTGAAACATGCCCTAGAGGCAATGATAAAATAGTTATTATTATATTATCTGTTTCAAGATAATCGTTTATTATCCATGCTATAATTCTATTGAATGAAAGCATAGATACATGTGTGGATATATACACAAAACAATGTCCCTAGTAAGCCTCTAGTTGACTAGCCAGTTGATCGAGGATGGTTAAGGTTTTCTGACCATATGCAAGTGTTGTCACTTGATGACTGGATCACATCATTAGGAGAATGATGTAATGGAGAAGACCCAAACTATGAACATAGCATGTGATCGTGTCATTTTGTTGCTATTGTTTTCTCCGTGTCAAGTATTCATTCCTACGACCATGAGATCATGTAATTCACTGACACCGGAGGAATACCTTCTGTGTATCAAACGTCACAACGTTACTGGGTAACTATAAAGCTGCTCTACAGGTATCTCCGAAGGTGTCTGTTGAGTTAGCATGGATCAATACTGGGATTTGTCACTCCCGTGTGACGGAGAGGGCTCTCGCGGCCCACTCGGTAATAGAACATCACATATAAGCCTTACAAGCAATGTGACTCAAGTGTTAGTCACGAGATCTTGTCTTACAAAATGAGTAAAGAGACTTGCCGGTAACGAGATTGAAATAGGTATAGAGACACCGAAGATAAAATCTCGGGCAAGTAACATACTGATACGTCTCCATCATATCTACTTTTCCAAACTCTTTTTCCCTTGTTTTGGACTCTAATTTGCATGATTTGAATGGAACTAACCCGGACTAACGCTGTTTTCAGCAGAATTGCCATGGTGTTGTTTTTGCGCAGAAATAAAAGTTCTCGGAATGACCTGGAAATTTACGAGGATTTTTTGTGGAATATATAAAAATACTGGTGCAAGAATTACCTGGAGGGACGGAGCCACGAGCCCACAAGCCCAGGAGGCGAGGGCCCCCCTGGCCGCGCCTGGCAGGCTTGTAAGGCCCTCGTGGCTCCGCCGCCTCCAACTCCAGCTCTATATAGTCTCTCTCGCCTAGAAAAAAATAAGAGAGAAGAGTTCATCGCGTTTCAAGACACGAAGCCGCCGCCACCACCTGTTCTTCCTTTGGAGGGCAGATCTGGAGTCCGTTCTGGGCTCCGGAGAGGGGAAATCGACGCCGTCACCATCACCAACCATCCTTCTTCGCCAATCCCATGATGCTCTTCATCGTTCGTGAGTAATCTCATCGTAGGCTTACTGGACGGTGGTGGGTTGGATGAGATCTATCATGTAATCGAGTTAGTTTTGATGGGGTTTGATCCCTATTATCCACTACGTTCTAAGATTGATGTTGCTAGTACTTTGCTATGCTTAATGCTTGTCACTAGGGCCCGAGTGCCATGATTACAGATCTGAACCTTTTTTGTTTTCATCAATATATGTGTGTTCTTGATCCTATCTTGCAAGTTGTAGTCACCTACTATGTGTTATGACCCGGCAACCCCGGGATGACAATAGCCGGTACCACTCCCGAAGATGACCATAGTATGAGGAGTTCATGTATTCACTTTGCACTAATGCTTTGTTCCGATTCTCTATTAAAAGGATACCTTAATATACCTTAGTTTACATTAGGACCCCGCTGCCACGGGAGGGATGGACAATAGATGTCATGCAAGTTCTTTTCCATAAGCATGTATGACTATATACGGAATACATGCCTACATTACATTGACGAACTAGAGCTAGTTACATATCTCCCCATGTTATAACTGCTACATGATGAATGTCATCCGACATAATTATCCATCACCGATCCTATGCCTATGAGCTTTTCCTATATTGGTCCTTGCTAAGTTACATTACCGCTACTGCTGTCACTACTTCTACTGTTACCGCAGCTACCGTTACTATCACGCTACTTTGCTACTGAAACTTTGCTGCAGATACTAAATCTTTCAGGTGTGGTTGAATTGACAACTCAACTGCTAATACTCGAGAATATTCTTTGGCTTCCCCTTGTGTCGAATCAACAAATTTGGGTTGAATACTCGACCCTCGAAAACTGTTGCGATCCCCTATACTTGTGGGTTATCAAGACCTTTTTCTGGCGCCGTTGGTGGGGAGGCATAGCTCTATTCTTTGAGTCACTTGGGATTTATGTCTGTTGATCACTATGAGGAATCCGAGAGACCCAAAAACTAAAGTCTTGCCCTCAACTACGGGGACAGGTAAGGAACTGCCATCTAGCTCTGCACTTGATTCACCTTCAGTTATGAGTTAATTTGCGACACCACCACCTACTAGAAATTCTGATGTGTCGCCTGTGCTTGATGATGCTACTTCTGCTATCCATGATACTTATGATGATGCTTTGCTTGATACTGCTTTGCCACTGGGTGCATTTCTTGATGCACAAATTGCTAGAGTTACTCCTGAATGTGATGATACTTCTGAAACTGCTGAAATTATTGAAGTAGAACCTGCTGTTTCACCTATTAGAGCTAGCTCTCCTAGATATGAATTGCCTAATATACCTGAGGGTTATGTTATGGAGGGAGAGGTAGCTGAAGACTTTCTTGCTTGTAAGGATAGCTATGATCTTGAGAATTTATTGCGCAAGTGGAAAGAAAAATCTCTGAATGCTAGAATGAAATACGATCCTAAGTTTGCTACTTCACCCATCTTTGTGACTGATAAGGATTATGAATTCTGCGTTGATCGTGAGTTGATCACTTTGGTTGAATCTGATCCTTTTCATGGTTATGAGTCTGAAATGTTTGTAGCACATCTTACTAAGCTGAATGATATAGCCACCCTATTCACGAATGAGGAAAAAAATTCGCCATTACTATATCCTTAAGTTGTTTCCTTTCTCGCTAAAGGATGATGCTAAGACTTGGTTTACTTCTCTTGCTCCTAGTTGTGTGCGTAGTCCCCAGGATATGATATACTACTTCTCTGAGAAATATTATCCTGCCCATAAGAAACAAGCTGCCTTGTAGGATATATATAACTTTGTGCAAGTTGAAGAAGAGAGTCTCCCACAAGCTTGGGGGAGGCTTGTCCAGTTACTGAATGCTTTGCCTAATCACCCTCTTGAGAAAAATGAAATGCTTGATATCTTTTATAATGGACTAACCGATGCTTCTAGGGACCACCTAGATAGTTGTGTTGGTTGTGTTTCCAGGGAACAAACTGTGGAACAAGATGAAATTCTATTGAATAATATCTTGAGCAACGATAAAGCTTGGACTATTCCCGAACCACCTCCGAAGCCAACTCCGAAGAAAAGAGGTATTCTATTCCTCAGTCCTGAAGATATGCAAGAAGCCAATAAATCTATGCAAGAGAAAGGTATTAAATCTGAATATGTTAAGAATCTACCACCTATCGAAGAAATACATGGTCTTTATAACCCGACACAGGTAGTAGAGGTAAATTCTCTTCATAGATTCATTGAGAGTGATATTCCTTATGATAAACCTGCTAGCTTATGCTTAGATGAATTTGATAACTTTGTTGCCAAACAACAAAGTTTCAATGATTATGTTAGCAGACGATTGGAAACAAATGCTCACATGATTAATCACATAAGTGCTTGTGTGGATAGAAGTGTCAATGATCATAAGCTTTTGAGTAAACATGCCTCTATGGTCACTACTCAAGTAGAACAAGTACTTAAGGGTCAAAATGACTTGCTCAATGAGTTGAATGACAATTTCGTTAGAGTCGTCACTAGAGGTGGTAGAATGACTCAGGAACCATTGTATCATGAGGGCCATCCAGTGAGAATTGAACAAGATTCTCAAGGAGTTAGCACTAATGCACCTAGTCATCCTGGTAATAGGAAGAAAAAGAAAGATGATAGGAACTTGCATGCTAGCAAACCTGTTGCTGTTACACCTAAGAATCCAAATGATGTCTCTGTTTCTGATGCCGAAACACACTCTGGTGATGAACATGAGCCTATTGATAATATTGATACTGGTGTTCATGTTGATGCTCAACCTAGTAATGATAAGGATGTGGAGATTGAACATGCTATTGATCTTGATAACCCACAACCTAAGAACATGAGATATGATAAGAACGACTTTATTGCTAGGAAGCATGGTAAAGAAAGAGAACCATGGGTTCAGAAACCCATGCCCTTTCCTCCCAAACCATCAAAGAAAAAGGATGATGAGGATTTTGAGCCCTTTGTTGAAATGATTAGACCTGTCTTTCTGCAAATGCGTTTGACAGATATGCTAAAATGTCTCCTTATGCTAAGTGCATGAAAGATATTGTGACTAATAAAAGGAAGATACCTAAGGTTGAGATTTCCACCATGCCTGTTAATTACACCTCCAAGGGTGGAACTCCTTAGAAACTAGGTGATACCGGAGTGCCCACTATACCTTGCTCCATTTAAGGAAATTATGTTAGAACTGCTTTATGCGATCTTGGCTGGTGTTAGTGTTATGCCTCTCTCTCTTTATCGTAGACTTGAATTGGATAAGTTCACCCACTGAAATGTCTTTGCAAATGGCCGACAAATCAACTGCTTTTCCTATCGGCATTTGCGAGGATGTGCCTGTTGTGGTTGCTAATGTTACTATCTGAATGGACTTTGTTATCTTGGATATTCCCGAGGATGATGCCATGGCGGTCATCCTTGGAAGACCCTTTTTAAACACTGCATGGGCTGTTATTGATTGCAACAAAGGCAATATCACTTTCCATGTTAATGGTAATGAGCACATGGTGCATTTCCCGAAGAAATAATATCGAGTACATTGCATCAACGCTATTGAAAAATCTTCATCAATTCTTATTGGAAGCTTTGAATGCCCTATACCTACTGTCAAGATGAAGTATGATTTACTTGTTGGGGATATGCACATCCCCGTTGAGGTAACCTAGTGATTATTTGAAAATTCTCCGGTTTTATGTGATTCGATTTTTTTGTCAAGGAGACTTGATCAACCTCATTGACAGATTTCTTTTGATGACCATGAGATGGATGAATCTGGGAGTCACAACCTTCTGTTCCGAACTTTTATTTTCTGTTGTTTAGAAGAAAAATGATAAATTTAGTTCTATTTTCCTGTCTTCTGCTTTTTCTGTCCCTTAGAAAAGTGTCCCGAAAATAAAAGTTCTTCAAATGCCCTGAAATTCAAGTATGATTTTTTCTGGAATTTTTGAAAAAATCTGAGATAGAGAGCTAGTGAGGGGGATGCACCAGTGGGCCACAAGCCCAGGAGGCGCGGGCACCCCCCTGGCCGCGCCTGGCAGGCTTGTGGGTCCCACGTGCCCCCCTCCACTTATTCCAGCTCCCAGCTCCTTCTCCTACCTCCAGAAAAAATCATTCCACAGCTCAAACCCGTGTTTTTTGCTCTAGTGCTTTATTCGTTGCATATTTTTTCTGCCTTGGTGACCCTGTTCTTGAGCTTTGCATGTTAATTTTAGTTGGTCCCAAGTAGTTTTGATGCATGATATGGCCTCTAGACACTTGTAGGAATAGTTGCTATGAGTTTTATTGAGCCTTGTTCACTTTTCTTTTGAGTCACTAAATAATTTCAGAAAAAGTAGATGTTGAGGAGAAACTATCATGGTGGTTCCTCAATCAAAAGGGGTCTCCGTCTCTCAATTCGGGAGCCCGATCCTTATCAGCCGAGGAACGGACAGGTACAACCATGTGAATGGCCTTCCGATGAATTCATGATTGATGCGGGTTTCAAGGACGAGTTTGATACATTTGTTCACAACGCGAGGCTCAAAGAATTCATGTCCAACAAATGCGAACAGTATACTACACTCACTACCTCTTTTGTTCGTAGATTAAAATTTTCAGTTGGCCGTGACACATCCATACTGTTTGATCTTTATGACAAATCGTATACCATGGATTTAGAGGATTTTAATAGAATTTGCAAGATACCTGATTGGGGTAGTCTCAATGATCCTTCTAATTTTTCGGTTAGAGATTTTATCTCTAGTATAACTGTTGGAGAAACTAGAGATATTACGCAGGCTACCATGGGGAACATTCATTTTCCTGCCTTACATTACTTTCCCTCTTCATAGGTAGATGCATTAACGACAAGATTGAGCATTGTCACCTCTGCGCACCTGACCTTAGTATTCTTAAGAACGCAGTAACGGGTGATAGAAGTTTCAAAATGGGAGCTATAATCGCGAGGAGGCTAAATAATAATGCTAATGAAGGGGATTTCTTTGGTGGGATCTATGCCACTCGCATAGCAAATTTTCTTGGAGTACCCATCCACGAAGGAGATCCCTCGCCCCATACAGCTTTCCTTGATCGCGCCGCTATGACACGTTATCAGTTCCTTGAGAGGGATAATGAATCCCTCCTATACCGGTTAATATTTAACCGACAACGTGTTTTCCATATTAACCTTCCTGCTCCTGCCTTCTTTGACTTTCAGGTAAAACGGATATATTACATAACCAGAGGAGAGGCAGAGGAGTATGAGAGGGAGGCAAAGGCTGCTCGCCTCTGTGAGGCAGCTATTCAGGAGGTAGCTGCCGCATTCCCATACAACCCCCGTTATGATTTTGGATATCACCCGGACCAGCCATGGGAGTAGACCAACTTAGGGAAAAAGCATAAGCTTGGGGGAGTACGTCTTTCTCACCGACTTTATATTCATGCTCACACTTTCACTTTGATAGTCGGTGTTCACACCTTGCCATTGTATCATCCATGCTAGTTTATTTATTTTTCTCGGTTTCTTCTCGTGTGTTTGTTTAATTTGAGAAAAACAAAAAAAAAATTAGTTGCCAGTTTACTTACCAGCTTGCTTAGTGGTGTTTAAAAAAAAGAAAACCCAAAAAGATTTCCCGTTCTTCTTTTGCTTGTTGGGAGCTTTCCCGTGTAAATAGTTTTCTTTTTCTTTGGGTCAAGGTAGAAGACCATGGTTAAAATGTTTAGTGGCTCTCATATGCATAATTGTTTATCCATCCAAGAGCCATATTACTTTGTCTTCTCCTCTGCGTTTGCTTGCAGATTCCAGCTTACTCCAATGCACGAACACTCTCATTATTATTCACATCATTCGGTCGTGCAAGTGAAAGGCAATAATGATGATATGTGATGAAGTGACTGAGCCTGGAAAAGCTGGTATAAACTTGAACTATTTTGTTTTTGTAAATATGACTAGCTCATCGTTCCTAATTCAGCTTTGTTATGAGATAAACATGTTTGCAATGATAACTTAGAGATCGTAGTTTCTGATGCCATGCTTAATTAGCTAGGAGCTTATAATGGTTTGTCATGGATGCCAACATGAGTTTCAAGATGATTATGAGGTAGTATGATAGGATGGTATCCTCCTTTGAATGATTCAAGTGGCTTGACTTGGCACATGTTCACGCATGTAGTTGAAACAAAATCAACATAGCCTCTATGATATTCATGTTTATGGTGATTTATATCCTACTCATGCTTGCACTCAATGTTGGTTAATTTTAATGCATATTGATGACTGTTTTCGCTCTCTAGTTGGTCGCTTCCCAGTCTTTTGCTAGCCTTCACTTGTACTAAGCGGGAATACTGCTTGTGCATCCACTTCCATAAACCCAAAGTTGTTCCATATGAGTCCATCATACCTACCTATATGCGGTATCTACCTGCCATTCCAAGTAAATTTGCATGTGCCACTCTCTAAATCTTCAAGTAATAATCTGTTTTGTATGCCCGAACCGCTCATGTGGTGACAAGGGGCGGTCAGTATCTTCCATGCTAGGCGTTTTATCCTTGGTACATGTTTATTCACTATCACTAACGAGAAAGGGGCCGGTAATCGGAATGCCCAGTTCCATGCTCAAATTGAAAATATAGTTGCAAACAAAACTCCCCCTGGATTGTTGTTGGGATGGACGGCACCCGAGGATTCAGCTAGTCGTGGAGTGTGATTTATTGGTGGTGGGGGAGTCAAAACTTTACTTTTTTGTTTGGGAACCGCCTATAATATGTGTAGGATGGAAGATGCTGAAAACTCTTGGTCATTGCATTGACAATGAGAGCATACCACTCAAAATTATTTGTCTCTATTTTAAAAGCTTGAGCTCTCGCACCTTTGCAAATCAATGCTTCCCTCTGCGAAGGGCCTATCTATTTACATTTCTGTTGAGTCATCCTCTCCTTATAAATGCACCAATTAGAGAGCACCTTAGTCATTTTTATGCTTTTGTATTAATTGATATTGAGTATAACTGTCACTGAATCTTCTTTGCCATGAATTACAATGTTCATTCAGCCCTTAGTCTTGGAAGGTGCTCTGCATTTATGTTTTGCGGTTTCAGAAAGGGCTAGCGAGATACCATCTGTTCGTATTCTTTCATGATTGTTTTGATTGAAGTGTTGACATTTGAAGCTTACTATTATTGCTCGCTAGTTGATTATGCCATTGATATGAGTACATCATGAGACCTAAATGTCATTGCTTATGTGGTTAGCTTATGATCTTGCTAAAAATCTGAATATGAGTTAGACATAATTACAACAACAAGATCAAATAGAGTTCGTAAAAGTTTTTCTTTTGTCTCTTTCAGTTTGTCAACGTAATTGCTTGAGGACAAGCAAGGCTTTAAGCTTGGGGAGTTGATACATCTCCATCGTATCTATTTTTCCAAACTCTTTTGCCCTTGTTTTGGACTCTGTTTTGCATGATTTGAATGGAACTAACCCGGATTGACGCTGTTTTCAACAGAATTGCCATGGTGTTGTTGTTGTGCAGAAATAAAAGTTCTCAGAATGACCTGGAAATTTACGAGAATTTTTTGTGGAATATATAAAAAATACTGGCGCAAGAATTAGCTGGAGGGACGGAGCCAGGAGCCCACAAGCCCAGGAGGCGCGGCCCCCCTGGCCGCACCTGGAAGGCTTGTGAGGCCCTCGTGGCTCCGCCGCCTCCAACTCCAGCTCTATATAGTCTCTCTCACCCAGAAAACATTAAGAGAGAAGAGTTCATCTCGTTTCATGACACGGACCCGCTGCCACCACGTGTTCTTCCTCTGGAGGGCAGATCTAGAGTCCGTTCTGGGCTCCGGAGAGGGGAAATCGACGCCGTCGTCATCACCAACCATCCTGCATCGCCAATCCCATGATGCTCTTCATCATTTGTGAGTAATCTCATCGTAGGCTTGCTGGACGGTGATGGGTTGGATGAGATCTATAATGTAATCGAGTTAGTTTTGATGGGGTTTGATCCCCAGTATCCACTATGTTCTAAGATTGATGTTGCTACTACTTTGCTATGCTTAATGCTTGTCACTAGGGCCTAAGTGCCATGATTTCAGATCTGAACCTATTATTTTTTCATCAATATATGTGCGTTCTTGATGTTATCTTGCAAGTTGTAGTCACCTACTATGTGTTATGACCCGGCAACCACGGAGTGACAATAGCCGGTACCACTCCCAGAGATGACCATAGTATGAGGAGTTCATGTATTCACTTTGCGCTAATGCTTTTTACGGTTCTCTATTAAAAGGAGACCTTAATTCCATTAGGACCCCTCTGCCACGGGTGGGATGGACAATAGATGTCATGCAAGTTCTTTTCCATAAGCACGTATGACTATATACGGAATACATGCCTACATTACATTGACGAACTGGAGCTGGTTACATATCTCCCCATGTTATAACTGTTACATGATGAATGTCATCCGACATAATTATCCATCACTGATCCAATGCCTAAGAGCTTTTCCTATACTGGTCCTTGCTAAGTTAGTTTACCGCTACTGTTGTCACTACTACTACTGTTACCGCTGCTACCGTTACTATCACGCTATTTTGCTACTGAAACTTTGCTGCAGATACTAAATCTTTCATGTATGGTTGAACTGAAAACTCAACTGCTAATACTCGAGAATATTATTTAGCTTCCCCTTGTCTCGAATCAACAAATTTTGGTTGAATACTCTACCCTCGAAAGCTGTTGCGATTCCCTATACTTGTGGGTTATCACATACCGAAGGACAAAGGAAATGTTATACGGGGTTATATGAATCCTTGGCACAGAGGTTCAACCGATAAGATCTTCGTAGAATATGTAGGATCCAATATGGACATCCTGGTCCCGTTGTTGGATATTGGCCGGGGAGTGTCTCAGGTCATGTGTACATAGTTCTCGAACCCGTAGTGTGTGCACACTTAAGGTTCGGTGACGTTTCGGTATAGTTGAGTTATAGGTGTTGGTGACTGAAGGTTGTTCAGAGTCTCGTATGATATCACAGACGTCACGAGGGTTTCCGGAATGGTCTGTAAACAAAGATTAATATATAGGATGGTTTCATTTGGTCGCTGGAAAGATTTTGGGCATTACGGGCAGTGTATAGGGAGTGACGAATGGGTTCTGGGTTTTCACCGGGAGAGGCCCACCCACCAGGGAGTGAGCCCAATAGTCCAAGGGTGGCACAAAAGCCCTTAGTGGTCTGGTGAGGCCAGCCCAAGTGGGCTATGGCACAAGGAAAAGAAAACCGAAAGAAAAGAAAAAAAGAGGGAGGTGGGAAGGAAGAGGAGGACTCCTCCTTCCCCAAACCGAATTGGAGTTGGAGTCCTCCTCCTCCTTTCGTCCGGCGCCCTTGGGGCTCTCTTGAGCCCCAAGGCTAGCCCCTCCCCTCCTCCTATATATACTAGATGTTTTAGGGTTTTTGAGACACCAACTATGCCATGTGCAACTCAAACCTCTACTTCGTAGTTCTTCCTCTAGATCGGTTTTCTGCGGAGCTCGGGCGGAGCCTTGCAGGAATAGATCATCACCATCACCGGCGCGCCATCATGCTGCTGGAGTACTCATCCACCTCCCCGTATCTCTTGATGGATCAAGAAAGCGGACATCGTCATCGAGCTGTACATGTGCTGAACGTGGAGGTGTCGTCCGTTCGGCGCTAGATCGGAACGGATCGTGGGACGACGGTGATTTGAATCATGAAGCTGTACCACTATATCAACAACATTTCTTAACGCTTCCATCTTAGCGATCTACAAGGGTATGTGGATCCGATCTCCCTCTCGTAGATGAACATCACCGTGATAGGTCTTCGTGTGCGTAGGATTTTTTTTGTTTCCCATGCAACGTCCCCCATTAGCGGAATCAGAGCTAGGTTCATGTGTAGATGTAATCTCGAGTAGAAGACAAAAGTTTTTGTGGCCATTGATGTTCGATCTGCTGCCCTCCTTAGTCTTTTCTCGATTTGACGGTATTGTTGGATTGAAACGGCCCGGACCAACATTACTCGTACGCTTACGAGACCCCAGTTTCATCAACTAACATGCAACTTGTTGCATAAAGACGACTGGTGGGTTCCTGTTTCTTCAACTTTAATTTAATTGGATTTGACCGAGGCGGTCCTTGGAGAGAGGTTAAATAGCAATTTTCACATCTCCGTTGTGGTTTTGTGTAAGTAAGATGCGATCTTACTAGATACCCATAGCAGCCACGTAAAACATGCAACAACAAATTAGAGGACGTCTAACTTGTTTTTGGAGGGTATGCTTGTGATGTGATATGGCCAAAGACATGATGTGATATATTGGATGTATGAGATGATCATGTTGTAATAGCTAATATCGACTTGCACGTCGATGCTACGGAAACTGGGAGGAGCCATAGGGTTGTCTTTAAACTAACATTTGTGTTTACAAATCCATTTACTATATTGCTAGGTTGTAGCTTTAGTAGTAATAGCATAGGTAGCACGACAACCTCGATGGCGGCACAATGATGGAGATCATGATGATGGAGATCATGGTGTGGCGCCGGTGATGATGAAGATCATGCCGGTGCTTTGGTGATGGAGATCAAGAAGCACAAGATCATGGCCATATCATGTCACTTATGAATTGCATGTCATGTTAATCCTTTTATGCACCTTATCTTTCTTAGAACAATGGTAGCATTATATGGTGATCCCTCACTTAATTTCAAGATAAAATTGTGTTCTCCCTGACTGTGCACCATTGCAACAGTTCGTCGTTTCGAGACACCACGTGATGATCGGGTGTGATAGACTCAACGTTCTCATACAACGGGTGCAAAACAGTTGCACACGCGGAACAGTCGGGTTAAACTTGACGAGCCTAGCATGTGCAGACATGGACTCCGAACACAAGAGACCGAAAGATCGAGCATGAATCGTATAGTTGATATGATTAGCATAGAGATGTTTGCCACTGAAACTACGCTCAACTCACGTGACGATCAGATTGGAGTTAGTGAATTTGGATCATGCCACACTCAAGTAACTAGAGGGATGTCCATTTGAGTGGGAGTTTATTAGTAATTTGATTAGCTAAACTCTAATTATCTTGAACATAGTCTAGTTTCACTTTGCAATATTTTATGTTGTAGATCAATGGCTCACGCAGTAGCAACCCTGAATTTCAATATGTTCCTAGAGAAAGCTAAGCTGAAAGATGATGGTAGCAACTTTGTAGACTGGGCTCGTAATCTTAGGCTCATCCTACAAGCTGGGAAAAAGAATTATGTCCTTGATGCCGCGCTAGGAGATGAATCACCCGCTACGTCTAACCAAGATGTTTTGAACGCTTGGCAATCACGTAAGGAGGACTACTCAGTAGTTCAATGTGCAATCTTGTATGGCTTGGAACCGGGACTTCAACGATGCTTTGAACGTCATGGAGCATATGAGATGTTCCTGGAGTTGAAGTTTGTCTTCCAGAAGAACGCACGGATCGAGAGGTATGAGACCTCCAATAAATTCTATGCTTGCAAGATGGAGGAGAATTCGTCTGTCACTGAACATGTGCTCAAAATGTCTGGGTACTCAAACCGTCTAGCTGAGCTGGGGATTGAACTCCCATAAGAGGCTATCACTGACAGAATTCTTCAATAACTGCCACCTAGCTACAAGATCTTTGTGTTGAACTATAACATGCAAGAGATGAACAAGTCACGCGGCGAGTTATTCGCGATGCTGAAAGTCGCAGAGTCAGAACTCCGGAAAGAGCATCAAGTGTTGATGGTCAATAAGACCACTAGTTTCAAGAGAAACGACAAAGGCAAGAAGGGTAACTCCAAGAAGAGCGGCAAGACTGTTGCCAATCCAACGAAGAAACCCAAGGCTGGACCTAAGCCAGAAACAAAGTGCTATTATTGCAAGGGGATGGGTCACTTGAAGCAGAACTGCCCCAAGTATTTGACTGATAAGAAGGCGGCCAACGCCAAACCAGGTATATGTGATATACATGTTATTGATGTGTACCTAACCAAACCTCGTAGTAGTGCCTCGGTATTTGAAATAAGCGAAGGCTGGCGAAGGATGAAGTGACGATGCGTGTGGGAAATGGTTCCAAGGTTGATGCAATCGCCGTCGGCACAGTCTCACTTCCATTACCATCAGGATTAGTTATGAACTTAAATAATTGTTATTTAGTGCATGCGTTAAGCATGAACATTATATTTGGATCTTGTTTATTGTGAGACGATTACTCATTTAAGTCAGAGAATAATGGTTATTCTATTTTTATGAGTAATAACTTTTATGGTCATGCACCCAATGTGAGGGGTTTGTTCATATTAAATCTTGATTGTGACGACACACATATACATAACATTGAGACCAAAAGATGTAGAGTTAACAATGATAGCGCCACGTTTTTGTGGCACTGCCGCTTAGGTCATATTGGAGTAAAGCGCATGAAGAAACTCCATGCCGATGGGCTTTTGGAGTCACTTGATTTTGAATCACTTGACACGTGCAAACCATGCCTCATGGGCAAGATGACTAAGACTCCGTTCTCCGGAACAACCGAGCGTGCAAGTGACTTGTTGGAGATCATACATACTGATGTGTGTGGTCCAATGAGTGTGGAGGCACGCGGCGGATATCGTTATTTTCTCACCTTCACTCATGATTTGAGTAGGTATGGATATATCTACTTGATGAAGCACAAGTCTGAAACATTTGAGAAGTTGAAGCAATTTCAGTGTGAAGTTGAAAATCATCGTAACAAGAAGATCAAGTTCCTACGATCTGATCAAGGGGGTGAATATCTGAGTTCTGAGTTTGGTGCTCACTTAAGACAATGTGGAATCGTTTCATAGTTGACACCGCCTGGAACACCATAGCGTAATGGTGTGTCTGAATGTCATAATCGTACTTTGTTAGATATGGTGCGATCTATGATGTCTCTTACCGATTTGCCGTTATCATTTTGGGGTTATGCATTAGAGACAGCTACATTCACTTTAAATAGGGCACCGTCAAAATACGTTGAGACGACACCATATGAGCTATGGCATGGCAAGAGGCTAAAGTTGTCGTTTCTTAAAGTTTGGGGATGCGATGCTTATGTCAAAAAGCTTCAGCCTGAAAAGCTGGAACCCAAAGCGGAAAAGTGCATCTTCATAGGTTACCCAAAAGAGACAGTTGGGTATACCTTCTATCTCAGATCCGAGGGCAAAGTGTTTGTTGCTAAGAACAGAGCTTTTCTTGAGAAGGAGTTTCTCTCAAATGAATTGAGTGGGAGGAAGATAGAACTTGATGAGGTTGTAGAACCTCTCCTCCCTCTAGATGGTGGCGCGGGGTAGGGGAAACCTCTGTCGAGGCAACGCCGGTTGAGGAGGAAGCTAATGATGATGACCGTGAAGCTTCAGATCAAGTTACTATCGGATTATGAAGAAGCAATGGTGGGCCCGGATTCCAACAAATGGCCGGAGGCCATGAAGTCCGAGATAGGATCTATGTATGAAAACAAAGTGTGGACTTTTGAAGTATTACCTGAAGGTCGCAAGGCTATTCAGAACAAATGGATCTTCAAGAAGAAGACAAACGTAGACGGTAATGTGACCGTTTATAAAGCTCGACTTATGGCAAAGGGTTTTTCACAAGTTCAAGGAGTTGACTACGATGAGACTTTCTCACCGGTAGCGATGCTTATGTCCGTCCGAATCATGTTAGCAATAGCTGCATTTTTTGATTATGAAATCTGGCAGATGGATGTCAAAACGACGTTCCTTAATGGTTTTCTTAAGGAAGAGTTGTATATGATGCAACCCGAAGGTTTTGTAGATCTGAAGAATGCTAACAAAGTATGCAAGCTCCAGCGATCCATTTATGGACTGGTGCAAGCATCGCGGAGTTGGAATAAGCGCTTTGATGAGGTGATCAAAGCATTTGGGTTTATACAAGTTGTTGGAGAATCTTGTATTTACAAGAAAGTCAGTGGGAGCTCTGTAGCGTTTCTAATATTATATGTGGATGACATATTGCTGAGTGGAAACAATACGGAGTTCTTAGAGAGCGTAAAAGATTACTTGAACAAAAGTTTTTCAATGAAAGACCTAGGAAAGCTGCTTACATATTAGTCATTAAGATCTATAGGGATAGATCGAGGAGCCTAATAGGACTTTCACAAAGCACATACCTTGGTAAAGTTTTGAAGAAGTTCAAAATGGAGCAGTCCAAGAAGGGGTTCTTGTGAGTGTTACAAGGTATAAAGTTGAGTAAGACTCAGTGTCCAGCAACTGCGGAAGATAGAGAAAAGATGAGTACCGTCCCCTATGCTTCAGTCATAGGGTCTATCATGTATGCAATGCTGTTCACAAGACCGGACGTCAGCCTGGCCATAAGTATGGCAGGCAGGTTTCAAAGTAATCCAGGAGTGGATCACTGGACGACGGTCAAGAAATAGTTTGAAGTACCTGAAAATGACAAGGAAATGTTTCTCGTTTATGGAGGTGACGAATAGCTCGTCGTAAAGGGTTACGTTGATGCAAGCTTTGACATTGATCCGGATGACTCTAAGTCTCAAACCGGATACATATTTATTCTTAATGGGGGTGCGGTAAGCTGGTGCAGTTCCAAGCAAAAGCGTCGTACAAGATTCTACATGTGAAGTGGAGTACATGGCTGCCTTGGAGGCAGCTAAGGAGGGTCTTTGGATGAAGTAGTTCATGACGGATCTTGGAGTTGTGCCGAGCGCACTAAATCCAATAAATCTATTCTGTGACAACACTGGTGCCATTGCTTTAGCAAAGGAACCAATGTTTCACAAGAAGACCAGACACATCAAACGACGCTTCAACCTCATCTGCGACTACATCGAAGGAGAGGACGTAAATATTTGCAAAGTGCACACAGATCTGAATGTTGCAGATCCACTGACTAAACCTCTTCCACGAGCGAAGCATGATCAACACCAGAACTATATGGGTGTTAGATTCATTCCAATGTAAACCGCATAGCGATGTGAGACTAGATAATTGACTCTAGTGCAAGTGGGAGACGATTGGAAATATGCCCTAGAGGCAATGATAAAATAGTTATTATTATATTTCATGTTTCAAGATAATCGTTTATTATCCATTCTATAATTGTATTGAATGAAAGCGTAGATACATGTGTGGATATATAGACAAAACAATGTCCCTAGTAAGCCTCTAGCTGACTAGCTAGTTAATCGAGGATGGTTAAGGTTTTCTGACCATATGCAAGTGTTGTCACTTGATGACTGGATCACATCATTAGGAGAATGATGTAATGGACAAGTCCCAAACTATGAACGTATCATGTGATCGTGTCATTTTGTTGCTATTGTTTTCTGCGTGTCAAGTATTCATTCCTATGACCATGAGATCGTGTAACTCACTGACACCGGAGGAATACCTTGTGTGTATAAAATGTCACAACTTTACTGGGTGACTATAGAGGTGCTCTACAGGTATCTCCGAAGGTATCCGTTGAGTTAGCATGGATCAAGACTGTGATTTGTCACTCCATGTGACGGAGAGGTATCTCGGGGCCCACTCGGTAATACAACATCACATATAAGCCTTGCAAGCAATGTGACTCAAGTGTTAGTCACGTGATCTTGTATTACAGAATGAGTAAAGAGACTTGTCAGTAACGAGATTGAAATAGGTATAGAGATATCGACGATCAAATCTCGGGCTGGTAACATACCAAAGGACAAAGGGAATGTTATACGGGATTATTTGAATCCTTGGCATAGAGGTTCAACCGATAAGATCTTTGTAGAATATGTAGGATCCAATATGTACATCCAGGTCCCGCTATTGGATATTGGCCGGGGAGTGTCTCACGTCATGTCTGCATAGTTGTCGAACCCGCAGGGTTTGCACACTTAAGGTTCAGTGACGTTTCGGTATAGTTGAGTTATAGATGTTGGTGACCGAAGGTTGTACGGAGTATCGGATGAGATCACAGACATCACGAGGGTTTCCGGGATGGTCCGGAAACGAAGATTGATATATAGGATGGTTTCATTTGGTCTTCGGAAAGATTCGAGGCATTACGGACAGTGTACCGGGAGTGACGAATGGGTTCTTGGTTTTCACCGGGAGGGGTCCACCCACCCGGCAGTGATCCCTATACTCCAAGGGTGGCACACCAGCCCTTAGTGGTGTGGTGAGGCCAGCCCAAGTGGGTTTGGCACTAGGAAAAGAAAACCAAAAGAAACGAAAAAAAGGAGGGAGGTGGGAAGGAAGAGGAGGACTCCTCCTTCCCCAAACCGAATTGGAGTTGGAGTCCTACTCCTCCTTTCGGCCGGCGCCCTTGGGGCTCTCTTGAGCCCCAAGGCTAGCCCCTCCCCTCCTCCTATATATACTAGAGGTTTTAGGGATTTTGAGACACAACTTTTCCACGTGCAACTCAAACCTCTACTTCGTAGTTCTTCCTCTAGATCGGTTTTCTGCGGAGCTAGGGCGGAGCCCTGCAGGAATAGATCATTACCATCACCGGCGCACCGTCACGCTGCTGGAGAACTCATCTACTTCCCCGTCTCTCTTGCTGGATCAAGAAGGCGGAGATCGTCATCGAGCTGTACGTGTGCTGAACACGGAGGTGCCATCCGTTCGGCGCTAGATCGGAGCAGATCGTGGGACGACGGTGATTTGAATCACGAAGTTGTACCACAACATCAACCGCGTTTCTTAACGCTTCCCGCTTAGCGATCTACAAGGGTATGTGGATCCGATCTTCCTCTCGTAGAAGAACATCACCATGATAGGTCTTCGTGTGCATAGGAATTTTTTTGTTTCCCATGCAACGTCCCCTAACAATCCCCCATGGTGTCGCGAATCGCTTGAGGAAAAGGGGCCATTGTGGCCTCAAAATAGAAGTGGGGGTCGGCGCGGAGGTGGTTGCTGAAGACGTGTGTCAATGCTTGGGACTCGAGATCACGACTTTCCTCCTCTACCAAGACGCCCACCTATCTAGAGCCCTCCTCAAGCCGTTCCATGACCTTGGTGAAAAAATCAAGATAACCAGCATCGTCTAGTACAAGAGGACTGGAGACACTCCCTTCTAAGATGGAACCCAGGGCTCGACATGCCTTCCACTTAAGGCCTTGGGACATTTTCGAGCGTAGGCTTTGCAACCCTCAGGCCTCCTTCGCCTTGTCAGTCGCCCGCTCCACAAAGCACGCAACACTACCCACTTGCGGCTGAACTGACGCCAGCTCAGCTATGACAGTGGCCTGGTCCTGAAATGTGGCTTCCCGCCGGCCTTCCGCGAGAGTAAGAAGCTCTTTAAGACCATCTATCTCGCGGTACAGCTCTGCGCGCCGAGCCGTGAAGCGGCTCTCCTACAGCTTTAGTTTGTTTTTGTAATTCTCACGGGCTTGCTCGACCCACGCATCGGCATCACATTGGATCTCGTCCACTCTTTGGTTGTAGGTGGCCACAACAATGGTAACGTCTCGATCCAGGTCCTCTAGCCGCTCGTGCTCCAAGTCCACCTCTAAGGATGTCAAGGCAAGCTGTTGTTCGAGGGCCCAGAGATCTACCTCGCGGAGGGTAAGCTCACGTCCTCCCTTTGCCACGACCCTCCGATCCTGAAGGTGCTGCTCCAAAATGGCGTTTGAAGCCCGAACCTCCCGCTCACAGGCCTCTGTGGCCTCGTGGCGTTCATCCGCTTCTTCGGCTTTGCGGAGAACGCAATCGCGCACCTCCCTCTCCTCGGTGGCGTATACTTAGAACTTCGTGCGCACTTCTTCATGTTGGTAGTGATTCAGCTTGTCGGCCACACCAAGCTAATGCCACCTGCGAGCGAAGCGTAAGCGCTCCTCGGTGAAGCGTGCATCGGCATCCCGAAGCTCTGCCCCGAGCTGCCCCAGCATGCTCACAATGTTCTGCAGGAGGTTCCTGGCGGATGAAGGTCCGGGAGGATGCGAGTTCTAGGGCCCAGTCCGACTCATTCCCATCGCCTTCGTCCACCGAAGGAGTCCCGGAGGCTCCAACACTGCATGTCGTGGGCTGAGAGACAGTTGATGCTCGCCCCCCCATCAAGGGAGGGCATCGCACATGGAGGGTTCGAGGCCCCCTCTAAGGCAGCTAGATCCTAGAAGCTATCCACAGCTTTAGCCGGGACGGCCGATGTGTATGGAGGATACGTTCCCTTCGGTTCAACACTCGCCATGGAGGAAGGTGCCCCCGAGGGGCCCATCAACACGTCTTCACTCACGGAGCCTCCCACAGGAGGTGCTTGGGGAGTCCTCGCCCTTCGCTCTCGACCCTCGATGGGCGAGGATGGAGTCGCTAACGACCAGGCGTGTTGCTCGCGCTGTTGTCTGCCATGTTTTAACCACATCCCCCAGCCCTGGCCGATGGCGGGAGGGCACACGTCAGGCCAAGGGGCTCATTGGTCCTTTTGCTTGTCGGAATCCTACACGGAAGGAGGGGTCAGCCACACCTAGGACACTTAAGCAAGCAAGGCAGAGGGGCAACACTCACTCATCTCTTGCGGCCCATCTCCTCCTCTTTAGCAATCTCAGCAGCGTGCCGTTACTGCCCTTGGGTTGGGCCCGAGGCGGCTGTCCGCCGCCCCCCCACCGCCCTAGCTGGGGGCTTTGGGCCCGTTAGAGCTCCCCGTTTAATAACCACCTGGACAAGGCTGGCCCGAGGCCCCTCGTGGCCCTCCGGAAGCAGCTCCCACTGATAGAAGTTGGGAATTATCCGAATAAGGTCTTGCCCGTTCTTGTACTTGTACAAGGGATACCCCTTAGGGTAAGGCCGTCGATAGTCTCGCCAATCAGGATGTGGAGCACCCCATCGAGCCCGTCGACCGGTAGGCACTTGGGATGCATCACAAGCGGTCTTCAAGCCCGGAGAAGCCGACATTGGACGAGAGTGGAGTTGAAGGGGGCAATCCGTCGCCTGAGGAACTCCCTCATGATCAGCATGTCGGGCACCCCCGCCGCCCTCAAGGTGTCTAACCTCCTCCTCATCGACAACAACCTTCGGTCATCAAGCCTCGCATGCTCTCACATGGAGGTCGGCGTCACCGGGGACGATGGAGTCAGCAACAGGGGTTGTACTAACTCGCGTCCACATATACCCACTGTCGCCTGAAGCCTTCTACGGTGTGGTTGATATTTATATTGATGCACTCGCCCGCCATTGCATCCAAGGCCTGGAGGGACACGCACCCGGAGCACTTGTTTGGTGTGGTCACCCGGAGGGAGAAGAAGTGTCAGAGCAATGCCTCAGAGGGGGGAACACCCACGAAGGCCTCACAGAGGAAGGAGAATGACGAGAGAAGAAGAACGGATCTCAGATCAAGATGTGGTGCGTGAATTTGCTAATGCATGAGCACGATGTTGAAGAACTCTGAGAATGCGGGTGTCGAGAAATCGACACCTATGTGAAGCTCAAAGGTTCCCTTGATCGTTCGATGGAGGGATAGAGGTGGCGCTTAGGGCGGAGCTAGCCATCCACACCGGCAAGGTCATTTAACTAGGTTTGGGCCACTTGGCGCGTAAAACCCTACTCCTGCTTAGTTTGTATTAGGGGCCTACTGTTGGTTGATTTGCTACAGTAATTTAGCTGGTGATTAGGGAGTCTCAAATCCCAAAAAGTCTAACCTCTAGAGAATGAGCCTTGGGACTCCTTTTATAGGCAAGGGGTCACCAACAGTTCGCTCACGGGTTGCATAGTGAACAGGGTTCACCGCTCATCTTCTACGGTGGTTTCGGGGGCAGTAATTGCCTTGTATGACCCCTGACCTGCAGTGAGGTGGTCGCGACACATACCGATGTGGATTGATACCTGGGTCTTGCGCTGGCACATGTGGGATGTGCTGGAGCGGTGGGACTGTGGTAAAAATAGGGGAGGACACCTGGCGAGCGAAACGGTCTTGCTGGCCTGGTGTCCCTGTCGAAGGACTTTATTATCTTCCCAGCAAGGAGGGCTTGCCGGGGGGGCTTGAATGTCTTCCTAACAAGGAGGGCTTGACGGGGCCTTGCCAGTCTTTGCGAGTCTTCCCGGCAAGGAGAGCTTGCCGAGGTCGTGCGAATCTTTGGGAGTCTTCCCGGCAAGGAGGGCTTGCGGGGGCCTTGCGAATCTTCCCGGCAAGGAGGGCTTGTCGGGGCCTTGTATCTGGAGCTTTTGTACTCTACGCCCTCGGAGAGGGGGCGTGGCCTCGGTGGGTTTTGGTTTGTCTTCCTGCCAGTCTTCCTTGCATGCTTCCGCCAGGGGCGTTGCTGGTGCCTGTGCACAAGTCTGGGGCACAAGGGACCCCAGTCTCTAGTGCACCGACAGTGGGAAGCAAGCCAGAGAAGAGTGCAGAAAGATGGAGGGTGATGGAGGACGTGTCCATCTCAGCGAGGGAAATCGAAGCCGGTAAGATCTTGGTTGGTTCCCATTTGTTGGAGTCGGCCGCGACCATGAAGACGACCTTGTCGATCCCCTCGCGATTCAGCACTATGGACCTACCCAAGGCGGGTTCCGGTGGCTGGCGCCCTTCTGTCGCTGCCATTTTCCTGCCCTAGGGAGCTATGACGGTGCTACGGGATGAGGGCGACGATTGCCTGACGGGATGGGTACAATCTTACATGGGAAGGAAGGAACAGGGAGGCGACACTAGTCAAGGAAGAGGAATGATAAACCGGCTATGCGTGCAGGCTTTATGCCAGCTCGGGGCGGTTACCGAGGCGTCGTCGGGAGAGGGGGCATCCCACGACTAGCTCGATGCAAGACGTCTGGCCTAGACCACACGTGGTTGGGGTCTGCATCACTTTGCCCCTCCCACCGGGCAGAGTCGTGCACAACGAGGGACCGAGGGCTACTGTCGGGCCCCGGGGATCGGGGGTACCCCGACCCATCGGCCTGCGGCCCCACGCACAACTCAATGCAGTGGCCCAGTTCGGCCCCGGGGCAGGCCTAGCAAGCAAGACCCTCGCAAGGGCCCTCGCCTAGGGAGGCACACATTGGGGAGTTGACATCAAGGATTGAAGGAGAAACTCGCCACCAAGGTGCGTCCCGAGGCCACCCATGAGGCCCTCCTGGAGCGGACTTGTCAAGGGAAACTAGGTGGGCTCGCATGACCCTGCCCCTCCCATGGGCGATGTAAGCCGCACAGGCGACACTGGGGTGGTGCCAGCAAGCACGGACCGAGAGACTTTCCTCTTTCGTGTTACGGGGACAAAGTGAGCCCGCGGGTTCCCAAAGCAGCCCCCGAAGGTTTCCTACTTGGTGCAAGAAACCGAGGTTGGGGGCTCGGCAGAACAGAGGTCACCCCCGAGCGAGCGCGTCATGACAAAGAGCCTTAGGAGGCGAAGACCACCTTCGTCAGGGTAGGCTGCAGTCCTATCCCCTTTCAAAATGGTTGTTGTGGCAACTCTTTCTGCCAAGTGTGGGTTTTGGGGGGAAGAGGACCAAGGCATGTATAAGAGGGAGGTCCGGCCTCCGTAGCAAAGGGAGAATGTGACAGCCTGATGCCGACGTTCCAGAAGATTCCCCTTTATTTATGTTTTCGTCGTGTGGTTATTTTTATTTGTCGCATCATCATCGCATCATGCGCATCATCTGCATTGCATCGGCAACCCGTTGCCTCCAGTTTTCAAACTTGCATCCGTTATTAGTTGCCGTTTCTCTCCGTGATCGTCGTTGCCCGTTCTGAGCCCGACCACACATGCACGCGCCCGCGGCATCGTTAAAATATTTGTTTTTAAAAGTGTGTATAAAACTTCCTCTGATCGGATTGAGACGTGGTGTGCGGTCTTAATATATTATAGGTAGACCGCCTGCCAATTTTCGTCGCAATCGGAGTCCGTCTGGTACCCAAACGGTCGATCGTAGCGGCACCGTATTCGGTCGATCGTCGGTCGTTTTCGGTATTTTAAAAACTTCGTCGCCGGGTTGCCTGTTTTCCCTCTCATCCCCGCCTCTCCCCTGTGCACAGTGCACCGAGCTGCGTGCAACCTAGTCCGAAGGCCTCTCGGAACCCAAACCCGGCAGTCGTAACCGTTGGATCCAGATCAACCCCGTTTTACCCTAAATCGTCATCGGTTTGTTCATTGGACTCCCTAATCTAGTTTTTTTTCGACCGTATGATTTACATCGGAGAGTCTAAATAGCCCCTAGCCCTTTGTATATATATAGATGCCAACCCTACATTCTAGGCCGCTTGTCCCATCAAACCCTTCAGCCGCCGCCACCCAAATTGATTCGCCTCGGGTTCTTCACCCCACCAACCACGCCAGCCCCAAGCATGCCCGCTCCCCCAAGTCCTTCCTCCGATGAGCCACCGCTCGGATCCACCCCGTGCCTCCTTTTTTTATCCCTTCCCGAGCACCTCCCCTGCTTGACCCCGATGGATCCTCTGCTCGCTCTCATGTCTATCTTTTGGGTTCGTTCACACGAGCCAACTACCGGACGAGCGTTGCTGCTCTCGTGCGCCTCCCACCTCTCCGTAGACGTTTTCCTCATCGGGGACCAAACCTTGCGGAGCTGTTGATGCCGGTGACCACCTCAGCATGACCCCGTGAGCCCCTGATTCTTTCCCTCGCTGGTGCTCTTCCCCTTTCTCCTTTCGCTCAACACTTCCTCTTCTTCTTGTGTGCAGGAACAGCCATGGAGCCGGTCGCCCGATCTCCACATCAACGCCGCGCCAAGCCACCTCGTCACCGGGAATGGAACCCCCAGTCCCGGATCTATTGATCCCCACCGTTCTCACGCCGCCGGACTTCATCCCAAGCCGATCCCACAGCTTGCTTCGTTCCCAACCACAGCAACAGAGATATCTCTGTTCCGTTTTCAGTTTGGTCAGATTCGCGAGAAGGTATGGTTCATATGGCGAGAACCTCATTTTTGTAACACTGTCTGCTCGTAGCCTAGTGGCTGCATATGCTGGCACATAACCGAGAGGTGCTGGTTTCGAATCCCACACACCCCACTTTTCTCTTCTTTTTCTTCCGCACCCAATTCCAGTTGGCCTGATCTGGCCCAAGGTGAGCCTCCACCTCTCCACCATGTCTTCTCAAGCCGAAGCCCCAATGATCCAGAACCACCTGCTAGCCCGACTGGCAGTCGAGCGAGATGCGACACTAGGGGTCTAGGGTTCAAATCCCAGGTGCCATGTTTTCTGATTTCTTTAATCTATTTATTGTGTTCAGGTTTGCTTGTTATGTCTAGGTTCAAATCTGTTTTAGGTTGCAATGTCTTAGTAGCCCAGCTGGAGTTAGCTTTGACCCCAGTGAGGAGGTTCTGGGTTCAAACCCCAGCTAATCCCCATATTGTTTTCTACTGTTATTTCGTTGGTGTTTGAACTAGGGATTTTGCGAATTTCGGAAAGGCCAGTGAATTCAAAGCGCTTATAACTTTTTAACCGTGTATCGGATCGGAGTGATTTAAATATGTAACTTGGCTTAAATTTCGCGTAGATTAAGATTTTTCCAACTCTCATGCTTGTTTAAAACTGGTCTGGCAAGGCCCAACATTGGTACTATCTTCACAACCTAGCAAACCACTGATTGGCTATGGTACCTATTGCTTAACCATGTGTTAGCGTTGCTAGTTGCAGGAGTAGTTGCTTCCATGTGACAACATGGGTTCCTTGTTGTATCTCCATATTAATGCTATTTTATTTTAATGCACCTATATACTTGGTAAAGGTGGAAGGCTCGGCCTTTCTAGCCTGGTGTTTTGTTCCACCTTTGCCCCCTTAGTTTCGGCTACCGGTGTTATGTTCCATAATTGAGCGCTCCTAACACGATCGTGGTTGTTATGGGGACCCCCTTGATAATTCGTTTTAAATTAAAGCTGGTCTGGCAAGGCCCAACATTGGTACTATTTTCCCAACATAATAATTCGGTTAAACATGAAATGCATAGGGAGTTAGCGCTACCCGAGGAGTAATTCTACATAATACAGGGGGCCAATGCTGATGGTGCTGGTCCAAAACAGAGCATCGTGCGGGGCCAACCCAAGGCAACTCAGGTGATGTCTATCAGGCCACCGTACGCTTCGCTTATCCGTCGTGTCCTGAGAACGAGATATGCGGCTCCTATCGGGATCGTCGACACGTCGGATGGCCTTGCTGGATTAGTTTTACCTTTGACGAGATATCTTGTGCATCGGGATTCCGGTGATGCTTTGAGTAATCTCAGAGTTGAGGTTTTCCACTAAGGAGTCCGACGAGATCGCGAGCTTCGTGATCGAGGATTTCTATGCGGCTTGTGGTAATTTGTGATGGACTAGTTGGAGCACCCCTGCAGGGTTAAATCTTTCGGAAAGCCATGCCCGCAGTTATGTGGCAACGTGGAAACTTTGTTTAACACTGGTTCTAGATAACTTAAACTTAACCTAATTAAAACATGCCAACCGTGTGCGAAACCGTGACTGTCTCTTTCGTGAGTTCCTTCTCCGATCGAGGACACAGTGGGGTTATGTCTGACGTAGGTAGGTGTTCAGGATCATTCATTTGGTCATCAGTAGTTCACGTCCGCTATGCGTAGATATTCCCCCTCTTATTTCTTGTACTCGTAAGTTTAGCCACCAAATATATGCTTAGCCGCTGCTGCAACCTCACCACTTAACCATACCTCACCCATTAAGCTTTGCTAGTCTTGATACCTTTGGAAATGAGATTGCTGAGTCCCCTGTAGCTCACAGATTACTACAACACCAGTTGCAGGTACATGTAAAGGTTACTTGACGTGAGCATGTTGATTGTTCATTTGGAGTTGCTTCTTCTTCTTCTTCTTCATCGATCTAGGATGGGTGCCAGGCCGGCAGCCCGGGATAGCAAGGATGGACGTCGTTCTTCTTTTCTCGTTTGTTTTCGTCCGTAGTCTGACCCTGCTCTTCTTCATGATGATTATGTAATGTATTGTTGTGACTCTGATGTAGCTTGTGGCGAGTGTAAGCCAATTCTACATATCTATATATCTCTTCTTTTTAGTACATGTACTTGTAACGATATCCATTCTTGCGACATGACGAGATGAGCTTTTATCACTAACGAGGCCCTCATGCCAAATTGAGGATAGGGTCGCATCTTGGGCATGACAGAGATCCACCAACTCCATTAGGGAAAGCCCCCCCTGCCCCCTTTTTGTCCTCGTCTTCCACCTCCAGCAATCCAGACAAGTAGTTGTAAGGTTTTACACTGAAAGGTGGCCTGAACATGGGTAAACTGTGCGAGTCTTCTTGTTCATATTCCTTAGATGAAGCCGCCGGAGTGTCGCCGTGAGGTTGAGAGCCAAAACAGGGTACGAGAGCAAGCACCACTACAGAAATCAGCTTCTTTGCCGTCTGCCATCACAGACGGCAAAGACAATACCCCGGACGGCAAAGACAATATCACAGACGGCAAAGATTCCCACGGCCAGCAAAATTTCTGCGTCAGCCTACGACGGCATAGGACCTTTTTTGCCGTCTGCCCCACCAAAGCAGTCGGCAAAGTGCTCGAGACGGCAGCCGACAGGCGTTGCCTCCGTTAGGGGTTAATGGAGGCTTTGACATCTGCCTCCCCGTCCATCTTTGCCGTTTGCCTCCCCGTCCATCTTTGTCGTCTGCCTCCTCGTCCATCTTTGTCGTCTGCCTTCTCTTCCCCTCCCCTCCCCCTCCATCTTTGTCGTCTGCCTCCCCGTCCATCTTTGCCGTCTGCCTTCTCTTCCCCCTCCCCTCCCCCTCCACTCTTTGTTGTCTGCCTCCTCCTCCCCCCTCCCCTGTTCCCTCTTCTTTGCCGTCTGCCCACCCTGGAGGCTGACGGCAAAGAGACTACATAGACACCCCAGAATGAACAGCTGGGTGCCATGTGGCACCTTTGCCGTCTGCCAGCTGACGGCACAGGTCTTTGCCATGAGCTGGCAGACGGCAAAGAGACCATATAGTTCCTGTTTTTTTTGTTTTATATTATTTCACAGAATATATATATATATATATATATATATATATATATATATATATATTTGACAGCACATTTATATAATTCACCACACATATATGATATATAGTTCACCACACATATACTTGCCAACACATATATATAATTCACCACACATATATGATTCACCAATGTACATCCCCATATATCCAAAGAACCAACATACCAAGTATTGCATTGTTTATCCATATATACATATACATATAGTTCGACATTGTTCATCAACTCAAATGAAAACTAGATGATATACATATAAAGTTCATCCATCGACATTGTTCAACTCCATGAATGCCAGCTTCCATGCATGTAGTATAGCCAATCTGCAAAAATGAGAATAAGAAAGTTAGAAGAAGAACAAAATATGATGTTTTTCAGCTAATTATGTCATTTTTAGCGGAAAACAAGCTAAGTATATGTGTGGTGAACTATATATCTTTTGTTGGAGCTCAATTACCTAATTATGTCTTTTTTGAGCGAAATGTTCCAATTATGTCATTTTAGAGGAAAACAAGCTAAGTATATAATATTCCTGAGCTAACCAAGGTTCTTATGCCATTTTGAGCTTATTATGGTATTTTGGAGCTAAATGGGCTAATTATGTCATTGTTGCGAAATTAAAGCAAGGATAATATGAAAGAGGAGAAGAAAGAGGAGGAGGAGGAGAAGAAGAAGAAATCAAGAAGAAGGAGGAGAAGGAGGAGAAGGAGGAGGAGGAGAAGGATAGAAGGTCCTTGGCCTTCTCCTCCTCCTCCTCCTCCTCCTCCTCCTTCTTCTTCTCTTCTTCTTCTTCTTCTTCTTCTTCTTCTTCTTTCTTTTCATTTTGCCTATTTCTTCTCCTCTTCTCCTCTTGTTGGAGCTAAATTACCTAATTATGTCTTTTTTGAGCTAAATGGGCTAATTATCCCATTTTATAGGAAAACTAGCTAAGTATATAATATTAATGAGCTAACCAAGGTTCTTATGCCATTTTGAGCTTATTATGGTATTTTGGAGCTAAATGGGCTAATTATGTCATTGTTAAGTTAATTAAAGCAGGGATAATATGAAAGAGGAGAAGAAAGAGGAGGAGGAGGAGAAGAAGAAGAAATCAAGAAGAAGGAGGAGGAGGAGGAGAAGGCCTCCTTGGCCTTCTCCTCCTTCTCTTTTTCTTCTTCTTCTTCTTCTTCTTTCTTTTCATTTTGCCTATTTATTCTCCTCTTCTCCTCTTGTTGGAGCTAAATTACCTAATTATGTCTTTTTTGAGCTAAATGGGCTAATTATCCCATTTTAGAGGAAAACTAGCTAAGTATATAATATTACTGAGCTAACCAAGGTTCTTATGCCATTTTGAGCTTATTATGGTATTTTGGAGCTAAATGGTCTAATTATGTCATTGTTGGGTTAATTAAAGCAAGGATAATATGAAAGAGGAGAAGAAAGAGGAGGAGGAGAAGAAGAAGAAGAAATCAAGAAGAAGGAGGAGCAGGAGGAGGAGGAGGAGGAGGAGATCGTTCTCCGCCTGCTCCTTCTCCTTCTTCTCTTCTTCTTCTTCTTCTTCTTCTTCTTTCTTTTCATTTTGCCTATTTCTTGTCCTCTTCACCTCTTGTTGGAGCTAAATTACCTAATTATGTCTTTTTGAGCTAAATGGGCCAATTATCCCATTTTAGAGGAAAACAAGCTAAGTATATAATATTAATGAGCGAACCAAGGTTCTTATGACATTTTGAGCTTATTATGGTATTTTGGAGCTAAATGGGCTAATTATGTCATTGTTGGGTTAATTAAAGCAAGGATAATATGAAAGAGGAGAAGAAAGAGGAGGAGGAGAAGAATAAGAAATCAAGAAGAAGGAGGAGCAGGAGGAGGAGGAGGAGGAGAAGATCCTTCTCCTCCTCCTCCTCCTCCTCCTTCTCCTTCTCCTTCTTCTTCTTCTTCTTCTTCTTCTTCTTTCTTTTCATTTTGCCTATTTCTTGTCCTCTTCTCCGCTTGTTGGAGCTAAATTACCTAATTATGTCTTTTTTGAGCTAAATGGGCTAATTATCCCATTTTAGAGGAAAACTAGCTAAGTATATAATATTATTGAGCTAACCAAGGTTCTTATGCCATTTTGAGCTTATTATGGTATTTTGGAGCTAAATGGGCTAATTATGTCATTGTTGCGGAAATTAAAGCAAGGATAATATGATAGAGGAGAAGGAAGAGGAGGAGGACGAGAAGAAGAAGAAATCAAGAAGAAGGAGGAGGAGGAGGAGAAGGATAGAAGGTCCTTGGCTTTCTCCTCCTCCTCCTCCTCCTCCTCCTACTCCTTCTTCTCTTCTTCTTCTTCTTCTTCTTCTTTCTTTTCATTTTTCCTATTTCTTCTCCTCTTCTCCTCTTGTTGGACCTAAATTACCTAATTATGTCTTTTTTGGGCTAAATGGGCTAATTATCCCGTTTTAGAGGAAAACTAGCTAAGTATATAATATTAATGAGCTAACCAAGGTTCTTATACCATTTTGAGCTTATTATGGTATTTTGGAGCTAAATGGGCTAATTATGTCATTGTTGGTTTAATTAAAGAAAGGATAATATGAAATAGGAGAAGGAAGAGGAGGAGGAGGAGAAGAAGAAGAAATCAAGAAGAAGGAGGAGGAGGAGGAGAAGGAGGAGGAGGAGAAGGATAGAAGGTCCTTGGCCTTCTCCTCCTCCTCCTCCTCCTCCTTCTCTTCTTCTTCTTCTTCTTCTTGTTTCTTTTCATTTTGGCTATTTCTTCTCCTCTTCTCCTCTTGTTGGAGCTAAATTACCTAATTATGTCTTTTTGAGCTAAATGGGCTAATTATCCCATTTTAGAGGAAAACTAGCTAAGTATATAATATTACCGAGCTAACCAAGGTCCTTATGCCATTTTGAGCTTATTATGGTATTTTGCAGCTAAATGGGCTAATTATGTCATTGTTGGGTTAATTAAAGCAAGGATAATATGAAACAGGAGAAGAAAGAGGAGGAGGATGAGAAGAATAAGAAATCAAGAAGAAGGAGGAGGAGGAGGAGAAGGATAGAAGGTCCTTGGCCTTCTCCTCCTCCTCCTCCTCCCCCTTCTCCTTCTTCTCTTCTTCTTCTTCTTCTTTCTTTTCATTTTGCCTATTTCTTCTCCTCTTCTCCTCTTGTTGGAGCTAAATTACCTAATTATGTGTTTTTGAGCTAACCAAGGTTCTTATGCCATTTTGATCTTATTATGGTATTTTGGAGCTAAATGGACTAATTATGTCATTGTTGGGGAAATTAAAGCAAGGATAATATGAAAGAGGAGAAGAAAGAGGAGGAGGACGAGAAGAAGAAGAAATCAAGGAGGAGAATGGGGAGAAGGAGGAGGAGGAGAAGGACTAGAAGGTCCTTGGCCTTCTCCTCCTTCTCCTCCTCCTCCTCCTCTTCCTCCTCCTCCTCCTTCTCCTTCTTCTCTTCTTCTTATTTCTTTTCATTTTTTCCTTTTTCTTCTCCTCTTGTTGGAGATAAATTACCTAATTATGTCTTCTTGGAGCTAAATGGGCTAATTATCTCATTTTAGAGGAAAACAAGCTATGTTTGGAGGAGAAACTTACCGTAGTGGTCATCAAGGAGGAGAAACACCACGGTTGCTCGCGCCGGCTTCGTTAGGAGACAGTTGCCCTGGAGAAGGGTCGTGCGATGCCGCTCGGGAGTTATTCTGCAGAAAAGATATTTTGCAATGTCACAGTTAGCATGATGACACTCAATTATTAATACTAGTTTATAATGAAACTCACCGTGCCAATCGAAGAGAAGACGGGCATCGGCGGAGGGACTTGACCGCTCTTCTCGCACAGACCGTGAAGAGTGGGTCGTATTAGTTAGTATTGAAACAGACATTACACACATGATTTGGCTAATGTTAAAAAAACATACCACAAAAATCTCGTACAGGGCCCGTTGACCCGCCTCATTCCGGCCCCTCTCCTCCTCAAGCAATCGTGCCGTGGTATGGTCCCTCTCATCAAGAGCAGCCTGGCTTGCCAATCACTCTTTCTCAAGACCAGCCTGGTTTGCCGGTCTCTCTTTCTGAAGAGCAGCCTGAAACACCATTCCTCGCTACCACAATAATGATCTATGGTGACACACATAATGAAATGGACGAAAGTGTTCTTAGTCCGTACAACTAACCTCGATGGCAAGTTCGACTCGCCGTGGACGAGACGTTATCTCAGGACATCTGCTCGACTGGCGCGCCTTGATCTCTGGAAGAGTGAGTGGACAATGTATTATCCCATCTCCTATGGCTACCGAGCAATGGGGCATCCCACCACCAGATACCATCACCAGCTCTGGATCCAAAGGTTCCTGGCTAGGGTTAAAGTCATCCCCTTTCGTAGCCTTCCCCGCGTCCCTGTATGCCACGAGCTTCTGGTGGGATGATATGTTGGTGAAGTTATTGGGATCATCCAGGTCAGACTCAGAGAATGCCTTCGCCTTCTTGTACGAGGCAGTATGGGCCATGCCATAAAGGTCGTACAAGTGTGGCATCTCAGTCTTATTGTGATGCACCTAAAAGAGAGGAACAAAATATTAGCATCAAGAATGAATTGCATGAATAATGAAGCAAATCACATACCCAGTTTCGTCCAAACTGAAGTAAGTTGGCACTGCCTTGATGGTGTGGCACACCAACCATTTGGCTACGTCGATCCTTCGCATTCTTGTGGACGGCTCGCCAGCTGCATGTGCAAAACTCATCAACCCACGCCTCCCAACAATCCATCTTATCCGCACACCATCTCGGGGGCACCTGTAAGTTATTAGAAAGAATTTTCAGCGCTACGCCTATGAATGAAATCAAGAAAACTACATAGAAGGACTTAAGAATAGGTAATTACCTTCATGTATTGCTCCTTCTTCAGAAACTTTGCGCGGCAATCCTTCTTCTCCTTCTTAATACCACACGTGGCGTAGTAATCTCGAATAGCCTGCGGCCGAGCCTCGTGGCGCAAGTTCCGTAGTAACCGCCTACACTCGACCTCGAGAACCCTGGCTGCCTCCTCCTCATATCCATCCTCACACCTATAGAAGGTCTGCAATCAAACGTGAAAACACCGATTAGTACAATAATTAGCTATATTGTTAATTTTAGATTCTGTAAAAGGATAATTTACCCAAAAGCTCTTGATCACCATCTCGGCCCTCGTGTGGCACAAGACACCATCTATAATCTCCTCCGGCGGAGCCTGCGCAGCCTCGTAGTGCTCCCAGGTAAATCCTAGTGTAGGAACCTAACCCTCACCAGGCAACGTGAAAAACCCCGGGAAATTTGTCCGGCAAAGCACACCAAGGACGGAGTTCGGCCTACGGACTCCAAGAGGGTGTAGCCATCCCCTGCAGTATGATAAGGTCAGCGCATTAGATATTTGAACAAACTTGAAGGCAAAAGCTAAAAAAGGGTAAATGTACTTACCTATCTCCTTCAGGTTTAATCACCGGCCTCTGCTCGCGGGTAGCCGGGGCGACCGGGAGACGTGTACTACCACGCTTGTACACGGTGGCCCCGTCCACCTGCAGATCGCCCTCACTATCCATAAGCTCATCCCCGTCATCCCCGTCCACTAAGCCACCCGGACCCTCGGTCCAATCCGGCAACTCGGTACGATCCGGCCAAGGCTCCCATCCGGGCCTCTCCACGTCGGGTGAAGCCTCCAGAACCGTAGTCTCCTCCGGCTGCTCCTGGGACGAATGCACCTCGGCCCGAGGCTGCTCCTGGACCGGAGTCTCATGGGACGAATGCCCGTGAACACCAGGCTCCTGGACCGGAGTCCCCGTAGCCTCCTCCACAAACGGGTCGACCATACTAGTCCTATGCTCGGGTGAATGAGCTGGTGGTGGTGGCGAGGACGGCTCAACAGTCTTCCTGGATCTTCCGCGGCCACCACCTCTCCCTGTACCCTTCCCCTTCCTCCCTACCCGACCAGCACCTCTCCCAGTGGGCAATGCCGCCGATGAAGAAGAACCCCCGGCTGGTGTCAAAAGACTGTCTGCCAAGGCTCTACGGAGAGATAGGGGTGGAAGGGAAGTACCACCCCTCGTGCGGGGCGCGTGGGAAGAACCCGTCGAGCGCTCTGGACCCGCGCCCACCATCTTTCAACACCTGCCATGATAAAGATTAAAAGAAATTAGTACAACATAAAAAAATTGAATGACTGACATGAATAATAATATGTACATGAATAATAAAGATTAAAATATATATAATTTAAGTTGTGAATCTTACAAACTAATAATCATCATCTATAAATGAATCATCATCATCACTATCACGCATGTCTTCATGAATGACGTGCTCATCGGGTTCAACGGCGTGAAGTTGTGAAAGGCCTTCCTTTAATCGTTGAAGCATTGACAGGTCATCCGCATCAGTAATCTCTACGAGTTCCAGGTCTTCTAGTTCCGGCTCAGGGCTGGAGTCGGATTCATTGTCGCTGTCTACTTCCATGTTCTTGGATGAAGCACGGCGGTTCTTGAAACGTTTCTTGGAAGAATTCTCCATCATATGTGTCTGGGTTAATGTGAGGTTCATAATCCTGTTCATTTGGGAGAGGTGGTATGCCATGTGGCGGCACTTCATAAACAACATACCAACCTTCCAGATTCTTATCCGTTTGGCATGCCCACGGTAGATAGAAAACTTGGGTCGCCTGTTGAGCCGTAATATAGACATCGGGAACATCTAAATGGGTGTTTGGATTGATTTCAACTAGTCCTATATGTTCATGAGTCCTTCTAGTCTTTTTCGGCTGGAACCAATAACATTTGAAGACTACGACGTTCGGTAGTTTTTCACCATAGAATTGAAGTTCATAAATTGCTTCAACTCTTCCATAATACTCGATAACACCTTCGCCGATAGCAGAGACACCACAATTTGTAGATTTCCTGTCGGGCATAGATAGCTCTTTGCCAAAGGTACGAAAGAGATACCCGTTGATGTTGTATTTCTCAAATGAACGGACCTTATAGTCAAAACCATTAGCGACTTGTCTCAATTCGGCGTCCATAGACTCTGAATTAGCCTACAAGTTTAATACGAAATGATTGTTGCATTAGCCGCAAGTTAGACCAAGAATGAAATGGTCCATTATTGATAATTACCATTTGTTTGAACCAAGAGATGAAACCGGAATAGCCGCCTCCTGTCTTTGACAGAAGCTCATACTCTTCGACGGAATCATTTTCGATCACGGCTCCATCCGAGAATTTGACGACGTAACGGCTGTTTGAAATATCCGGGAATAAGAGCAGTTCAAATGAATTAGAAGTTACGGGAAAAGGTGCCGAGAACTCACTCGATGTACGGCCGCACTTCTGTTAGGTTGTTGAAGATATACAACCAAATGTTCCGCCATTCTTCGATATCCAACGTTATTGGTTTCGAAGCACCGGCTGGTGCGAGCTTCCCTTTGAATAGGCTGAGGTTGGACCCTCCTTTTTTAGGGTCTCCATCATTGTGCCGAGGCTTCAGATTATGCAAATGATGATTTTTGGCTTCGTAGTGTGCTGTCACAAAGTTTGCCACCTCCTCAGTAATGAATGCCTCAGCCATCGATGCTTCAATTCTACGCTTATTTTTACATTTAGCTCGAAGGGTCTTCTGCATCCTCTCAGTTGCATAGCACCAACGATCTTGCACGGGCCCACCCAATCTTGCCTCGGTCGGTAGATGTAAAATCAAATGCTGCATTGGATTAAAGAAGCCCGATGGAAAGATCTTCTCTAACTTGCACAACAACTCCGGTGCAAACTCCTCCATTTCTTCTACCACGCCAGGCGACAATTCTTTCGCACAAAGAACACGGAAGAAATAGCTCAGCTCCACGAGTACTAGCCATTCATCCTCAGGAATAAAGCCACGTAACATCACCGGCATTACCCGCTCTAGCCATATGTGCCAATCATGACTCTTGAGACCAAAGATTTTTAATTTTTCAAGACTCGCTCCCCTCTTTAGATTCGCTGCATACCCATCGGGGAACATCAAGTGCATTTTGACCCACAAGATAATTTCCCTCATAGCTGGCCTTCCAAGATTGAACCAGGCCTTTGGCTTCGACCACTTCTGCTTTCCTTTGCCTTCTCGCATGCTTTGTAACGGTCTATGACATAGTGTCTCTTGATCGACTCTAGCCTTAATATTATCCTTTGTCTTCCCATCTATGTCGAACAATGTACCAAAAATAGCCTCTCCGATATTCTTTTCAGTCTGCATCATGTCAATATTGTGGGGAAGAAGGAGGTCTTTGAAGTAAGGAAGATCCCAGAAGCATGGCTTGTGAGTCCAGGCGTGTTTTGAATTATACCCCTTGAAATACCCTAGACGCTCTGGATCAGGCTCGAGGGCGTTTAACTGATCCAGGATCTGTTGGCCTATGAACGCAGGTGGTACCAAGTTTTTGACAACTTTACCTTTGGTAAAGTTCTTCTTGTCTTTTCTGAACTGATTGTCAGGATCTAGGAACTGTCTATGCAAGTCAAAGCAAGAATACTTCCGACCCTCCTGCAACCAATGAAACAGAAGAGCTGCCTTGCATTGGGGGCACGGGAACCTTCCATGCACACACCATCCAGAGAATAGCGCATACGCTGGCAAGTCATGCATAGAGTACATGTACCACACATGCATTTTGAAGTTTTCTTTTCTAGCGGCATCGTATGTCTTGACCCCATTTTCCCAAGATTTTTCCAATTCATGCTTAAGCGGTTGCAGGTACACATTCATATTCTTCCCCGGATAATTGGGCCCTGGAATTATCAACATCAGAAATATGTTCTTTCTTTGCATAATCTGCCCGGGGGGGAGGGGAGATTGAGTGGAATGACAAATACAGGCCAACAATTGTATTGGGTTGCCGTCATGCCGAAGGGATTAAAACCATCCGTGGCGGCGCAGACTCGAGGATTCCTTGGATCTGCCGCTTTATCCTGATGCAATCCATCGAAATGTTTCCACGCTTCCCCATCCGATGTGTGAACCATCAACTTATTCCCATCCGCATCTAGTTCGGTTCTTTTGCCCAATTTGTGCCATGTCATCTGTCTGGCTGTCTCTTCGACCATGAAAAGACGTTGAAGTCTTGGTACGATTGGCATATACCGAAGAACACTAACTGCAATTTTGGTCTGCCTCTTCTCACCCATACCGTTGTCTACCACAAGATACCTGCAAGACTCGCAAATGGGACAATAGTCCAAGTGTGCATACTCCTTCCGAAATAATACACATCCTTTCTCACATGCATCTATCTTCTCATAGGGCATCTTAAGTACACGAAGTATTTTGTCCGACTGGTACAGGTTTGCAGGAATGACATGACCTTTGGGTAGGAAACGTCCAAATAGTGTCATCATCGCGTCGTAGCATTCTCTTCCCAAGTTGAACTGAGCCTTCAGAGCCATTGCTTGTGCAATTGCATCCAGCTGACAGAGCTCACTGTGCTCATGGAGAGGACGTTTTGAAGACTCCAACATTTCATAAAAGGCCTTCGCAGATTCCTGCATCTCATCTTCCGAATCCCGAGTATCATCAAAGTCTTGCACCATGTCTTCGATCCCGGTACCATGCTCGTCCGTGCGACGACGGACCACCTCAGCTCTTGTGCGTTGTATAGACTCACCATGAAATGTCCACACCGTATAATTAGGCTTAAAACCCCTCCTCTGCAGGTGTTTAATCATTACAGCCTCTGTCGTCTTTTTATAGTTGTCGCATCCAGGACAGGGGCAATAGTTTCTTTCCTGGCCATTTGCGAATGCGGCTTTCACAAATTCCTTTGTTTTTAAAAACCATTCTTTCGTCATCTCTTTCCGCCTAGGGTGACCGGTATACATCCACGCACGATCACTCATCTTGCGTAGCTACTAAAGATAGAAGAAATGTATTTATATATAATTTAGCATTTATATTCATAGGTTAATCAGGTTCGCCATTTTTATTACGTCCAGGCAACCTACACGCTAATAGGTAAAGATAGGTCCTAATCCCACCCGAGTATGTGTAGATGGGGTTCGTTTTCCCATGCTCTGCTCCGGATCCAACGCAAAATTTTGGGAGCACCTCCCCGCTGTTCTCCTGATACACGTCTCCACAATAAACAGAGAGGATGTGCATCCGGAGAACAATAGGGAGGCACTGACGAAATTCCGCATCGGATCCAGAGCACAACATACGGGAAAACGAACCCAATCTACACATACTCGGGCTGTCCATGGATAATGTTGGACAATTCGAAAGGATGGTGGTTATAAATATGCAAAGACATGCATATTTATAGATGTCGCCCTTTCGAACGGGAGACGCATACTGGTCACGCATACTGATAAATTAATTGAATTACCTAAATCCAGAAATTTTCATCCGGAAACTGAGCCACAATAAATGAAGGGGCGGGGAGGAGATGAAATTTGTACTGACCCACGAATGCAGGGGCGGAGCTCGTACAACGCACGGGCAGGTCTTTGCACAACAGACCTCACAGCGACGAGACAACTATCACATGTAAATCCACCCGGTCCACAAAAATATTCCAATTATGTCATTTTAGAGGAAAACAAGCTAAGTATATAATATTACTGAGCTAACCAAGGTTCTTATGCCATTTTGAGCTTATTATGGTATTTTGGAGCTAAATGGGCTAATTATGTCATTTTTGCGGAAATTAAAGCAAGGATAATATGAAAGAGGAGAAGAAAGAGGAGGAGGAGGAGAAGAAGAAGAAATCAAGAAGAAGGACGAGAAGGAGGAGAAGGAGGAGGAGGAGAAGGATTAGAAGGTCCTTGGCCTTCTCCTCCTCCTCCTCCTCCTTCTCCTTCTTCTCTTCTTCTTCTTCTTCTTCTTCTTCTTCTTTCTTTTCATTTTTCCTATTTCTTCTTCTCTTCTCCTCTTGTTGGAGAAAAATTACCTAATTATGTCTTTTTTGAGCTAAATGGGCTAATTATCCCATTTTAGAGGAAAACAAGCTAAGTATATAATATTAATGAGCTAACCAAGGTTCTTATGCCATTTTGAGCTTATTATGGTATTTTGGAGCTAAATGGGCTAATTATATCATTGTTGGGTTAATTAAAGCAAGGATAATATGAAAGAGGAGAAGAAAGAGGAGGAGGAGGAGAAGAAGAAGAAATCAAGAAGAAGAAGGAGGAGGAGGAGGAGGAGGAGAAGGATAGAAGGTCCTTGGCCTTCTCCTCCTCCTCCTCCTCCTCCTCCTCCTCCTCCTTCTCCTTCTTCTCTTCTTCTTCTTCTTCTTCTTCTTCTTTCTTTTCATTTTGCCTATTTCTTCTCCTCTTCTCCTCTTGTTGGAGCTAAATTACCTAATTATGTCTTTTTGAGCTAAATGGGCTAATTATCCCATTTTAGAGGAAAACAAGCTAAGTATATAATATTAATGAGCTAACCAAGGTTCTTATGCCATTTTGAGCTTATTAGGGTATTTTGGAGCTAAATGGGCTAATTATGTCATTGTTGGGTTAATTAGCCTGGTGCATGGACATGCACCTACCACGCAAAGTTCGCAGGTCTAGAAGTTGCCCTTTTGGTCCAGAGGACTTTCCAGGTTACCTATACTACTTTTCAGTTTATATAAAACTTTTCGATATTTTCTACATTTGAGGATGGCAATATTATTTAAGTTGTCCTGTTTTGCTCCGGTACCAATAAATATAGATGATACATTATTTTGACAGACTTGATTTCAACAAAAGAACATGTGATCTTCTTTGAAGTAGTCTTGAACCTAAGCAATAATGATGGGCGAATAAACTAACAAAATCTACCACTAAATCTACTAATTAACTAACAGAATCTACCACTAAAACTACTAATTAATTCCAAAAAACTAAATACCAAACATGTGATCTTCTTTTTGTCTTCTCCTCCTCCTATTCTTCTTCTTCTTCTTCTCCTCCTCCTCCTCCTCTTCTCCTCTTCTCCTCCTCCTCCTCTTCTTCTTCTTCCTATTCTTTCTAGTAAGCTAACTAACTAACTAACCTAACTAACCAAGCTAACTAAACCTATCGCTAAACCTAGATAGCACTAAACGGCAAAAAAATAACAAAAACAAAATCTACCACTATAACAAAAACAGAATCTCCACTAAGTAACTAAAAAAGAATCTAGCTACCACTAAATACCAAACAATAAAAAATCAACTTCTTCTTCTTTTTTCTCTTCTTCTCCTTCTTATTTTTTTCTTATTCTCTTCTTCTCTTCTTCTTCTCTTCTTCTTTACTTCTTCCCCTTCTTATTTTTTCTTCTCTTCTTCTTCTTTTTCTTCTTCTTCTCCTTCTTATTTTTTTCTTCTCTTCTTCTTCTTCTTCTTCTTCTTCTTTTTCTTCTTCTCCTCCTCCTCCTCCTACTCCTCTTCTTCTTCTCCTCTTCTTGTCCTCCTCCTCCTCCTCTTCTCCTCCTCCACCTAACTAACCAAGCTAACTAACTAACCTAACTAAATCTACCACTAAAACTACTAACAATAACAACTACTAAAACTACTAAAAAATAATAAAACTAGTAAAAAATAATGCGGGTGGGGGCGTGGGGGTGGGGGTGTGGGGGCTCACCGAGAGGGGCGGCTATGGAGGGGCCGGGGTGTTGGGGGTGGCGGGGCGGCACCGGGGGCACCAAGGGCGGCGGCGCGACGGTGGTGGGGCAGCGGCAGCGGCAGCGGGGGCGAGGTGGGGAGAGAGAGAGAGGGGCGGCGACGGGGGCGACAGGGGCGGCAGTGGGGCGCGACAGGGGTGATAGAGGCGGCGACGCGACGGGGGCGGCGGCGCGACGGCGGTCCTGGCGGCCGTTACAATGAGAGGAGTGTGCGGGGTGGGGAGAGAGAACGAGGGGCGCGGGGTGAGCCGTTACACAGAGAGAGAGGGGCGGGGTGGGGGGGAGGAGCCGTTAACGGAGTTAGCGCTTTGCCGTCTGCCTCCGGATTCTTTGCCGTCCGCTAGCAGACGTCAAAGGTCCGACTCGTGTTTGACCTAGCCACCCCGCGGTCAGGTGGGCCTATCTATATCTTTGCCGTCTGCCCCTGGACTATTTGCCGTCCGCTAGCAGACGACAAAGAGGTGACAGATGGCAAAAAGACTGTATGCCATCAGCCAGTACTGTGTCGTCTGTTTTGCTGAAGCTGACGGCAAAGACACTCTTTGCCATCAGCTAGCAGACGGCAAAGACTAGGCAGATGGCAAAAAACTGTTTTCTACTAGTGCACACCCCAGTGTTCGAACATTTCTCGGTCTGCGGAGCCCAAATTCCGACAACGCCCATAATAATTAACATTGCATATTAATCTCCTCCGATATTTTGACTGTTTTCATGATGTTTGCGAGTACATTCAAACGTACCCACTCGCTTGTCCCTCGCTATTGTCTTGGCCAGATTGGGTATTTGGAGAAGACCATCCTGACGACAACCCCGGAACATAGGCACTGTAGATAGTAGCCACATGAGATAGGAGTTATCCAGGTTAGTTGTTCCTGCGGGAAATGGAGTCCCGTAAACGTTGGAGATCAACAAACCACTTCTGCCATCACCCACTAGAAATGATTATTGTACTCCACAGACCATCACGGTCTTGTACTCCAAATTTTCTAAATTGCATGGATATTTTGTATCAAATATGTGTCCACCAGCTAATAGTACTCCTGGGTCTATTGAGCACAATGGTCTTTTGTTGGGAAAGTTATATCTCGGAAAACCGGCAATTACAACCTTGGTACTAGAGCCAAGCTGACCACTGGCTAATCCTATCTTAGCCATGTCAATAAACCCTAGGAAACTACCGACAAAAACCATTTTGTGTGGATGCATTATTAGAGTATTAGAACATGTCCACAAAATTTGAGCAAAAAAGAGAAACTTGGCAATGCAGAGTTGCTCATATTTGGTTCCGAACACATAGGGTTTTGGAATATTTTGGCGAATCAAATCAACTTGGATTGAGAGAAAATAATTTCCCTAAATTTTATCAAATATTTTGGAAGCAAGAAAATAATTTTTCTTCATAAAAGACCATTTCTAGCCTGAGAAAAAGGTATTCCAATAAAATAGGAAAATACCTTTTAAAATACTGATTTTGTGATTTTGAGATGTCTTTTTAATAATGGGATTTAAATAAAATATTTGGGGCAAAACAACATCCGTAATTTGGGCACTTGTGCTACAAATCCCAACTTAGGAGGTTTTGAAAGCCTAAATTAAATAAAAGCTTTTTGGTCAAAATAATATCTTATAAAAATAAATTGTTGGTAATATACACATGGTATGGTCGTTGTGCAAGGGTTTGGATCAAGAACATGAGTCTAGAGAGTAGGGGGAAGTTTGTGATTTAAAACACAAGCAAACAACAATAGTTCAAGCATCACATCACATAGAAAACGTTTTAATCGATCCTATTTTTCGAGCTATGATAACTTAGCAAGGTATGGAAAAATAGAGGATGTGACAAACCTACCCCCTTACAAGAATCCCCAAGATTCCTAGGCTAGGTGTTGCAGAAATTTGGGTCTGTGGTAGTCTTCACGCTACCATGTTGTTCCTTCTTCGATGTAATTGCTTGAGTGGATCTTGAAGTGCTTAATGGTAGAGCCTCGAGTACATGGCTTCGTTTTAAGGGAGAATGGGGTTCTTTTGATGTGTTAGGCTTGACTAAGGATCAATGCCTTGGTAAACGAAGTTCGAGCAAGGGTCTTCCTTGCGTGTGTACCCCAAAGTGGAATACGTTTCAAGGTAGTGTGTCTGCATGCTGGTCCCGGGGTTGCTCACGTTGGTTAGTGAAATCTTGATTTCTCGTGTTAGAATAGAAGGGTCGAGTGTTTGTGTAGCTCCCCGTTGACACAGAGGTCCTTGAATTCCTTAAGGTAGGTGATCCTTAGTCGTAGGTGCTCTTATTTCTTGAGAGTGTCAACATGAGATTGAGGCCTTCAACTTGATAAGTCTTCCACGTATGTTCCTTATTTGTCTTCAGCCATTCGTCTTCGTCGTCACGGATGCATGTTTCCGGCATGTCTTCGGATTCTTGGTCTTCTAGCCTTTACGTAGCTACTTGCGAAAAAGTATTGGTTGGGTCTCGTCCCTAAGACTAAGCTCACAGACTTGATGTTATAAAACAGGTTCTACCACCTAGGAAAGTTATGAGGGGAGTCCTAGGTGAGCAGTCTGCCCAAGGTATAGACCAGTCATCCATTCCTCAAGGTTCGAGGCTTGGCAAGCAGCGTGAACCACACTTGACAAAGGTTTCACCTTGGTCCATTCAGGGCTTACGTCCTTGATTGGGAAAAAGGGGGATCTTTGACTCATCTTGTTGTCCAAAGGCTTCATTGTGCTTGAAGGTCGATGCTTCTTGACATAGTTGATGTAGCCGGTAGAGGAGTTGTGGTTGACTGCTGTTGTTTCCTCTTCATTGTCATGGTTTCTCAGCCGTGGTGGTTCTTCACCACGCTTGGGTAGGATTGTCTTCTGCTTCCCAGAGGTTGCTTCGAGGAGTCCTTCTTCTTCAAGATGAAACCTTACACTTGGGAGGCATGGCGATAGGTGCTTGTGGGAGCTTACCCAAACATGACTGAGGTGCTCATCCTCCTATTGGGTAAATACATATGTCATCCATGAGGACAACATCCCATTTCTCCATTCTTCATTCAAGCACTTTGCTCATGGGTTATGTGAGAGGAGCGGGTATCTCTTGTGGACGGTCACTTCCCATGGGTTTAGTTGTGGTCGAGGTGGATTATTTGACAGAGTGAAATGACTTAGAGCCAAGGCCTATAGTCACGATACGACCATTTTATGGCTCGGTAAAGCTTTGGGGTTTCAAGGAACTTAGGATGTGAGTGAACATCCATCACCTTATCCTTGAGCACAGTTTCTTAGATACCAATTGTCCTACCTAATTGTCGGGACCCCGATCCTAAGCCATAGGAATCTAGCCTGTAACACATCGCATCCCTTTGCGGTCTCACGCACGGTTAACCCCCCGGCTGCAGCCTTACCTTAGCCGGGACCGTTTGCGCCTTTTGACTCACGTATGCAATTGTGTCGCTAGCATTCCAATGTCAAAGAACCCGGATCGACAAGTCTAGTCATAAACCAAAGTGGCAGTACCGCACAAGGATAGGCATACATGACCCAACAAAGCAGGTGTCGGTCACCAGCGAATGTAGACGTGTCGTAGCAAGCTACAAGGACTCCATTACATCATGTGACATTTCCCCAAAGGGGACAGACACAACAGCTAAGAAGGACACATGCCGGTCAAGCAATGTGTCCGGAGCAATAGCGAGCTACCATGGCTCGTTGGATCACAAAGGGGCATTTCCCTGTAAGGAGTGCTACTAAAGTTTACGGCTAGGTAATCGAACCCCATACATATCAAGTACGACACACGTACGCATGGCATACCGATATGTATAGATACATCGATGGCATCACAACATAACCATAAACATACAAGCTTTATTTAAGAGGCTCGGAAGAGCCACACACATAATATTACACAGTAAGGGTCTCACGACCCATAATAGCAGTCATTCAGTTACAAGCCAGTGGAAGTGTTTTAAACTGTTTGAGTACAGAGAGGTGAAACTAGAAGGCACATGGCCTGACTATACTACAGACCCAACCTAGGCCCGGATCGTAGCTAGGACACCAACTACTCGTCGTCGTCGATGTCTATGAAGAACCCTCCATTAGGGTCAGTAGCAACCTCTGCAACATTTATTAAGCAAACATGAGTACGGAGGTAATCAGCAAGACTTTAGGATAACTATCTACTCATGCAATGTATCAATAAGCTATTGTGGGGTTTCATGCTGAAAGCCAACATTTGACTCATGGCTAGACAACTTGCATTTTGAAATAATTTTGACAACTTGATTTCTCGCACACGAGTCCACTAACACCACAACAATACTCCATCGTGGAATCATTCCGTCTCCATACGGAAATGCCGTCCACGACACTCATGCTTATCTTGACAATTTTATGAGTAGCCATTTAAGTTATCTATGAACAACATATGTCTCCAAGTAGTCCATATCCGCGGACGCGGCTATTCGAGTAGATCATAACCCTGCAGGGGTGTACTTCGTCACACAAGCTCTCGCCACTTATCGCCATGTGCACGTCATGCACCTCGGCAACCTTCAAGCGGAAGCCCAGCGAGGGAGTCGGCCACGACCGTTAACCACACTAGTACCTAGTCTAGGTTTATCGCCTATCTGAGAGTAACCCGCACGGAAGTCCGGCCGAGGTTTCCGCCACGGCCCCAGACGATGTGCGCAGGGTTCCCAAGCCCACCATCCGGGTGCCACTTGGTACACCGTGCCACTGCTTACCGCATCACAGCCCACCTCTCAGGTCAGCGCTATGCACGGCCTCCAGCATGACTATAAACACCAGAAACTACTTGCAACTCCTGGACCGAGTACTAAGCGATTAATAAGTCGAGAGGGTCAATTAAGTATCCCAACGTGTGGTAGTATCTAGTCTTGGATTACATACACGAAACTCAGTTCCTAAGGACGTTTCCAATGAAACAACCCGCCATGTACTCCTACACAGCCTTTCACCGGTACCTTTACCAAATCAGGTTCAACACACAACCTTTGCTTATCGAACACATTCTCACAATTCTGTTCATCTCCCAGATGACAGACCATACACAACTCTAAGCATAGCATGCATAGCAGGATAAGGCACATCATGGCTCAAGCAACTACCAGGTATGCTAGGTTGCAAGGTTCAGCTATTTACTGTGACAAGGATAGGTCATGCAAAGGAAGTGGGTTCAACTAACGTGGCAAAAGCACTTGAAGCATTTGATCCTAATGCAATATGTAAGTGCAGGAGCAATAACATGGGATTTATCGGGATGATCAAAATGGTTGCATGCCTTGTTGCTCAGAGGAGGGACGATATCCGTCAGACGGATATTCTGTGGAATCCGGGGGAGTGGAGCCCACCGAAAGGAATGACAACAATCAATAACAAACATATGCAACAAGATGATGCATGAGCATGGCATGAAGATGCAAAGTGTTATACTATTATAGCTAACATTTATTGGTTTGAAGTTGATTTGAATCAAATACAAATGTCACTTCAAACGAGGTATTCTCGAATACCATTTTAATTGATTCGACCTAATGCTCAGATCACTTGCTTTTAACATGCATGGAAGAAACATGTTAGGTTGCTGGTTTGTGATTTAAACATTGTTTGATCATATCATTTGTAGTGAAATTTAAATATTTTCCAAATTCCATCTCCAAAGTATTTATGAAAGTTAGCTTATTCATTAATCCATATGTTTGGGTTCAGTAACATTTTCAAACATGTTTGCAAATGACATGTTCAGATTCCTTGAATTTTTCTGATACTTTTTCATATATAAACTATTTTCATTGGAGTTACAGATTAATTTCTATGATTTTTAGGAGTTTTGGCATTTTTCTGGAATTCTTTTAAATCAGAAATTCACTTATTGCGTCATGACTGCATCATCATGGCGTCAGAAGGTCAACTAACCTGATCAGGTCAAACCTGACAGGGGGGACCCACTGGTCAGCGTCTCAGGGGCTAATCCCGCACTGACCAGCCCCTAAGTGGGTTTGACTTGGCCTTGGGCCTACTGTCAGCGAGCGATTAGGGTTTAAACTACTGGGTTAAGCTGGCCACGTCGTTCCCCGCTGGAGCCTGGCCGGCGGCGACCAGATCCGCGGCAGAACCTCGCCGGAGACACGCTATATCGTGCTGTGGTTCTCGGAAAAGGATGCCGAGAGCACTGGGATGATCCCCAGGCTCAACCTCATCCAGCGCTGGCCTCAGGGAGGGCTATAGGTGGTCGGAGCAAGCCGGCGACGAGCCGGGGCGGCTGCCGGAGTACGGGTTCGATGGTCTAGTGGCTAGGGGGCACGGATCCAAGGGGAAGGAGAGGGGACATGATCGCAGGCTCATGGTGGAGGTGAAGCTAGGCTCAGACTGCTCGGGGAGGGGCTGTAGCCGGCGTTTCACCGTCGATTTGCCGGCGACCGAAGGTTGAAGACGATGGCGTTGGGGACATTGCAGAGCTCGGGGAGGCTTCAACCTTTGCAGAGAGAACCAGCTCGACGAGGCGAAGCTACTGGACTACTTGGAAGGGAGGTCCTGTGGATAGAGGCGCGGCGGCTCGAGCTCGAGATCTTGGCAATGGCGGCAGAAGGAGGGAGGAGAGATCCCGAGAGGAGGGGGAAACTAGAGCTAGGGAACGGATAGAGACGGGCTTGGGGTGCATATCCCCGCTGTCGCGTTGTCCTGGGGGGCACTGGAGGTCGCCACGGCGAAGCAGGAGGTGGAGGGGGCCGCCGTGGTCGATCTCCCCTCTGCCAGAAGGCAGAGGAAGAAGACGACCCTGCCCTGGTGGGCTGGGCCTCCTCAGGCGACAGGTAAGGTTTTCCTCTTTTCTTTCTCTTTTCTTTCTGTTTTGTTTTTCTGATTTGCTAACTATTTTGATTTGCTTTTTATTTCAGCTCCAAAATAGTTTATAAAAATATTTTGAACACACCAGAATATTAGTTGGGATGTATCCAACCATTCCTAAAGTTTTCAACATTTTTGAAAACTTAAAGTTTTGAATTCAAAATTAAAACTTGAAACCAGTAGCTTTTTGCATTTATTTAAAATGCCAAGAGTATAAAAGAAATGGTTTCCTTCATTGCTTATTTGTTTCCAAAATTATCAGAAAAGTTGAACTTTTCTTGAGGCCATTTTGGGTTCATTGATTTTAACTAGTTTGAAATTTCCTTTAATTTGAGAAGTGGCTAGGGTTTTTGAGTTTTCCTTCACCACTTACTTTGTTCTTGTTGAAAATTTCCTAGATGCAATGCAAAGAAGACATGAGCACAAAGCTAACTTGATTAAGGTGTCAGGGATGTGACACTAATACTCGAAACAGAATCATCCAATACCATCAAAAGTATCATCTCAGATAAGTCAACTCCACCATTACTTATGCTACTCAACTCCAAGGTTTAAGAGAAGGACTAAACCAAAATCGCATAATACACTATAGTTAACTCATTTATATGCCTATGTCAAAACCCTAGGGAAGCATACAAGCTACTAAGCTTGAATGAGAATCTACAAGCCAAGTGCTTTAGCTAAATTATCGATGGTCTAAGTCAAAGTGCATTATATTGAGTAGAAGGGGGTTATTAGGCGATTTTTTTTAAATTCATCACTTAGAAAATTTTTTGTGAGGAAAGTCCTCACTTGTGAACTGAGTGCAGCAGAATCAGTGCTCAGGCAAGTGTGCAAAATAGCGATAGCATAATCGTTAGAGTGAAATGAAACATTTGGTTTGCACAAGTAGCATGCTCAGGATATGTAGGTGAAGAATAAGTAACATGAACAATTTGAGGTGAGGAAACTGTGACCGTCTTCAGTCAATTCTTGAAATAGTAAAGATCAGATTCATCAACATATAACTAAGGAAATTAAAGGGTTGAGGGATTAGAACCAGGTGCTTGATGAAGACAATTGTTTGATGACCCAGTTCCAACTTATGTGATAGTCGTACATCCTGTTTGGACAGGCTTGGTATTTAAACCAAAGGACGCACAGTCCTAGGACACTAAGTCCTTACCATATTCTCCTTGAGCTAAGGACATACAGTCCTCGCCCAACACTCGTGGCAAGTCTTTAGGGAAGTCTTCCAAACCCTCAGAAACTCGGTCACCCGACGATCCACAATTTACTGCTGGCGCGCGGTGCAGCAACGGTCGGAACATTTCAACTATGAAAGTCCTCATGTCACTCATGTTCCTCACAGGTAGGTGATTCGCACTGTCAAAAACGTAACTCCTCAGTTAGAGAAAATTCCTCAGAGACCAGAAGATCTTTGTCTCTGTCACTGAAGAATTTGACTGAACTATTGAAGATTTCCAAAGGCTTCACTCGAAGGGTTTGTATGTGTAGGCTTTGAAATGAGCATCACTTGGAAACTTTTTGTTAGTTTTACCTCGACACCCTTTTAACCGTATGGTGGTCCTATGACACATAATACATAAAATGAAACTACGAAAATGAAAGTCTTTAAGCTTCAAAGTCCTTGCATCAATTTCTTCACGAACACACCAATTTTCTCACTTCCAAAGTCCTCGACGAAATAGCAAAGTCTTCAGCCGAAGACATACATTTTTAGAGGTTGATATTCTTAGAATAACTCAAACTCCTCAGCGACTTATAGAGCATATGTACACTCACAAACACATGAGTCTCTTAACCTATAATTCTTCAATACACCAAAATCAATAAGGGGAACTAGATGCACTTACAATCTCCCCCTTTTGGTGATTGATAACAAATAGGTTATGTTTTCAACGGGGATAATAATATGAAGTGTAAGTACAGAGTTTGAGGAATTTGAATGTAAGATATAGAGAAACTCCCCCTAAAGATGTTCATATTTGAGGAATTTGCTTTGGACTTCAAATGCACACTGAGGATTTATACCTTGGAGATATCCCCCTATATCTTGTAATCCATGCAAATATTTGACATATATCTTGAGGAAATTAAAATGCATGATGGAAAGTGGAGCCTAATGAATTTTAGCATGCGTGCATTAATCAACATGAGGATTAAGCATGCGAGGAAAAATGGTTCAAAACTGTCAAACCACCATGGGGCATAAGTTCACAACTCATACAACCAATCACTTGAGAAGAACGAGAGCTGCCACTTAAAAATATATATTTCAAAGGCCCATAAAGTACACCCGCTTGAAGACTAAATCAAATTTCTACCCCTTTGTCATCAAGTGACGAAAAGGGACAAAACTAAGGATTAACACCCTTGAAGAATATCAACATGTTGATGGAGGAGGAGCGTTGTTGGGGTCATTCATCACAGATGTGTCGTCAATATCTTCAGCTTCATCACTCGTGCGCGTTGAGTAAAATGAACTGGCCACAAATTGAGGAACTGGAATTTTCTTGAACTTCTTCTCGGGCGGCCACGACCAGTCAAAGTTTTACACCCTGTTTTCACTTTGCCTCAACTGTAGTCCTTTTGAATTTAGTTTAATTAAAACTTTTAAGAAAATTCTATGATTGCCATGATTGTCATTGATTGTATGTATGCTTGAGTGTGTGGATCTAAAAATAATTTTTATAACATAATATTTCCATAAAAATCCTTTTTCCCATTTTTGTTAATTCAAAACCTTGCTTTGAGGTTTGGACTACAAGCCCCTGATTTCAAGGGGGTGCCTTCACCCAAAGATTGTATTCTGATTCTAGCACTATTTGATCAAACCTTTAAAAACCTATTCTGTCTATTTTGACCTTTTGAAATATTTCCAAAATAAATATTCTCAATAAATTCCCATTAAATTCTATCATATTTCCCAAGCTATATTTGGTGATCATACCAAGTTTCACCTCATTCCAAGGTGATATGGTTCACCAAATAGTCCTAAAACCCTTCATGTCAAGAATCAAATTGATGCAACTCTAGATAGCAAAGTTTGTCCAAATGACCTAAAACTTTGCAGGAGTGCTCAATACCCCAAATGAGGAGACCCTCCCAAGAATTTGATTTGTAGGGATTATTTTGCTCACATTTTCTTTGAATAAGGCAAAACAGTCTATTTGGGGTGTTTTCAAGTTTACACTGCTAAAATTGTCCAATGGAGCTCAAATTTGGTACAGCATCCTAATTTTGCCTAAAACACAATCCTGTTAACTTTCAACATCATTGGTGAAGGTTAGCTTCCCCAAACCCAAATCAAACACATTCAGCCAGATTGGTCAAACAACATCTAGCACTCTCTACACCCACACCCTTCACTCCAAACTACCAGCACATTCTGCCAGCACCACTCTTGAACTACAGATGAGTGGCACCTCCCTGGTTCAAAGTGAGTAAGCCAAAACCCCAATTTAGCTTCTGATTCAAAGTTGGCAGAACCTCTTTAAGCACCTCCCTTTGACCAGCATGGATCCCCTCGGTTCCGAGCAACCAGAGGGCATCTAAACCACCACACACACACACCCCAGACAAGGCCAAAGCATGCTAGAGTGCGCCAGCATGCCGTGGCATGCCAAAGCTGCACTCTGGACGCGCTACGGAGCGCACCCGAGGCTAGGGAGGCCAGCCCCGGCCGGTTCTCACCTCCGCACGATGTCTCTCCTCACCCCCGACAAAGACGCGACGTAGGGCAGCCTCAGGGCCCCTTCCCCCCTCTCCACTTACGCAGGTGCTACCTCTCGAGCTTGCGTTGGTTTTTCCCTTGAATAGGAAAGGGTGATGCAGCACAGTAGCAGTAAGTATTTCCCTCAGTTTTGAGAACCAAGGTATCAATCTAGTAGGAGAATCAAGCCAAGTGTCCAGAGTACCTGCGCAAACACAAACGAGCTTGCACCCAACGCTATAAAGGGGTTGTCAATCCCTTCAAAATTGATTGCAAAGTGAGATCTGAAGGCGGAAAGTGCAACAAACTAAAAGGGTAAGGCTGAAAATATGATGTGAAGTAGACCTGGGGGCCATAGTGTTCACTAGAGGCTTCTCTCAAAATAGCAAATATTACGATGGGTGAACAAATTACTGTCGAGCAATTGATAGAACTGCGCAAAGTCATGACGATGTCTAAAGCAATGATCATACATATAGGAATCACGTCCGAGACAAGTAGAACGATACTTTCTACATCTACTACTATTACTCCACACATCGACCGCTATCCAGCATGCATCTAGTGTATGGAGTTCAGGACGAACAGAGTAACGCCTTAAGCAAGATGACATGATGTAGAGGGATAAATTCAAACCAATGATGTAAACCCCATCTTTTTACCCTTGATGGCAACAACACGATGCGTGCCTCGCTACCCCTTCTGTCACCGGGTGAGGTCACTGCATCGTATGAACCCAAAACCAAGCACTTCTCCCATTGCAAGAATCATAGATCAAGTTGGCCAAACAAAACCCACAACTCGAAGAGAATTACAAGGATATGAAATCATGCATATAAGAGATCAGAAGAAACTCAAATAAGATTCATAGATAATCTGATCATAAATCCACAATTCATCGTATCTTGACAAACACACCGCAAAAGAAGATAACATCGGATAGATCTCCATGAAGATCATGGAGAACTTTGTATTGAAGATCCAAGAGAGAGAAGAAGCCATCTAGCTCCTAGCTATGGACCCGAAGGTCTATGGTGAAATACTCACGCATCATCAGAGAGGTAATGGTGTTGATGAAGAAGCCCTCCGTATCCGAATCCCCCCTCCGGCAGGGCACCAGAATGTGCCCCAGATGGGATCTCGCGGAGACAAAAGCTTGCGGCGGCGGAAAAGTATTTTCGTGGATCTCTCGCGTAGTTTTGGATTTTTCGGGAATTTATAGGCGGAAGAGGTAGGGCAGACGAGCCACAGGGGGCCCACAAGCCTGCTAGGCGCGGCTCCCTGGCCCCGCCTAGGGGGCTTCTGGCCTACCCTGGTGGCCTCTGCCTTGGTTCTCACGTCCCCTGGTTATCTTCTGTTCCGTAAAAAAATATTTTCGGAAGTTTTATTCCGTTTGGACTCCATTTAATATTCTCATGTGAAAAGGGTCAAAAACACGGAAAAAACAGGAACTGGCACTTGGCCCTGAGTTAATAAATTAGTCCCAAAAAAGATATAAAAGGCATACAAAACATCCAAAGTTTGACAAGATAATAGCATGGAACCATCAAAAATTATAGATACGTTGGAGACGTATCAAGCATCCCCAATCTTAACTCCTGCTCGTCCTCGAGTAGGGAAGTGATAAAGACTGAATTTTTGATGTGGAATGCTACCTAGCATAGTTTTCCTTTGTAATTTCTTTCATGTGACATGAATGTTCAGATCCATAAGATTCAAAACAATAGTTTGCTATTGACATGAAAATAATAATACTTCCAGCAAACTAGCAAGGTAATTATGAACTTTTGAAATAACAAGGCCAAATAAAGTTATCCCTACAAAATCATATAGTCTAGCTATGCTCCATCATCCCCACACAACTAACTTAAATCATGCACAACCCCGGTATTGGCCAAGTAATTGTTTTCGCACTCTTACTTTCTCAAACCTTTTTCAACTTTCACGCAATACTTGAGCGTGAGCCATGGATATAGCAATATAGGTGGAATAGAGTGTGGTGGAGGTTGTGAGGCAAAAAGGAGGAGATGGTCACATCGACTCGGCATATCAAAGGGCTATGGAGATGCCCATTAATCGATATCAATGTGAATGAGAAGGGATTGCCGTACAATGGATGCACTAGAGCTATAAGTATGTGAAAGCTCCAAAGGAGAACTAGTGGGTGTGCATCCAACTTGCTTGCTCACGAAGACCTAGGGTAATTTTGAGGAAGCCCATTGTTGGAATATACAAGCCAAGTTATATAATGAAGATTCCCACTAGCATATGGTGGTGATAAAACGAGAGGCTCTCAATCATGAATAACATGGTGCTATTATGAAGCACACGTGTGGAAAGAAATAGTAGCATTGTCCCTTCTCTCTTTTTCTCTCTCTTTTTTTTGTTTGGGCTCTTTGGCCTCTTTCCATGTCTCTTTTTTGTGGGCAACTTTGGACTCTTCCCTTTTTTTATTTCCTCTCATGGGACAATGCTCTAATAATGATGATCATCACACTTTTATTTACTCACAGCTCAAAGCTTAGAATGATGATGACTCTATAGGAAATGCCTCCAGCAGTGTACCGGGATGTGCAACGATCTAGCTTGGCGTATGACGTTGAAACATCTCGCTAGCTATCTTACGACCATGCAATGGCAATATATGAGTGATGGCACAAGTCATGAGACGGAACGGTGGGAGTTGCATGGCGATATATCTCGGAATGGCTATGAAAATGCGATAGTAGGTAGGTATGGTGTCTGTTTTGAGGAAGGCATATGGTGGATTTGTGCACCGGCGAAACTTGCGCGGCACTAGAGAGGCTAGCAATGGTGGAAGGTGAAAGTGCATCTATACCATGGACTCACATTAGTCATGAAGAACTCACATACTTATTGCGAAAGTTTTTATTAGTAATCGAAAAAAAGTGCTAAACGCATACTCCTAGGGGAAGGGTTGGTAGGTGTTAACCATCGCGCGATCCCGACCGCAACACAAAGGATGACAATCAATGAATCAATTATGCTCCGACTTCCTAACATAGCGGTTCACCATACGTCCATGTTACGGGAATCACTAACTTCAACACAAGTATTACTAGATTCACAACACCCTACTAACATAACTCTTAATATTACCAAATCCATGTCTCAAAACTAATTGAGAGGAATCAAACTTCTCTTTCTAATCAATGCACAAGAATATGGAAGTATTATTGTATCCTCTTTGGGTACCTATCACCTTTGGGACTACTTTCATAGCACAAGCCAACTACCAAGTTACGCACCGCCGTGATCTACAAGATGTAAGTGAAGCACATAGAGCAAGGTTATCTAGCTCAAAGGATATAAGTGAAGCACATGTGAGCTAAATTGCCTAACTCAAAAGATATAAGCGAAGCTCAATGAGTATTCTAGCAAATTCATCATGAGTGCATGTCTCTCTCAAAATGTGTGCAGCAAAGATGATTGTGACACAACAAAAAGAAAAGACTCCTACGATACAAGACGCTCCAAGCAAAACACATATCATGTGGTGAGTAAAAATATAGCTCCGAGTAATGTTACCGATGGATTGAAGACGAAAGAGGGGATGCCTTCCCGGGGCATCCCCAAGCTTAGGATTTTTGGTTTCCTTGAATTTGGCTTGGCATGCCTTGGTCATCCCCAAGGTTGAGCTCTTTCCACTCTTTATCCCTTTGTCCATGAGAACATCACCCAAAACTTGAAAACTTCACAACACAAAACTTAAACAGAAACTCAGTGATATCACTAGCACAAGAAAACAAACTACCACCTCTTGAGGTACTGTAGAAAACTTGATTTCTATTTATATTGGTGTTAAATTACTGTATTCTAACTTTTCCATGTCTAGTACCCCCCGATACTATCCATAGTTTCATCAAAACAAGCAACCAACAAAACAAAAACAGAATCTGTCAAAAACAGACCAGTCTGTAGCAATCTGTATACTTCGTATACTTCTGTTATCTCAACAATTCTGAAACATTACAACAGTTTGGGCAAATGGCATATCAACCAGCAGCAAAAATAATCAACTCAAAATCTCTTTCTGGATAAAAATGAAAAATAATTTCGTGAGCGAAAAGTTTCTGTCTTTTTCCAACAGGATCAAACAACCATCACCAAACTAGTCATAAAGGTTTTACTTGGCTCCAACACAAAAAGAAACACAAAAGACACAATCATAACATAATTATGATGGTGTGGACGCAACAAAACAGAAAGCAAAAAGCAAAGATAAATTCATTGGGTTGCCTCCCAAGAAGCACTATTGTTTAACGCCCTTAACTAGGCATTGATAATTCAATGATGCTCACATAAAAGATAGCAATCGAACACGAAAAGAGCATCATGAAACATGTGACAAACACACCTAAGTCTAACATACTTCCTATGCATAGGCATTTTATTGGAAAACAGATTGTCAAGACAACCAATAGTTACCATATGCAAGGAAGAAGAAAGAGACAATAGCAATCTCAACATAACGAGAGGAGATTTAGTGATATGAAAGTTTCTACCACAAAATTTTCCTCTCTCATAACAATTACATGTGGGATCATATTCAAATTCAACAATATAGCTATCACAAAGGATATTCTTTTCATGATCCACATGCATGCAAAGTTGACGCTCTTCAAAAATAGTAGGATTATCATCAACTAAAGTAATGACTTCTCCAATCCCACTTCCAATATTATTGCAAACATCATAATCATCATGAGTGTTAAACAAATTTTCAAGATCATAAGAAAAATTATCACCCCAATCACGATCATTGCAACAAGTAGTGGACAAAGCAAAACTAGAATCCCCAAGCTTAGGGTTTTGCATATTTTTAGCATGATTGTCATTAGTAGAATTTATAATGAAATCATTGCAATCATGCTTTTCATTCATGGAGACCTCGTGAATCACTTCATAAATTTCTTCATCATGATTTTCAGATTCACGCATCTCAAGCAGAACTCCATAGAGAAAGTCAAGTGCACTCAACTCACTAGCAAATGGTTCAACATAATTGGATCTCTTAAAGAGATTAGCAAGTGGGTGAGGATCCATATCACTAGATTTTCAGCAAGCGAAGATGCAAGCATATTGAAGGCACATAACACACTAGCAAAGGAAAGCAAGCGAAAAAAGCAAATATTTTTGTATTTTTTTTCAAAAGTGGGGGAGAGGAAAACGAGAGGCAAAAAAAAAGTAAAAGCAAGAGATGAGTTTGCGACACTTACTTGGATGAGCTTCACCTAGAATAATCCCCGGTGCTAGAAATTTACACGTTGATGGGAGACTATTCTTGAATTGATCCTCCTCGGCAACGGCGCCAGAAATCCTTCTTGCTACCTCTTGAGCTTGCGTTGGTTTTCCCTTGAAGAGGAAAGGGTGATGCAGCATAGTAGCAGTAAGTATTTCCCTCAGTTTTGAGAACCAAGGTATCAATCCAGTAGGAGAATCAAGCCAAGTGTCCAGAGTACCTGCGCAAACACAGACGAGCTTACACCCAACGCTATAAAGGGGTTGTCAATCCCTTCAAGATTGATTGCAAATTTAGATCTGAAGGCAGAAAGTGCAACAAAGTAAAAGTGTAAGGCTGAAAATATGATGTGAAGTAGACCCCGGGGCCATATTGTTTACTAGAGGCCTCTATCAAAATAGCACATATTACGATGGGTGAACAAATTACTGTCGAGCAATTGATAGAACCGCACAAAGTCATGACGATATCTAAGGCAATGATGATACATATAGGCATCACGTCCGAGACAAGTAGACCGATAGTTTCTGCATCTACTACTATTACTCCACACATCGACCGCTATCCAACATGCATCTAGTGTATTGAGTTCATGACGAATGAAGTAACGCCTTAAGCAAGATGACATGATGTAGAGGCATAAACTCAAACAAATGATGTAAACCCCATCTTTTTACCCTTGATGGCAACAACACGATGCATGCCTCGCTACCCCTTCTGTCACTGGAAGAGGTCACCGCACGGTATGAACCCAAAACCAAGCACTTCTCCCATTGCAAGAATCATAAATCAAGTTGGCCAAACAAAACCCACAACTCGAAGAGAATTACAAGGATATGAAATCATGCATATAAGAGATTAGAAGAAACTCAAATAAGATTCATAGATAATCTGATCATAAATCCGCAATTCATCGGATCTCGACAAACACACTGCAAAATAAGATTACATCGGATAGGTCTCCATGGAGATCATGGAGAACTTTGTATTGAAGATCCAAGAGAGAGAAGAAGCCATCTAGCTACTAGCTATGGACCTGAAGGTCTATGGTGAACTACTCACGCATCATCGGAGAGGCAATGGTGTTGATGAAGAAGCCCTCCGTATCCGAATCCCCCTCCGGCAGGGCACCAAAACGTGCCCCAGATGGGATCTTGCGGAGACAGAAGCTTGCGGCGGCGGAAATGTATTTTCGTGGATCTCTCGCGTAGTTTGGATTTTTCTGGAATTTATAGGCGGAAGAGGTAGGGCAGACGAGCCAGAGGGGCCCACAATCCTGCTAGGCGCGGCCCCCCTGGCCATGCCTAGGGGGCTTGTGGCCTCCCTTGGTGGCCTATGCCTTGATTATCACGTCCCCTGCGTATCTTCTATTCCGGGAAAAAATCTTTTCGTAAGTTTTATTCTGTTTGGACTCCGTTTAATATTCTCCTGTGAAAAGGGTCAAAAACACGGAAAAATAGGAACTGGCACTTGGCACTGAGTTAATAAGTTAGTCCCAAAAAAGATATAAAAGGCATACAAAAAATCCAAAGTTTGACAAGATAATAGCATGGAATCATCAAAAATTATGGATACGTTGGAGACGTATCAGCACGTGACGCGTGCCCACGTGCACCCAATTCGCTCAGGAGGAGGCGGCCCCGCAGCATGCCGGCACAGCCTCCCCCACTCCTCCCGTTGCGTCTGCAGAAGTCCTAAACCAGGTCCACAAACCGTGGTTTTGGCCCTAAGCTCTCTGTCCCTCTCCTGAAGCCGTGGCAAAAACCACCAACGCTCCCCCGCTCGGTGCCCTGTCACCAGCCTATAAATAGGCCTCCCCCTCGTTCTTGCACCTCACACCTCTCCTCCCCACCTCCAATAGAGCCCCTAGCATCCCCATTTGAGCAAGGAGAGCCTTAGTGCTCGAGATTGACCGAGGCGCCGCCGCGTCGGAGCTCCGTCGATCTTGGGCTACAGGCCCGCTGTCGAGCTCCTCTCGCCTTCCTAGTGACCACAATGAGCTTAGAGACCTTCTCCACCACTCCCCCAAGCTTCTCTCCACTCGGAACACCCTCCTCCACCACAACCCGAAGCTCCTCCACCGTGGTCTTGTTGTCGCCGGTGATGCAAGCCCTCCCCGTCATTCTCTCGACCTCCACCAGGTAGGCGGAGACGCCACGAGCTCATTTTTGTGCTCAGTTGGTCACGAGGATGTCGGAGTCGCTGCCGACGTGCCTCCCCTCCTCTCTGTCTGGAGGTGGAAGACGACCCCGACACCAGGGTCCCACCTATCAGTGGCCAGTCTCTCCCCCTCTCCCCCTCTCTTTCACTGACCGCAGGGGCCCGCATGTCACGTTTAAACCTGACGGCGCACGTGCCTGTGCTGGCTGGTTGGCTGGTTGGCCGATCGACCAGCTGGGCCGACCGAGCTGCTGGCTGAGCCACGCCAGGGACTGAGCCCCTTTTTCTTTTCTTTTAAACCTGGTTTTTAGATTATTTCTATAGGATAAATTATTTAATCAAATTTAAATATTTTTCCACCATAATTCTTCTAAAAATATGTAGAATTTATTAGTGCGATTGTACAAATTTTCACAAAGACTTTTATGCATAGCTTTAAGTAAATACCTAGTTTGCGTATTTTTAGCTTGTGTTAATAAGACTTTGAAAATACCTTTTTACTTAAAAAACAAAAACAAACATTTTTAAAACTAAAGATAGAATTTCTCAGAATAAGTTTAAATTTTTAAAATGAGTTAGTGCTGTGTTTTTGAGTGTGCTTCTTATTATTATTTTATTTAATACGACGATAGATCACACGTTCGACGAAGGACTTGGACCCGAAGACCTCGAAGACCCCGGATACCTAGCTGATCAAGGCAAGCAGCCCTTTGACCATGTGTGAGAAAATATTTTATGCCTGACATATTGATTACTTATTCAGATGCATATAGTTAAGAATAATCAGTGCACCCGAGCATGGTGTTTCCGATAGCTCCTCTCGGGCACTTGCATTGAGGATGACCCTACCATCTATGAGGGTCACGCTGATAAATGCTGACAAGTAGATAGTAGTGCTACACATAGGATGAGCATATGCATGGTGATCGTAACACAGAGTTGATATGAAAGGTTTTATGAAAGCCCAGTCGGGTGCCACTAATGCCCGAGGATGATGGTGTTGAGTTGGATGACTACTTGAGAAAGAAGTGTTGTACCCTAAATGTTTTCTGTGAGTGGTTTCGGAAATGGGATTTGATTTATGATGTGTCGACCGTCCCAACCTTACATGTGCGACCACGATACCCCTTTATGGGACGGGGCTTTGTTGATTACTTTGGTCGGTGCTAGGAAAGAGCCTGCATTACTAGTGGCGGGAGTGATGTGGTCACTCCCGTGATGGGGTCGTACCAGGTAGGTCGACTATGCCGTTTTTACGTGTTCCGGGCATATCGTTGGTCCCTGCATGGATGATACGATCCAGGGTTGGTGCTCGTAAAACGTACATCATGTGGGTTGGGTACCAATCGAGTGGACTCTTTCTCTAGTGGTGTCAGGGGAAAGGCAATGATCGGGTAGTTACCTGGGGTATGTTATATACCACGAGTCGTGGATGACACGGAAGTTTCTTAGATCTCGTGGGTATAGCGTCCAACGTCTGCAGAGTGTAAAACTATTTGAATAGCCATGTCGGCGATCAAGGACAGTTGGGTAATCCTGCTTAAACTACGTCCAGTCGTTTCCGCATAAACGATGTGTGTGTGTGTGTGTATATTAAGGTGTTATCTGAGTAAGATGATATGAGAAGTCTGGAGACTTGGCATATAGGGTGAACCTCTGGTGTTCAGCCCTCTGCAGATATGTTGATATATGTGATATGTGTTCATTATTACCATCTAGCTTATGATACATGTCCATACAAGTAATTGACCATGCTCATTTTAATTAAAATTTTATTTCCACAAAGGTTGCATATTACTTTATTTTCATACCAACTTCATTATCCATATCATGGGCTGTTTGCGAGTACATTCAATGTACTCATTGGCTTGCCACTGGTTATTTTATTGACCAGACATGGAGGAACCAAAGTATGGAGAAGAATTCATCGTCGGAGAAGGACACATGAACTAGGACACCGCCCAATCAGAATGCCTGTTGGTTAAGGCTGATGTCATGGGTTCCCTTTTACTACCAAGTATTCTGCTAGTAGTTGTGTCGGTGTGATTGGCCTTCAAGGCCCTATCAATGTAAGACTTGACCATGATGGTCTTATATTTTATCAGACGTTAAATTTGGATGTAAGACTCTTCTTATTCAGTATATGTGTGTTCAGTGAGCATTGATCTCTGGGATCACTATACACGTGCATTTAGCAATCTTGACGCGTAAGTCGGGGTCCCCACAGAGCTGGTATGAGATCCAATTTGACTATAAGAAGCCTTAGGTAGCATGGACGAAAGCCGAGACGAATAACACTCTTAGCCCTTACACTTGAGATTTTCTACACCCTACTACCCTTTTCATACCACGCACAAATTTCTAACTCTACCCTAAAAACCTTATAGATGGCCGTCGTACCTAAGACGCTTCTGGAAACTGGCTTTCCCCTACTCTTGGGAGACAGCTTGGAGAAGTGTCAAGTACGCCGCACACCCATTTTCCTTTACCACGAGCACTGGGTCAATGCCGACACAAAGGAATATCACGTGAATGTGATCGTGAAGGCAAACAACTCCCCAACTAGTTGGTTCTTTGAAGGACAACCGCTGCAGACTTTATTATTGGCAATGGAGACGGCAGCACGAGAGGCAGTCGTGCATCTCTGTGACCTCCTTCCCGAGATGGCAAACGTGCCGGCTACCCGTCACCTATCTTTTGTTAAGGATGGACTTGAAGAGAGTTGGACACTCAACCCATCACCGGAGGAAGGAACACCACTCAGGTTCCAGACCTACTTCAGCCTCTCTACCGACACTCTAGCTCACCTTCTGATCAAGGAGTCCGTGACGCTTCACCAAGAACTCCATCAACTCAAGGACCTACTGCCCCTAGAGAAGACTAAGACAGACAAGATTAAGAAAGAAGGAGAACCCGAAGAGCAATCTGCCATCGCCTTCCGAGGAGGAATACCACCACTTAAGGCCACTCCTATACAGAGTCACCGCTTGACCGCCAAGGAATACACTGAGCTCCTCACCACTTCACGGACGAAACGTTGTCGTGATGGACCTCTTCCGACCCCTACACCCCTGAAGGAACAAGATACCCGCACAAATGAGGATGAGGAGGAAGACCCTGAAGAACCTGTATACGAGACCGAGTAATCCGTAGCTTAGATGGATGTCATAGGACAAGTTAGGAGTCCCCATGCAATGTCGAGTCCGTGTAATGGTTCGTATGAAACCATGAATGCTTGTAGTGTGTGTCCTTTCTGTTTGTGTCTTGATGCAAGCCGCGCTTTTCCGTAGGCAACATGTAAGCAACTGCATCACTATCTTAATTAATGTGTTTGCATAGGGTTCTTCAAACCTACTTGTTTGACACACTTGCACTATACCAAAGCCCCCTTATACAGGCACGCCATCCCTTTATGCTTTCCTCTCGACCACTTCGGAGTATGGACCTGTCTGATCCAAACAGGATGGTGACTGCTACTCGCACCAGTATCTTCGACAACCCTAGCACTGGTGATTCTAGCCAATAGCCAGGAGCTTGTGGGTTTGCTGAAGCTGGAGGTCACCCGGAGCAGTAGCAAGGCGACGTTCCCCCGCCACCGCCTCCTCTTAAGAACATGACTGTGGCTTAGTTCCTCGGGCTCTCCGAGAGGAACGCCAAGCCAACAACGCTGCCATCTAGCAGATAGTTCAGGCCCTAGTGAACAACTCGCCACAGGTTGGAAATGGCAATGGTCGCTCTAGTATGTCTGAGTTCATGAGGATTACGCCCCTGATATTCACTGAGACAACTGAGCCCATGGATGTCGATGACTGGATTCGCACCATTGAAGAGCTCCTCGTGTGGGTTAAGTGCACCGACGATCATGAGAAGATCCTTTATGCTTCTCACTATCTCGGAGGCACATCCACGGCTTGGTTGATGGGTTCTAGATTATGCAAGACATGCATGCTATCACTTGGGCTGTCTTAAAAAATGGGTTCCGCGCTGCTCACATTCCCGCTCGAATGATGACTATCAAGAAACGGGAGTTCCGTGCTCTAAAGCAAGGCAACATCACAGTCAAGGAATACCTGCAGAAGTTCAACCTCTTGTCGAGGTATGCGCTAGAAGATGTCAGCACTGAAGCCGCTAAGGTGGAACGCTTCATGGAAGGACTTCAGCAGTCGCTGCTATATCAGCTTGTTGTCTGTGACTGCCAGACCTTTTGTGATCTGGTAAACAAGGCTCTCATGCTGGAAGACAAGCGTTGTGCTATGGACAATACTCGCAAGAGTAAGCTGATGGGAAACGGTGGTTCCAACAACCAAAAGGCTCCTCCGTGGCAATCTGCCCCGGCAAGGGCCTAACTACCAGTAGCAGCAATACAAGACTCCGGCATTTTGCCCAAACTATCAGCCTCAGCAACATGCCAACCCCAAGCCGACAATCCATCCGCCCAACAACAGTGAGGGCAAGCCCAACATCCCAGGGTAGGTTACCCGCTTTGGATGTGGTCAGCATGGACACTACTCTAGGCAATGCCCGAACAAGAACCCCGATGCACCGCGCCCCCAATGCGCCAAATCAAGGACAGGGTCATGGAGCACCAAACAAGAATCAGGGTCCTCGTAACCAGCAGTACCATAGCAGGGGACGCGCGAATCAAATCTCCGGTAAGGAAGCCTAGGAGAACCCGGACTGCATTCTCGGTACGTCCCTCGTCAACTCCACCCCAGCAACAGTATTGTTTGATTGTGGTGCTTCACATTCTTTTGTCACCCAAAAGTTTCCTGCAAAGTGTGGTTTGAAGCCTACCCTCCTTAATGGGCAAATGGTAGTACAGACCCCGGGAGCAGTGCTAAGGACCAACCTAGGATGTAGAGGAGTTGGGATCAGCATTAACGGGATAGACTTCATAGCAAATCTCATCGTTCTTAACTTGCAAGGCTTGGACTTGATCCTTGGTATGGATAGGTTTGCCAGGCACCAAAGCATGCTGGACTGCGCTAAGAGGGCTATTACCATGACAAGTGACCAAGGGGTCAAAGTAAACTACGTCCCTAAGCCTACCTCCACTCAAGTCCCTCAGGTTAATTGCCTTTTGGAAAAAGAGTTGGACCGAGTACCAGTGGTATGCGAATACCCGAATGTCTTTCCTGATGAGCTGTCTGGGATGACTCCTAACCGATACCTGGAGTTCATCATCGAGCTCATGCTCGGGTCAAGGCCTATCTATAAGAAGCCCTATATGATGGGATTCGAGGAGCTGGCAGAGTTGAAGAAGTAGTTGGCCGAGCAGCTCAGGAAGAGATTCATTCGTCCAAGTGCCTCACCTTGGGCATCACCTGTTCTATTCGTGTCCAAGAAGGATGGGACTATGAGGCTCTGCGTCGATTACCGTTCCCTCAATGATGTCACGATAAAGAACAAGTAACCGTTCCCCAAGATTGAAGACCTATTTGACCAGTTAAATGGTGCCAAGGTATTCTCCAAGATCGATCTTAGATCGGGGTACTACCAACTGAAGATTCGGCCCGAGGACATACCTAAGACGACATACGTGACCCGGTATGGTCTATACGAGTGCACGGTCATGTCGTTTTGGTTTACCAATGCCCCCGCATACGTCATGTACCTCATGAACAAAGTCTTCATGGAATACCTGGACAAGTTTGTTGTCGTATTCATTGATGACATATTAATCTTCTCCAAATCCGAGGAAGAGCATGAGCAACACATGAGGCTGGTGTTGGAAAAACTTCGAGAGCACCAACTTTATGCGAGGTTTAGCAAGCATGAATTATGGCTGCATGAAGTTGGATTCTTGGGTCATACCATCACGGCAGATGGATTGGCGATCGATCCCACCAAGATTACTACGGTAACCAACTGGGAGTCACCAATCGATGTGAAGGAAGTTAGAAGCTTCCTCGGACTCGCGGGATACTACCGCAAGTTCATGGAAGGGTTCTCCCGCATCTCCCGACCACTGACTCAACTCTTGAAGAAGGGCAAGAAGTTCGAATGGGCGGCGGAGTGCGAAGAAAGCTTCCAGGAACTGAAGAAGAGATTGACCACCGCCCCGGTACTGGCCACTCCAGATATCAACAAGGAGTTTGTGATATACTACGATGCCTCAAGAATCGGGCTCGATGGCGTTCTGATGTAAGACAGCAGAGTCATGGCGTATCTGTGACGGCAACTGTGCCAGTACGAAGAGAACTACAACACTCATGACCTCGAGTTGGAGGTCGTGGTTCATGCCTTGAAGACGTGGCGGCATTATCTCCTGGGGAAGCGGTGCGAAATATACACCGACCACAAGACTCTGAAGTATATGTTCACCCAAAAGGAGCTGAATATGAGGCAGCGAAGGTGGTTGGAATTGATTAAGGACTACGACCTCAACATTCAATACCATCCCGATAAGTCCTATGTGGTGGCCGATGCCTTGAGGCTTAAGGCTTGCACCTTGAATGTGATAATATAGGAAAGGCTACCCGCCCTGTATGACGAGCTGGAGAGCTTCAGGTTGGAGCTGGCTGAACAAGGATTCCTGGCTAACCTCGAAGTCAAATCCACTCTGGCTGATGACATTAAAGAGGCCCAGAAGGGACACGTGAGCATCGAAGGCATCTAGAAGAAGATCAAGGAAGGCAAGGCCCCAGGATTCTAAGTGGATGAACAAGGAGTTGTGTGGTTTAGGAAACGTTTATGCGTACCCAACAAGGCTGAACTCAAGGGCTTAATCTTGCAAGAGGCCCACGACACCACCTACTCAATCCACCCTGGTGGAACCAAGATGTATCAAGACCTCAGAGAAAGATTCTTGTGGCATGGCATGAAGCGGGAAATAGCTTCATATGTCGCCAAGTGTGACGTATGCCAGTGGGTCAAAGCTGTGTACCAGCAACATGCCGGACTGCTACAACCTCTCCAGGTGCCCGAATGGAAGTGGGATAAAGTCAGTATGGACTTCATCACTGGTCTACCCAGATCTAGGAGAGGCCATGACTCCATATGGGTCATTGTCGATCACCTAACCAATGTCTCACACTTCACTCCTGTCAGCACCACTTATGGTGGCAACAAGCTAGCTAGTGTCTACATTGAGCATATTGTGAGCCTCCATGGAATTCCCAAGGAAATTGTATCGGACCGAGGCATGCAGTTCACCTCAAGATTCTGGAAGAAGTTCCAATAAGCTCTAGGAACTAAGCTCTCGTTCAGCACCGCCTTCCACCCACAAATAGGCGGACAAATGGAGCGAGTAAATCAGATACTTGAGGATATGCTCCGCGCTTGTGTCTTGGCACATGGATCCAAATGGGAAAATTGCCTGCCTTTCGCTGAGTTCTCATACAACAACAGCTACCAGTCCACTCTCCAAATGGCCCCATTCGAAGTGTTATATGGTCGTAAGTGCCGCACCCACTCAACTGGTCCGAAACTGGTGAAGGGTTGATTTTCGGGCCAGACGTCCTCCGTGAAGCTGAAGACAAGGTGCAACTTGTCAGGGAGCACCTGAAGGCAGCCAGAGAAGTGGAGTTCAACCCCAAAGACCATATGTACCTCTGCGTCACACCTCTCAAGGGTACTAAGAGTGTCCACGTCAAGGGAAACATGCTTCAAGATTCATTGGACCTTTTAAGATCACGATAAGGCGTGGAGAAGTTGCTTATCAATTGGAGCTACATCCGGATCTTTCGGGGTGTGCACAACGTCTTCCACGTGTCACAAATTCACAAGTGCCTTCAAGCGCCGAACCGTCCAGATCTTTATAAGGACATCGATCATCAAGCCATTGATCTCGAACCTAATCTCACCTACCGCGAGAGACTGATCTGCATCCTGGACGAGGCCGAGCATTGTACCAGAAGCCGCACCATCACGTACTTCAAGATCCAGTGGAGCAACCACACTGAAGCAGAAGCAACATGGGAGCGTGAAGACTATTTCAGATCCGAATTTATGTACCTTTTTAGCACCTGGCTTAGGAATCTCGTGGATGAGATTCTTGTAAGGGAGATAAGTGTGTCACACCCTGTTTTCACTTTGCCTCAACTGTAGTCCTTTCAAATTTGGATTTAATTATAAATTATAAATCAAATGCTATGAGTGCCACGATTGTCATTGATTGTATGTATGCTTGAGTGTGTGGATCTAAAAATAATTATAACATAATATTTCCATCAAAAGCCTTTTCCCCAATTTTGTTAATTCAAAACCTTGCTTTGGGGTTTGCAATACAAGTCCCTGATTTCCAGGGGGTGTCTTCAGCCAAAGATTGTATTATGATTCTATCACTATTATAACTCTACAAAATCATAAATATTTATTTTATAAAATATTTTTATATTTTATTTGCATGTCCTTTTTTGAGGCCAGAAATGATATTTCTGAGGGGAAAATTATTTTTGTACCTTAGAAAAATCTGAGAAAATTTGGAGATACTGAGAGGACATATATTTTACATACATAAGATTTTCAACCCCTATTTATGTTCAAAATATTTGAGCAAACCTTTAAAAACCTATTCTGTCTATTTTTAACTTTTGAACTATTTCCAAAATAAATATTCTCAATTAATTCCCTGTAAATTCTATCATGTTTCCCAAGCGATATTTGGTGATCATACCAACTTTCACCTCATTCCATGATGGTATGGTTCACCAATCAGTTCTAAAACCCTTTGTTGTCCAGAATCAAATTGAAGCAACTCTAGATAGCAAAGTTTGTCCAAAGGGCCTAAAACATTGCAGGAGTGCTCAATACCCCAAATGAGGAGACCCTACCAAGAATTGGATTTGTGGGGATTAATTTGCTCACATTTTACTTTAATAAGACATAACTGTCCATTTGGGGGTGTTTTCAAGTTCACACTGTCAAATTCTGTTGGGTAACGTAGCATAAATTCAAAATTTTCCTACGCATGTCCAGATCTTCCTAAAGAGAGACCAGCAACGAGAGAGGGGTAAGAGCATCTTCATACCTTTGAAGATCGCTAAGCGGAAGCGTTTGTTAGAACGCGGTTGATGGAGTCATACTCGCGGCGATTCCGATCTAGTGCCGAACAACGGCACCTCCGCGTTCAACACACGTGCAGCCCGGTGACGTCTCCCGCACCTTGATCCAGAAAGGAGGAGGGAGAGGTTGGGGAAGAAGACCAGCAACACGACGGCGTGGTGTTGGTGGAGAGACGAGGTCTCCCGGCAGGGCTTCGCCAAGCGCCGACAGAGAGGAGGAGGAAGAAGTGCAGGGCTGCGCCGAGGGAGAGGGAAAACCGTGTCCTCCAAAGGCCAAAAGTGCCCACTATATATAGGGGAAGGGGAGAGGGGGTGCCACCCCTAGGGTTCCCACCCTAGGGGGTGCGACAGCCCTCCCAGATGGGGTTTGTGGCGGCCAGATGAGGGAGGAGGGGTGGCGCACCCCTCTGGTGGGCCTAAGGCCCACCTAAGTTAGGGTTCCCCCCTCTCCCCTTTTTTCTGGTGCACATGGGCTGGGTGGGGGGCGCACCAGCCCACTTAGGGGCTGGTTCCCTTCCCCACTTAGCCCATCTAGCCTCCCGTGGTCGTCACCCCCTTTCGGTGGCCCCCCGGGACCACCTCCGGAGGTCCCGGTGGTCCCGGTACGTTACCGGTGATGCCCGAAACACTTCCGGTGTCCGAAACCATCCATCCTATATATCAATCTTTACCTCCGGACCATTCCGGAGATCCTCGTGACGTCCAGGATCACATCCGGGACTCCGAACAACTTTCGGTAATCTCGTATAACAATTCCCTATAACCCTAGCGTCATCGAACCTTAAGTGTGTAGACCCTACGGGTTCGGGAGACAGGCAGACATGACCGAGACACCTCTTTGGCCAATAACCATCAGCGGGGTCTGGATACCCATGGTGGCTCCCACTAGCTCCACGATGATCTCATCGGATGAACCACGATGTCAAGGATTCAATCAATCCCGTATACGATTCCCTTTGTCTGTCGGTATAGAACTTGCCCGAGATTCGATCGTCGGTATACCTATACCTTGTTCAATCTCGTTACCGGTAAGTCTCTTTACTCGTTCCGTAGCACGTCATCGTGTGATTAACTCCTTAGTCACATTGAGCTCATAATGATGTTCTACCGAGTGGGCTCAGAGATACCTCTCCGTCACACGGAGTGACAAATCCCGATGTCGATTCGTGCCAACCCAACAGACACTTTCGGAGGTACCCGTAGTGCACCTTTATAGTCACCCAGTTATGTTGTGACGTTTGATACACCCAAAGCACTCCTACGGTATCCGGGAGTTGCACAATCTCACGGTCGAAGGAAAAGATACTTGACATTAGAAAAGCATTAGCATACGAACAATACGATCTAGTGCTAGGCTTAGGATTGGGTCTTGTCCACCACATCATTCTCCCAATGATGTGATCCCGTTATCAATGACATCCAATGTCCATGATCAGGAAACCATGATCATCTATTGAATAACGAGCTAGCCAACTAGAGGCTTGCTAGGGACACATTGTGATCTATTCATTCACACATGTATTACCGTTTCCTGTTAATACAATTATAGCATGAACGATAGACGATTATCATGAACAAGGAAATATGATAATAACCATTTTATTATTGCCTCTAGGGCATATTTCCAACAGTCTCCCACTTGCACTAGAGTCAATAATCTAGTTACATTGTGATGTATCGAACACCCATAGCATCATGGTGTTGATCATGTTCTGCTCGTGGAAGAGGTTTAGTCAATGGGTCTGCAATATTCAGATCCGTGTGTACTTTACAAATATCTATCACTCCACTCTGGACATGGTCCTGGATGGAGTTGTAGCGGTGCTTGATGTGCTTCGTCTTCCGGTGAAACCTGGGCTCCTTGGCTATGGCAATGGCTCTAGTGTTATCACAGAAGAGTGTCATAGGACCCGACGCGCTTGGAACCACTCCAAGGTCGGTGATGAGCTCCTTCATCCAAATTCCTTCATGAGCCGCTTCTGAAGCAGCTATGTACTCCGCTTCACATGTAGATGCTGCCACGACTTCTTGCTTGCTGCTGCACCAGCTCACTGCCCCACCATTCAACACATATACGTATCCGGTTTGTGACTTAGAGTCATCCGGATCTGTGTCGAAGCTAGCATCGACGTAACCCTTTACGACGAGCTCTTCGTCACCTCCATAAACGAGAAACATTTCCTTAGTCCTTTTCAGGTACTTAAGGATATTCTTGACCGCTGTCCAGTGTTCCGCACCGGGATTACTTTGGTACCTCCCTACCAAGCTTATCGCAAGGTTTATATCAGGTCTGTTACACAGCATGGCATACATTAGAGAGCCCACGGCTGAAACGTAGGGGACAGAACTCATCTTCTCTCTATCTGCTGCCGTGGTCGGCGACTGAGTCTTACTCAATCTCATACCTTGCAAAACTGGCAAGAACCCTTTCTTTGAGTTTTCCATATTGAACTTCTTCAATATCTTGTCAAGGTATGTACTCTGCGAAAGACCTATGAGGTGTCTCGATCTATCTCTATAGATCTTGATGCCTAATATGTATGCAGCTTCTCCAAGGTCCTTCATTGAAAAACTCTTGTTCAAATAGGCCTTTATGCTCTCCAACATCTCTATATCATTCCCCATCAATAATATGTCATCCACATATAGTACGAGGAAAGCTACAGAGCTCCCACTCACTTTCTTGTACAGACAGGCTTCTCTGTAAACCTGTATGAACCCAAACGCTTTAATCACCTCATTAAAGCGAATGTTCCAACTCCGAGATGCTTGCACCAGCCCATAGATGGAGCGCTGGAGCTTGCACACTTTGTTAGCACCCTTAGGGTCGACAAAACCTTCTGGTTGCATCATATACAACTCTTCCTTAAGGTTCCCGTTAAGGAACGCTGTTTTGACGTCCATTTGCCAAATTTCATAATCATAAAAGGCGGCAATTGCTAACATGATTCAGACTGATTTCAGCTTCGCTACGGGTGAGAAAGTCTCATCATAGTCAACTCCTTGAATTTGTTGAAAACCCTTTGCGACAAGTCGAGCTTTGTAAACGGTTACATTACCGTTCGCATCAGTCTTCTTCTTGAAGATCCATTTATTTTCTATGGCTCGCCGGTCATCGGGCAAGTCCACCAAAGTCCATACTTTGTTCTCATACATGGATCCTATCTCGGATTTCATGGCCTCAAGCCATTTGTTGGAATCCGGGCCCGCCATCGCTTCTTCATAGTTCGAAGGTTCACCGTTGTCTAACAACATGATTTCCATCACAGGGTTGCCATACCATTCTAGTGTGGAGCGTACCCTTGTGGACCTTCGTGGTTCAGTAGTAACTTGATCCGAAGCTTCATGATCATCATCATTAACTTCCTCTTCAGTCGGTGTAGGCACCACAGGAACAACTTCTTGCGCTGCGCTACTTTCCTGTTCGAGAGGGGGTGTAATTACCTCATCAAGTTCTACCTTCCTCCCACTTACTTCTTTCGAGAGAAACTCTTTCTCTAGAAAGGATCCGTTCTTGGCAACAAAGGTTTTACCTTCGGATCTAAGATAGAAGGTATACCCAATAGTTTCCTTAGGGTATCCTATGAATACGCATTTCTCCGCTTTGGGTTCGAGCTTTTCTGGTTGAAGTTTCTTCACATAAGCATCACAGCCCCAAACTTTAAGAAACGACAACTTAGGTTTCTTGCCAAACCACAGTTCATACGGTGTCGTCTCAACGGATTTAGACGGTGCCCTATTTAAAGTGAATGCTGCAGTTTCTAATGCATATCCCCAAAATGATAGCGGTAAGTCGGTGAGAGACATCATAGATCGTACCATATCTAATAAAGTGCGATTACGACGTTCAGACACTCCGTTGCGCTGCGGTGTGCCAGGCGGCGTCAGTTGTGAAACGATTCCACACTTCCTTAGGTGTGCGCCAAACTCGTGACTCCAATATTCTCCTCCACGATCAGATCGTAGACATTTAATCTTTCTGTCACGTTGATTCTCAACCTCACTCTGAAATTCCTTGAACTTTTCAAACGTCTCAGATTTGTGCTTCATCAAGTAGATATACCCATACCTACTCAAATCATCGGCGAGAGTGAGAACATAACGATAACCACCGCGAGCTTTAGCGTTCATTGGACCACACACATCAGTATGTATTATTTCCAATAAGTTGGTTGCTCTCTCCATTATTCCTGAGAATGGAGTCTTAGTCATCTTGCCCATAAGGCACGGTTCGCATGTGTCAAATGATTCAAAGTCAAGAGACTCTAGCAGTCCATCAGTATGGAGCTTCTTCATGCGCTTAACGCTGATATGACCAAGGCGGCAGTGCCACAAGTATGTGGGGCTATCGTTATCAACTTTGCATCTTTTGGTACTCACACTATGAATATGTGTAACATCACGATCGAGATTCATCAAGAATAAACCATTCACCAGCGGAGCATGACCATAAAACATATCACTCATATAAATAGAACAACCATTATTCTCTGACTTAAATGAGTAGCCGGCTCGCATTAAGCAAGACCCTGATACAATGTTCATGCTTAAAGCTGGTACTAAATAACAATTATTAAGGTTTAAAACTAATCCCGACGTTAGATGTAGAGGTAGCGTGCCGACGGCGATCACATCGACCTTTGAACCATTCCCGACGCGCATCGTCACCTCGTCCTTGGCCAGTCTCCGCTTATTCCGCAGTTCCTGCTTTGAGTTGCAAATGTGAGCAACAGCACCGGTATCAAATACCCAGGAGCTACTACGAGCGCTGGTAAGGTACACATTAATAACATGTATATCACATATACCTTTAATGTTGCCGGCCTTCTTGTCCGCTAAGTATTTGGGGCAGTTCCGCTTCGAGTGACCATTTCCCTTGCAGTAGAAGCACTCAGTCTCAGGCTTGGGTCCGTTCTTTTTCTTCTTCCCGGCATCTGGCTTACCGGGCGCGGCAACAGCTTTGTCGTCTTTCTTGAAGTTCTTCTTACCCCTGCCTTTCTTGAAACTAGTGGTCTTGTTGACCATCAACACTTGATGCTCCTTCTTGATTTCTACTTCTGCAGACTTGAGCATCGAGTACAGCTCGGGAATGGTTTTCTCCATCCCTTGCATGTTGTAGTTAAGCACAAAGCCTTTGTAGCTTGGTGGGAGAGACTGGAGGATTCTGTCAATGATAGCATCATCCGGAAGTTTGACTCCAAGTGAAGTCAGACGACCGTGTAACCCAGACATTTTGAGTATGTGCTCACTGACAGAACTGTTCTCCTCCATCTTACAGCTGAAGAACTTGTCGGAGACTTCATATCTCTCGACACGGGCATGAGCTTGAAAAACTAGCTTCAGCTCTTGGAACATCTCATATGCCCCGTGTTGCTCAAAACGTCTTTGGAGCCCCGTTTCTAAACTGTATAACATGCCACACCTGACCAGAGAGTAGTCATCACTCCGCGCTTGCCAGACGTTTAGAACGTCCTGCGCTGCTGCGGGAGCGGGAGGGTCACCTAGCGGCGCATTAAGGACATAAGCCTTTTTAGCTGCTTCAAGGATGAGCTTCAGGTTGCGAACCCAGTCCGCATAGTTGCTACCATCATCTTTCAGCTTGTTTTTCTCTAGGAATGCATTGAAGTTGAGGTTGACGTTGGACATCTACAATATTTATAAAGACAACTTTTAGACTAAGTTCATGAAAATTAAGTTCATTTAATCAAATTAAGTATGAACTCCCACTTAAATCGACATCCCTCTAGTCATCTAAGTGATACATGATCCATGTTGACTAACCCGTGTCCGATCATCACGTGAGACGGACTAGTCACCATGGTGAGCAACTTCATGCTGATCGTATCCAACCATACGACTCATGTTCGACCTTTCGGTCTCTTGTATTCGAGGTCATGTCTGTACATGCTAAGCTCGTCGAGTCAACCTAAGTGTTTCGCGTGTGTAAATCTGGCTTACACCCGTTGTATGCGAACGTTAGAATCTATCACACCCGATCATCACGTGGTGCTTCGAGACAACGAACCTTCGCAACGGTGCACACTTAGGGGAATACGTTCTCGAAATTTTAAGAGGGATCATCTTATTATGCTACCGTCATTCTAAGCAATAAGATGTAAAACATGATAAACATCACAATGCAATCATATAGTGACATGATATGGCCATTATCATCTTTGCTCTTTCGATCTCCATCTTCAGGCATTGCATGATCATCATCGTCACCGGCGTGACACCATGATCTCCATCATCATGATCTCCATCATCGTGTCTCCGTGAAGTCGTTACGCCAACTACTACTATCACTACTACTACAGCTAACCGTTAGCAATGAAGTAAAAGTAGTAAGCACATGGCGTTGCATCTCATACAATAAATTAAGACAACTCTTATGGCTCCTGCCGGTTGTCATACTCATCGACATGCAAGTCGTGAAACCTATTACAATAACATGATCATCTCATACATCATACATGCAACATCACAACTTTGGCCATATCACATCACATGTCAAACCCTGCAAAAACAAGTTAGACGTTCTCTAATTGTTGTTGCAAGTTTTACGTGGCTGATTTGGGTTTCTAGCAAGAACGCCTTCTTACCTACGTGACAGCCACAAAAATGATATGCCAAAGCTATTTACCCTTCATAAGGACCCTTTTCATCAAATCCAATCCAACTAGAGTAGGAGAGACAGACACCCGCTAGCCACCTTTATGCACGATGTGCATGTTTGTCGGTGGAACCAGTCTCACGTAAGCGTACGTGTAAGGTCGGTCCGGGCCGCTTCATCCCACAATACCGCCGGAAAAGAATAAGACTAGTAATGGCAAGCAAATTGACAAACCATCGCCCACAACTTTTGTGTTCTACTCGTGCATGGAATCTACGCATAGAAAACCTGGCTCGGATGCCACTGTTGGGTAACGTAGCATAAATTCAAAATTTTCCTACGCATGTTCAGATCTTCCTATGGAGAGACCAGCAACGAGAGAGGGGTAAGAGCATCTTCATACCTTTGAAGATCGCTAAGCGGAAGCGTTTGTTAGAACGCGGTTGATGGAGTCGTACTCGCGGCGATTCCGATCTAGTGCCGAACAACGGCACCTCCGCGTTCAACACACGTGCAGCCCGGTGACGTCTCCCGCACCTTGATCCAGCAAGGAGGAGGGAGAGGTTGGGGAAGAAGAACAGCAACACGACGGCGTGGTGTTGGGGGAGAGACGAGGTCTCCCGGCAGGGCTTCGCCAAGCGCCGGCAGAGAGGAGGAGGAAGAAGTGCAGGGCTGCGCCGAGGGAGAGGGAAAACCGTGTCCTCCAAAGGCCAAAAGTGCCCACTATATATAGGGGAAGGGGAGAGGGGGTGCCACCCCTAGGGTTCCCACCCTAGGGGGTGCGGCATCCCTCCCAGATGGGGTTTGTGGCGGCCAGATGAGGGAGGAGGGGTGGCGCACCCCTCTGGTGGGCCTAAGGCCCACCTAAGTTAGGGTTCCCCCCTCTCCCCTTTTTTCTGGTGCACATGGGCTGGGTGGGGGGTGCACCAGCCCACTTAGGGGCTGGTTCCCTTCCCCACTTAGCCCATCTAGCCTCCCGTGGTCGTCACCGCCTTTCGGTGGCCCCCCGGGACCACCTCCGGTGGTCCCGGTGGTCCCGGTACGTTACCGGTTATGCCCGAAACACTTCCGGTGTCCGAAACCATCCATCCTATATATCAATCTTTACCTCCGGACCATTCCGGAGCTCCTCGTGACGTCCTGGATCTCATCCGGGACTCCGAACAACTTTCGGTAATCTCGTATAACAATTCCCTATAACCCTAGCGTCATCGAACCTTAAGTGTGTAGACCCTACGGGTTCGGGAGACAGGCAGACATGACCGAGACACCTCTCTGGCCAATAACCATCAGCGGGGTCTGGATACCCATGGTGGCTCCCACTAGCTCCACGATGATCTCTTCGGATGAACCACGATGTCAAGGATTCAATCAATCCCGTATACGATTCCCTTTGTCTGTCGGTATAGAACTTGCCCGAGATTCGATCGTCGGTATACCTATACCTTGTTCAATCTCATTACCGGTAAGTCTCTTTACTCGTTCCATAGCACGTCATCGTGTGATTAACTCCTTAGTCACATTGAGCTCATGATGATGTTCTACCGAGTGGGCCGAGAGATACCTCTCCGTCACACGGAGTGACAAATCCCGATCTCGATTCGTGCCAACCCAACAGACACTTTAGGAGGTACCCGTAGTGCACCTTTATAGTCACCCAGTTACGTTGTGACGTTTGATACACCCAAAGCACTCCTACGGTATCCGGGAGTTGCACAATCTCACGGTCGAAGGAAAAGATACTTGACATTAGAAAAGCATTAGCATACGAACAATACGATCTAGTGCTAGGCTTAGGATTGGGTCTTGTCCACCACATCATTCTCCCAATGATGTGATCCCGTTATCAATGACATCCAATGTCCATGATCAGGAAACCATGATCATCTATTGACTAACGAGCTAGCCAACTAGAGGCTTGCTAGGGACACATTGTGATCTATTCATTCACACATGTATTACTGTTTCCTGTTAATACAATTATAGCATGAACGATAGACGATTATCATGAACAAGGAAATATGATAATAACCATTTTATTATTGCCTCTAGGGCATATTTCGAACAAATTCGTCCAATGGAGCTCAAATTTGCTAGAGCATCCTAATTTTGCCTAAAACCCAATCGTGTTAACTTTCAACATCATTGGCGAAGGTTAGCTGCCCCAAACCCAAATTAAACACCTTCAACCAGATTGGTCAAACATCATCTAGCACTCTCTACACCCACACCCTTCACTCCAAACTCCTAGCACACGGTGCGAGCACCAATCCTCAACTGCAGACGAGTGGCCCCTCCCTGGTTCAAAGTGAGTGAACCAAAAACCCCAATTTAGCTTCTGATTGAATGCTAGCAAAACTTCTTTAAGCACCTCCCTTTGACCAACACTGATCCTCTCGGTTCCTAGCAACCAGAGGGCATCTAAATCACCCAACAGACACCCCAGATAAGGCCAAACCACGCTAGAGCGCGCCAGCATGCTGTGACATGCCAAAGATGCGCTCTGGACGCGCTACGGAGTGCACCCGAGGCTAGGGAGGCTAGCCCTGGTCGGTTCTCACCTGCCCACAGTGTCTCTCCTCACCCCCGACAACGACTCGACTCAGGGAAGCCTCAGGGCCCCTTCTCCCCCTTCTCCACTGACACACGCGACGCGTGCTCGTGTGCACTCGATTCGGTCAAGAGGACGTGGCCCTACAGCACGCCTGCACAGCCTCCCCCGCTCCTCCCGTTCGGTCCATGGAAGTCCTAAATCACGTCCGCAAACCGTGGTTACGGCCCCAAGCTGTCTCTCCCTCTCCTACAGCCGTGGAAAAAACCACAGGCGCTCCCCCGCTCGGTGCCCCATCACCAGCCTATAAATAGCCCCCCTCATTCTTGCACCTCACACCTCTCCTTCCCACCTCTAATCGAGCCCCTAGCATCCCCATTTGAGCAAGGAGAGCCCCGGTGCTCTAGATCGACCGAGGCGCCGCCGGGTCGGAGCTCCATCATTCTTTGGCTATAGGCCCGCTCGCGAGCTCCTCTCGCCTTCCTAGTGACCGCAGGGGGCTCAAAGACCTTCTCCACCACTCCGCTAAGCATTTCCCCGCTCGGAATACCCTCCTCCACCACAACCCAAAGCTCCTCCGCCGTGGTCTCGTGGTCGACGGTGACGCATGCCCTCCCCATCGTTTTAAAATTGGTTTTTAGATTATTTCTACAGGATATATTATTTAATCAAATTTAAATATTTTTCGATCATAATTCTTCTAAAAATATGTAGAATTTATTAGTGTTGTTGTACAAATTTTTACAAATACTTTTGTGAACAACTTCAATTAAATACGTAGTTTGGGTATATTTAGCTTCTGTTAATAAGACTTTAAAAATACCTTTTTACTTCAAAAAGTGAAACAAACATTTTTAAAACTAAAGATGGAATTTCTCATAATAGGTTAACATTTGTAAAAAGTGTTTGTGCTCTGTTTTTCAGTGTGCTTCTTCTTATTATTAGATTTAATACGATGATAGATCACGCATTTGATGAAGGAATTGGACCCCGAAGACCTCGAAGACCCCGGATACCTAGCTGATCAAAGCAAGCAGCCCTTTGACCATGTCTGAGACAATATTTTACGGATGACATATTGATTACTTATTCCGATGCATATAGTTAAGATTAATCGGTGCACCCCAACATGGTGCTTCCAATAGCTCCTCTCGGGCACTTGCATTGAGCATGACCCTACCATCTATGAGGGTCAGGCTGATAAATGTTGACAAGTAGATAGTAGTGCTATGCATAGGATGAGCATATGTATGGTGACGGTAATGCCGAGTTGACATCAAAGGTTTTATGAAAACCCCGTCGGGTGCCACTAGTGGCTGAGGGTGATGGTGTTGAGCTGGATGATCACTTGAGAAAGAAGTGGTGTACCAGCAATGTTTTGAGTTAGTAGTTTCGTAAATGGGATTAGATTTATGATGGTTCAACCGTCCCAACCTTACATGTGCGACCACGATACCCCTTTATGGGACGCGGTTTCGTTGCTTACTTTGGTCGGTGCTAGCGAAGAGCCCGCATTACTAGTGGTGGGAGTTATGTAGTCACTCTCGTGAAGGGGTCATATCAGGTAGGTCGACTATGTCGTTTTTACGTGTTCCGGGCACATCGTTGGTCCCTGCATGGATGATATGGTCAAGATTTGGTGCTCGTAAGACGTACATCATGTGGGATGGGTACCAATCGAGTGGACTCTTTGTCTAGTGTCGTCAGGGGAAAGACAATGATCGGGTAATAACCTCAGATATGTTATATACCGCGAGTCATGGATGACACGAAAGTTTCCCGGATCTCGTGGGTATAGCATACAACCTCTGAAGAGTGTAAAACTATTCGAATATGTCCACGGTCAAGGGCAGTTGGGTAATCCTGCTTAAACTATGTCCAGCCGTTTCCGCGTAAACCAAGTGCATGCGTGTGTGTGTGTGTGCGTGTGTTTGTGTGTATTAAGGTGTTATCTAAGTAAGATGATATGACAAGCCTGGAGACTTGTCATATAGGGTGAACCTGTGGTGTTAAGCCCTCTTTAGATATGTTGATATATGTGACCTGTTTTCATGATTACATATAGCTTGTGATGCATGTCCATACAAGTAATTGACCATGCTCATCTTAATTAAAATTTGCTTTCCTCAAATGCTACATATTACTTTATTTTCATACCAACTGCATTATCCATATCATGGGCTGTTTGCGAGTACATTCAATGTACTTATTGGCTTGCCACTGGTTATTTTATTGACCAGACATGGAGTAACCAGAGTATGGAGAAGAATTCATCGTCGGAGCGAACACGCGAACTAGGACGCTTCCTAGTCAGAATGCATGTTGGTTAAGGCTGATGGCATGGTTCCCGTTTACTAGCAAGTATTCCTCTAGTAGTTGTGTTGGTGTGATTGGCCTTCTAGGCCCTATCTATGTAAGACTTGACCATGATGGTTCTATATTGTATCATACATTCAATTCGGATGTAAGACTCTTGTTATTCAGTATCTGTGTGTTCAGTGAGCATTGATCTCTTGGATCACTGTACATATGCATTCGGCGATCTCGACACGTAAGTCGGGGTCCCCACATAAAGTCTTGTTGGAACTCCATTTCAGTGAGTTCCTTAGAGGTCTTAAGGTGAGACAAAATGGTCCATGTGTGGTCTAAGATCTCATGTAGATAATAGTGATGTTTCTTCACTGCATTCTGAGTCGCATTTAGATCTTGCACAATGTTACCAAATTGACGCTTTACCCATTTGTGGTTGTGATCAACCTTCTGATGAAGACTTAGCAAAAGCTCACGATCAGTCATCACACACGGTGCAGATTCGCGTGGGGCTTTACCTCTGGTAGGCGAGTCTTGAGAAGCAGCGTCGTGATGAGTGGAGTAGGACACAGCTTTGCGAAATTTTCCATCAAGGTGCCGAGATCCTTCATCAAACACATTTGTTACTTTTCTTTCAATAATCTCAAAGAATTTCTTAACAACTTCTTGTGGAGGTAAGTAGCTTAGGTGATTCTGAAAAACTAACTTGTAAGGAACTGTGGGTCTAGCCCTGATGAATTTCATAATCAATGATGCATAAGGCTTCGGATCAAATGGTGAGAGAGCGGTGTTGCCCAAAGTCCTCATGAAGAAATCATGAAGATTTATTGGAATCCCATGGATGATATTGAATACAAAATTATTCATGATTCTCACAACTTCTTCATCGTCACAGTTATGACCCTTGACTGGATAGAGGGTTTTGGTCAAAATGTGGTAAACTATCCCGGACACATAAATCAATTCCTTCATGAGGAATGCAGTTCTTGGTGGCATTCCAGGGGCCAAAGGCTTCATCAGCACTTACATCATATGATTGGACAATTCAGTTTCTTCATAGATGCATCTGACTCCCTCTGAGGGAATTGGAACTGGGATTGCACGAAGTTATTCCGTGGCACGAACTTTTTAATGAGTGTTTTGAGTCATCTAGTCAAGGACCCAAGTGTTGACATCTGAGACATCACCTGAAATGTGAAAAATAGCATAGAATTGAAGAATCATTTCCTCATTCTAGTCATGGATGTCCATGCAGAATGGCAGTAGTCCAGTGTCAAAAAGAACATGAAGAACTTGAGCAAAGCAAGGAATGTTCTCCATATATGCATCAGGAATTACCGATGCTGGAAAACTTTGTCCGTGTTGAAGAGTACAACGCCGTAGTAATTGAGCTGAGTATTGGTCCAGAATCTGTTGCACCGTATCCTTGGAGAGTCAAAAGGATTTGCGTCGATGAAATAGTGATGTTCATAAAATAATCTTGCCTTGTCAAATTTTGGCATTTTTGTTCAAGTGTAAGGTTGAAGAGTTTGGGGTTCAAGATTTGGCTTGAAGCGGCCCACAAGACTTCAAAGATCTTCGGTTTGAGGAATTTCAGCCACAACCATTGCATATTGTGGATTATCAACATGAGGTTCAGAGGCAGTTTCTTCAGTCTGAGGAACATGTTCTTTGGACAAACTTTTCTTAGTGTGAGGAATATGGTGCGCAGATTCATAAATTTCTGGTGCAGCAGTTTCTTCAGTAGATGTTTGATTGGCAGTGTTTCCAGGTGATGTAGTTGATCCAGTCTCTGGGATAGACTTCAACGGAGTGCTCTTGTGTTCATACCCTGTATGAATTTGCTCAATAGCTGCAGGGGATTGAGGAACTTGAGGAATTGGAGTGGTTAATGGTAAGTTGGGATGAGCCTCTCCCCAGTAGTCTTCATTGATCAGTGGTGTTGTGCTCCCAATCTCCACTTCTTCATCTTTTTATTCATCTCCCGATGGGGTTGTACATTAGGGGTAGACCTACATACCTGCTTCCCTAGGACCACCTAGGACCCCTTACGAACATCAGCATCTTTAAAGTCACCGGTGTAGTCTCGACCTCACTCGGTACAACATACCGTCACTCGGCCTGCCTGGAGTCACTCGGATCGCCTTGTATCAGTCGGATGCATCCTCGCACTCGGACCACAACAAGGTGAAGGCACCGAAGAGGCTACAACAGCTAAGTACTTAATCCATGAGATGAAGTGCATTGAAGACCGATGTTACCAGGAACGCCAAGAGTTATAACTGCCGTTTCTAGCATTAAATCACCTTGTAATGAAGCTGGACCGGTCGTGGCATATATTATATAAGCCACTCCCGGGGTCCAGCTCAAGGGTTCATGGCCTTGTAATCTTTCATACACCATAAGAAAACATCATCCTCGAGACTCGAGACGTAGGGTTCTGTAACGCCCAAGATGCGATCCTATCCTTATTTTTGGCACGAGGGCCTCGACAGGGATAGAAACGCATCTTGTCGTTTTGCAAGAATGGATATCGTTACAAGTACATGTACTGAAAAGATGAGTATAAGGATTTGGCTTACAATCGCCACAAGCTACATCAAGATCACATCAATACAACAATATACAGTCATCATGTAGAAGAGCAGGGTTCGACTACAGACGAAAACAAATGATAAAAGAACGACGTCCATCCTTGCTATCCCAGGCTGCCGCCCTGGAACCCATCCTCGATTGATGATGATGAAGAAGAAACTCCAAATAGAACAATCATCGCGCTCACATCAAAGTAACTCTATACATGTACCTACAACTGTTGTTGTAGTAATCTGTGAGCCACAGGGACTCTACAATCTCATTTCCAAAGGTATCAAGACTAGCAAAGCTTAATGGGTGAGGTATGGTTAAGTGGTGTGCATCAAGCGACTAAGCATTTATTTGAGGTGGCTAACTTACGAGTTCAATAATAAGAGGGGGATGATCTACTCATAGTAGGGCGTGAACTAATAATGATCAAATGAATGATCCTGAACCCTACTTACGTCAGACTAACACCACCGTTTCCTCGATCAGAGAAGGAGATCATGAAAGAGACAGTCATGGTTATGCACTCAGTTGGCAAGTTTTAATTAAGTTTACCTCAAGTTATCTAGAACCGGATGTTAAACAAAGTTTCCAAGTCTGCACATAACCGCAGGCATGACTTTCTGAAATATTTAACCCTGCAGGGGTGCTCCAACTAGTCTATCACAAACTAACACACGATGTGTTGGAATTACCTCGATGAGGGAAAACACGTGATCTCCTCAAGTTCCTATTGGAAAACCTCAACCTCCAGATAGCCAAAAGTATCCTTAGAATCTCACGCACGAGACGCTCGATAAAGGTAAAACAAGGTCCCCCGGCGTGTCGACGTTCCCAATAGGAGCTAAGTATCTCATTCTCAGGACACGAGGGATAAGATGTACGAAGGCCAGATAGAAATCCCCCGAGTTGCTGCGGGTGGCTCCGCACAGTGCTTTGTTTTGGACCAGCACCATCAACACTGCCCCCCTGTATTATGTTGAATTACTCCTCGGGTTCATGAATCCCTATGTTTTTCAGTATTATTATGTTGGGCAAATATAGTACCAATGTTGGGCCTTGCCAGACGAGTTTTATCCCAAAACGAAAATCTAGGGGTTCCCCATAACAACACCAAGCATGTTAGGAGTGCTCATTTATGGAACATAACACTGGTAGCCGAAACTAAGGGCGGCAAAGGTGGAACAAAACACCAGGTTAGAAACCCAAGCCTTCCACCTTTTACCAAGTATATAGGGGCATTAAATTAATTAGCAATAATATGGTGATATAACAAGAAACCCATGTTGGAAGATGGAAGCAACTGCACCTGCAACTAGCAACGCTATCAAAAGGCTGAGCATGCGATAACACAGCCAAACAAGGTTTGCTCGGTAGTAGAAAGATTACAGGTTTTCATGGTAATGTTGGCAGGAAGATACTTAACAGGTGGTAGGCAGCGAGACATAGCAAAAGAAATGAGACAACTAGCATGGCAATGATAGTAATGGTATCTAGGGAAATGAACATGTTGCCCGAGATCCCGCTTGGAAGAAGAACGAATCCGTGAAGCAAACGAAGCGATGTAGGCGAATTGATCCTCGCATTCCGATACGCTTGCGAAACTGTATCGAGAATAAGCAAACTGGAAACAAGAATCAACACACAATATTCACCACGACACATGCATGATATGATGCACAACCGAATATGATGCATGTCCATTTCAATTATGCAAGGCATGACATGGCAATTCACGAGAGTCAAACACAATACATTAAGTGAACCTCAATATGGAATGAATGGCATATTGACGAAACTCCACATACCAATTCATTAGTTTACACCTGTTTAGGTACATGGCAATATGAAATGTTGTTTAAACATGGCAAGAGGTGAAGCGCTAACAAATATCTATCTCGGAATTTTAAATGAGGTCGGAAACGACATACAGAATTTCCGAAACGATCCCACATGTTAACTTTGAAATCTCTCCAGATCTATCCTAAAGATATTTTAAGTTTGTTAAACTGCAAAATAAAGAGGTACAAAATTCTACGCGTCATTCGAGTCGATTTACATATAAAGATCATTGCAAACAGCGCTACGGTTCAAAAGATATGATCACCGCAAGATATGATGTGACGAATGCAATATGTATGCAAATGACAGCCACAAGCATTCCAAACCATGAAGGCAGCAAGATATTACGAAACTACACGAGATTCTAAGTAGGTTTCATATAGGGCACGTATAAAACACAGCAACGGTTCAACAATTACAAGCAAAACAAGAAATAGCTACAATTTGCCAAAAACAGCAACATGGCATTTCTACACCCTAAAATAACACGCTATGTAATTCTAAAATGCTCAAACAAGACATGAGGCAGTAGTGGTCAATATGCACAACACCACCCTACTAAATACATCTAGCATGGAAGCATGGATCACTAGGAAAAGAACTAACAAAATGGCTAGTAGCACACAATTTCAGACTTAGTGAAAATATCAGTTTAATAGTGCAGTTTTTAACCAGGTGGTATATTGGCAGCACTAAAACTATATGCTATAGGGCATAGAATGGCATGATATTTACGGCATGCTAGAGAATCTTAAGCACTACAAATAACTCCATTGCACCAACCCCAAAGGAGATGTAGATCACTAGCAAATGTCATGGCAAGACAGCAACAAAATATTACAGATTCCAGACTTAGAATATTTCAGCATCTCAAAACAACACTATTTTCTAGCATGTTGGCAACAAGCAAACAACACCTAAACATGGATTTATATATCAACCAAAATTACCAGGAGCTAGCATACATGTCCAAGGGCATAACTCATGTTCAAAACTAATTCATATCATGCACGGAATAATACACACGAAATAAACAAGAGGGCAACATGGCAAAATATCATGCACACTAACTTGCACAAAAGATAAAAATAAATGCACAGTTAAATTCTATGGATTTTTCTACCCGAAAAACGTATATAATATATGGGTTTCTAAATAAAACTAGTACCACCACATATATGCGAGAATATGACCTAAACCCGACATAGCAAACTATTTATGCCACCTACATGAAAACAACAAGACAACTATTTCTACCATGGATGGAAATACATTGCAAACAACATTAACATTTTACATACTAGTATTGAGAAGTCGGGATACACACATAAATAGCTACGAAATGAATCACCTAACATAACAACACACAAAACTATGCAAACAGGAGGTCTAACAACTTTAAATATGCATGCAAGTTGGAAAACATTAATCTACACTGAATTCTACCCGTTTTACATATATAGCTTGTTGCTATCCGTTGCACGGTTTAAAAGATACGGGCAATTAATATACACGATTTTTTCTGAAATTATGTAGGTCCTCATAATAGCAAAATCGCCACACGGAATAAAATCATTAACGGGCCGAAATACACATGGGCCAAACAAGGAGCATGGCACAATATACTTAAAATACGCACGGGGCGAAGGTTAGGGCTCACCTCGATGACTCTTGGGCTGGCCTGGTAGAGGGGCTAAGGAGGCGAAGCATGATCTGGGGCTGGGCTAGCTCGCTCGATGCTGGGCTGACTGGCCACGGGCTGGAGCGGGCCGAATTGGCCGAGGGGGCGGCTTGGCCGCGAAGAGAGGTGGCTGGGCCAGTGCGGTTGCGCTGGGCGAAGGCCCACCTGGCACCACCGTTCAACGGGGCCGTTCCCGATCTGCATCCGACTGGATTCAGCGGCGAGGCGGAGCGCATGGCAATGCGGCGGCTTGCCATAGGCGGGATCTGCGGCGGTAGTTGGTGAGGGCTTCGGCTGGCGGCGGGAGCGGCCGGCGGCGTCAGGGTTCCGGGGAACCGCGGCCAGCGACAGAGCAGAGAGCCGCGATGGGGCAAGGCCGCGGGAGCAGGGAGCGATCTGCTCGGGGGCTCCTCCCTCGGGCACTCGGGGCAGTAGCTCGGGGATCCGGAACTAGCTCGCGGGCGGCGGCCGACGGATCTGGGCCTGGGAGGGCCAGATGTGGGCTCGGGCGGGCCTGGCTGGTGGAGGAGAGAGAGACTTGGGAAGATCTGGCTAGCGGCTAGGGTTAGGTTAGCACAAGAACCAAGGAGGGGTTAGGGTTTGATGATTTGGGGTCTACATATAGCAAATGGGGATATGTTAGGGGTTTTTCCCATCCGATTTGAACCCTACGATCGTGATCGGACCGTCTCGGTCATGAGCTTAGGCTAGGTGGTCTTAGTGGCTGTGTGGAGGGGTGTTGGTCTGAGATGAGAGGGAGGTTTGCGGCCTCGCAATGAGATTTTTTAAAACACCAAAAAATGTCCAACGATAAACCGATGACGGTGCCGCTATGGTCGACCTTTAGGGTATCAAACAAACTCTGATTGCGACGAAATTTGGCAGGCAACCTACGTATATTAAAATAAGACCACACACCAAGTCCCAACCCAATCCGAGAATATGTTATTCACACTTTTAAAAACAATATTTTAATGACGTCGAGAGCGCGTGCGTGTGTGGTTGGACTCAAGACGGACAACGACGAAAACAGAGAGAACCGACAACTAATTACAGAAGCGAGTTTTGAAAACTGGTGGCAACGAAGTGCCGATGCAATGCAGATGATGCACATGATGTGATGATGAATGCGACAATCAAATGAATCACATGATGACAACGGAATAAAAGGGTAATCTTCTGGATCGTCGGTCTCGGGCTGTTACAACTCTCCTACACTAACGACAGAACTCGCTCCGAGATCTAAGAATGAAAGGGGTACGAGGGTGAGAAAGAGTAATAGATAAAACTTAGTTGCTTCTTTGACAAACGAGTGAAACCAACAAAACTTAGAGGTTGCAAAGAGATGAAGAATGATACAAGGAACAAACAAGAATTCAAATAAAATTTTGGCACAACTTAGGTAGGAAATTGAGGCAAAATTTGATAAGATGGATAGATCTTGATAAGATTCACAACAGACCAACTAAATTGATATGCAAGGAAAGAACATGAAAGAAGACACAACACTCTCGTTAAATGAATAAGAAAGGAAAGAACATGATCTTGATAAAACTAAACAATGGATAAAAGAGGGCAACATCACAACAACTCCTGAACAAGAGAATAGAAACTAGCTCATTTCAAAGAAGGAATCGAGAATAAAAAGAAAAGTTCTATGTAAATTGAATTTGGCAAGCATCCTTGGAAGAAGAATTGAAGGGAGTTGTTGGAAAACTAACAACGAAAAGAACAAGCTTGTAGTGGACTTATGAAAACCATCCCAAAATAGTGAGGTGACAACCCGCCACTAAGATAAACAAGGATTGATTGGGACCAATGGGACATCCACAACTTCTTACACTAAGAAGATACATAGAGGACTTGTATCAATGATAATCACCATACTATCAACAATCCTTAGGAAAAGCTTTAGGTGAAATATAAAGCAGGATAACTCAATGCAGAAATCATGGGTTAAAAAATATCTAATGATCAAGAAATTGGTGGGTTTAATTATATCATTCTTGAAGAAATTCCCTTCGAGACTCGACTAACAGGAATGCTATAACACCACCTCAAAGGAAAAGGAGGAAGAATTGCACTTTGAAATGCAAGATAAAGAATACTTGAACACCTTGAACCGGAATATTGAATAACACCTTGAGAAAGAATTGAATGCTTTAAGAATCACCATGATGAACCTCCAGAATAGAAGGATGATAGAAAAGAATTGAAGCTCAAAAAAGAATAAGATTAAGACCTTGCAAAGACTTAGATGAAGCTTCACGAAGAGATGCTTGAGAAAACTTGGAACCCCGAAAAAAGAAGATTAATAACATAGATTAGAAACTTGCTATCACGAGCTACTCCGAAAGAAAGAATTGAAATCACTTGATGAAACAAGAATAAGAATTATGTTATGCTCATCCATCATCAAGTTGAATTAAGGACAAGCAATGGATTTAGCATACCACTTATTCTTCTCAAAAATACAAAAGAGCGATAGAAAAGGCACACGCTTGAGGAATTCTTGGAAGAAGCACCGGTAAGAATTTGTAATGAAAGAGGATAATACAAATGAACTTCGCTACATGAGGACAAAGAGATCATGATTCAATTAGGGAATACTTGAACAAGCCACCGACAAGAGTTCACAAATGAATGACGATACCAAGAATGAATGAAGATACATGAGAATGATGAGATAATGATCCGCCTAACAGAAAACTTCAACAAGGTACCAGAATATTTGAGATACCAACAAAGAGACAACAAGTGAGAACAATTTGAGAACGAAAGCTGAAAGCTAAGAACAAAGAAATCTTCTGAAATGATGGCCTTCGGAGGATCAAGACTGAAAACAAATTTGAAATGCACCAGATAGAAATGGAAGGAATCTCTCATCATCGAGAACAATTCAAGATGATAACACAAAGATGAAATGATGAATCATCTACATGAAAATAGAAAGAAAACTATTCTTTACCATGCATGGAGATACGTTGCAAACAACATGAACATTTTACATACTAGGATTGAGCAATCCGGATGCACACATAAATACCTACGAAATGAATCACCTAACATAACAACACACAAAACTATGCAAATAGTAGGTCAAACGGCTTTAAATATGCATGCAAGTTGGAAACTATTAATCTACACTTAATTCTACACGTTTTACATATAAAACTTGTTGCGGTCCATTACACGGTTCAAAACAACGGCATGGCACAATATACTTAAAATCCGCACAGGTTAAAGGTTAGGACTCACCTCGCGACCTCTTGGGACGGCCTGGGAGAGCGGCTGAGGAGGCGAGGCAGGAGCTGGGGTTGTGTCGGCTGGCTCGATGCTGGGCCGACTGCCCATGGGCTGGTGCGGGCGAAGCGGCCGAAGGGGCGGCTGGGCCGGTGCGGTCGTGTTGGGTGGTGGCCACCTGGCACCAGCGGGCAACGGGGCCGCTCCCGATTTGGATCTGACCAGATCGAGTGGCAAGGCGGAGCTCCTGGCAATGCAGTGGCTTGCGATAGGCAGGACTTGCGGCTGCCGGTGATGTGGGCTTCACCTGGTGGCGGGATCGACCGACGGTGGCAGGTCTCCATCGAACCACGGCCGACGGCGGAGCAGAGAGCTGCAGTGGGGCGAGGACGCGGGAGAAGGGAGCGAGCTTCTCGGGGGCACCTCCCCTCGGGGGCTCGGTGCAGCAGCTCGGGGAGCCGGGGCTGGTTCACGGGCGGCGGACGACGGATTTGGGCCCGGGAGGGCCAGATGCGGGCTTAGGCGGGCCTGGCTTGCGGAGGAGAGAGAGACTTGGGAAGATCTGGCCGGCGGCTAGGGTTAGGTTAGCACAGGAACTGTGGAGGGGTTAGGGCTTGCTGATTTGGGGTCTATATATAGCAAATGGGGCTTGGTTAGGTAGTTCTCCCATCCGATTTCAACCGTACGATCGCGATCGGACGGTCTCGGTCGCAAGCTTAGGCTACGTGGGCATAGTGTTTGTGTACAGGGGTGTTGGGCTGAGATGAGAGGGAGGTTTGCAGCCCGACAATGAGATTTTTTAAAACACCGAAAAACGTCCAACTATAAACCAATGATGGTGCCTCTACGGTCGATCGTTCGGGTATCAAACGAACTCCGTTTGCGACGAAATTGGGCAGGGGGCCTAAGTACATTAAAATAAGACGACATGCAAAGTTTGAACCCAATCCGAGAATATTTTATGCACACTTTTAAAAACAATAATTTAATGATGCCGCAGGCGTGTGCGTGTGTGGCTGGACTCAAGACACACAATGACGAAAACGGAGAGATTCGAAAACTAATAACGGAAGCGAGTTTTGAAAACTGGTAGCAACGGAGTGCTGATGCAATGCAGATGATGCGCATGATGCGATGATGAATGCGACAATCAAATGAATCACATGATGACAACGTAATAAAAGGGCAATCTTCTCGAGCGTTGGTCTCGGGGTGTTACAGGTTGTTATCACTTCCGACTGGGACATGAACTCGTACACGTGTGTGTATCTGCTGCGCCTAGTTAGACTTTGCACCTTCATTCATACCCCTAGGTACTATTGTCACGGTCATTTCCCACGACTGTTGGTGCCCATCGTGAGGCTGCGCGTTTAGCAAATCTAGCGCAGTTGGCGGTTTATCACATTTTTCGTCAAAATGATGACACTCAGCAGAGAGATCCTCTTCGGTTCCCTCACCTTCATCGTCGATGACTCGGCATGGCTACAGGATGCGCCACTGGACGCCGACGCCCTCCCTACACGGGGTACATCACATTTCAGTGCACTCACGCATGTAATCCTGATCTAGCATCCGTTGGTGCCGTAGCACTCGGTGCCCCCGCGCCCCACTGTCGTTCGCTGCAAGCGCTCTAGGCATTTGCGGATGTAACGATGGATCAAGTACACCATGGCCAATTAGGACATTTCCAGGCAGGTGGCTATGCTCAGCTCCGATGAGCCCACCGTCAACCTCTTTCCGTCATAAAGTGAGGAGTCACTCAGCGACTCCGACTGCAAAACCAGCAGGGGTGCCGCCAAGGTCTTGATGGCCGACACCAACAGGGGAGGCAACACAGGTTTCGTCGCGGAGAATTCTCCCGTGCATTACGACGGAGACGACAACCACCACATTCCACAATCGCTTACCGAGCAGTAGCGAGAGGAACTTTGGCGGAGGAGCGATCAAGCTCTCCGCACAACCATAACTGGGAATACCCTGAAGGAGATCGCGTTGGAGAACGCCCGTCTGGCAAATTTGGCCGAGCGCGAGAGACTCGAGCGACTCCGGCGGTCGCTCGACGCTCGGGCTGCAAGGGACCAACCGAGCTTCAGCCGCACTCGCAAGCAGTTCCTCCCGAACGACCGTTAGTGTCACATCCAGGTTATGTGGACACCTCTGTTGAACCTAGTCGTGGCCATTCGGATCGCTGATTCAATTTAGCCGAGTGACAGCGTGGCCGAGTAAGGCATTCGTCAGATCCGAGTTGTGTTAAAGACTGTCATGTAGTAGAATTCCGTAGTGTCGCAGTCGCCACATCACATTCACAACAAGTCCGTCCACGCGGACACCATGCACTCGGCTCATAGCCCACACGTGCAAAGAAGGCTCCAAAGGACTCCTCCTCTTCCGAGACGCCCGCATGGGGACTGGAGGCAAGGTCACCGAGACTGAAGCAAGTCACCTCCCTCGGGGTGTGGCTCACTTGGTCACCGCCCCCATGACCGCAGGCCAAGTCCCAATCGGCGTCGGGGTAATGGGGACGACGACTATCACGCCCCCGAGTTCAACGCTCGGTCTACAATCACGCAACATGTGGTTGATCGATCGCGAGCTGGTCGGGGAGTGTCCGGTCTCGAGTGCTTCGGCCGACACATCTGAGAGGCAGAAATCCCTTCAAACTATCAGTTGGCCATGGGGATCGGAAAGTTCAATGGTGAGTCGAAGCCAGAGACCTGGCTGGAGGACTACCGAGTGTCCATCCACATAGGCAGCAACGACGATTACGTTGCTATGAAGCATCTGCCCCTCATGTTGGAGGGGTCTGCAAGGGCGTGGCTCAATCAGCTGCCCTCCAGCAGCATCCACAACTGAGGAGATCTCGCCCGAGTGTTATCAACACCTTCGAGGGAATGTACAAGCGTCCAGGCGCCCTGACGGAGCTGCAACATTGTGTCCAAAGAGCAACGAGACTCTTAGGGAATACGTCCAACCGTGGACCATGCTGCACAACACCATGGAGAATGTCACTGAGCACCAGGTCGTGTGCGCTTTCAAAGCAGGCACTGTGTATAGTGAGTTGATTCTCAAGTTTGGCCGATCGGGGGACCTGTTCGTCAGTCGGGCCAAGGAAATCGCCAATCGGTAGGCGAATGGCGAAGCGGAAGACCGCCTCCATGGCGGTAAAGGACGAGCCAGCAAAACCCCTCAGTCGGGCAACGCTGGGAAGAAACTGAAGCGAAAAGACTACCCATCGGGCAAAGCCGAAGTAGCTGCTGTCCCAGGGCAGGGTCAAAATAAGTCTAAGAAAAAGAAAAAGGGCTAGGCTGGTAAAAAGAAGGTCGAGTCCAAGGGCAGCCTTTTGGATCAGCCATGCCCTATCCATTCTCGCAAAGAGGATGAAGCACAGACCATCCCCACCAGGCACACGGCTCGCGACTGCCATCTGCTCCAAAAGGAGATGGGTGGAGAGCCCTCTGGGGACAAGGAAGAAGTGGATGACTCCGCGGGGGTATCCGAACATTGAGGGGACCCTCATGATCTTTGTTGACGTTGAGAGCAAGAGCCGATTGAAGGTTATCAACCGGTAGGTGAACATGGCAGCCCTGGCTATCACAAAGTACGTCGACTGGGTGAAGACACCCGTCACATTAGACCAGTCGGATCACCCAGCCAACATAGCCACCGCCGGGAGGCAGGCGTTGGTGGTCGATCCAGCAGTCAATGGGTTCCAACTATGGAATGTCCTCATGGACGATGGCAGCAGCCTCAACATCATTGAAGTGGACACTCTCAAAGCCATGGACATCCTGTTGTATCAGCTGAGCAACAGTAATATGCAGTTTCACGGGGTCATCCCCGGGAAGAAGGCAGAATCACTCGGCCAGATCACTTTGAGCGTCGTATTCGACAACAATTTTTTTTGGCAAGGAGAGGTTGTCCTTTGAAGTGGTTGACTTTTGCAGCGCCTATCTTCCCATCCTGGGTAGGCCCGCCTACGCACGTTTCATGGACCGCCCATGTTACATGTATCTTAAAGTTAAGATGCCAGGGCCGAATGGCATGATCACGGCGACTGGCAATCAAAAGGTTGCCGAAGAGTGCCTCCCGCAACGCTCTAGGTTAGCCAACGAGCAAGTCCTCACAACCGAGCTTGATGGGTACAAGAAGGCGGTGGACACCGCGGATCTTCTCAAGTCTAAGCGGCCAGCTATTGAATCTGCTTTTCAGTCGGCCGGTGAGACAAAGCAGGTCCATGTCCACCCTACCGATCTGAGTGCTTATGCGATGAACATCCCCACCCCACTCGGAGAGAAATAGGAAGCGGAGCTCATCCAGTTCTTTCGCCAGAACTAGGATATCTTCGCAAGGAAGCCGTGTGACATGCCGTGGGTTTCCACGAAGCTAGCTGAGGAGATCGCTCGACTCCTAGGTACCGAGTTCATCCGTGAGGTCTACCACTCCGAGTGGTTGGCGAACATGGTCCTCGTGCCAAACAAGAACAGTTTACTCCGAATATGTGTTGACTTCAAGCACCTCAATCAGGCCTGCCCTAAGGACCACTTGCCTCTGCCCCGCATAGATCAAATATTTGATTCGAGTGTCGGATGTGAACGCCTTTCATTCCTGGATGCATACTCCTGGTACCACCAGATCCGAATGTATGGACCAGACGAAATAAAAAAGCCTTCATCTCCCGATTGGGTGTTTTTGTTACATCACGATGCCATTCGGCCTCAAAAACATTGGAGCTACCTTCCAACGCATGATTCAAAAGTGTCTACAGGAACAGATCAGTCGAAATGTCAAAGCGTACATGTACGACATCATGGTCAAGTCCAGGAATGGTTCCGACCTCGCCTAAACCTTCGCAAACCTTCGATGCTTCGGGATTAAGCTCAATATGGTCAAATGCACCTTCGGTGTACCGGCTGGTAAGCTTCTCGGTTTCCTTGTTTCTGAACGAGGTATCCATGCCAATCCCGACATGATCAGAGCCATTGTCCATATGAGATCTGTAGCGCATCCACGATGTGCACAGGCTTATGGGCTGCCCTGCAGCCCTGAGTCACTTCAACTCAATACTCGGTGAGAAGGTCGTGCCTCTTTACCGATTGATGAAGAAATCCGACAGATTCGAGTGGATCGACAAAGTGCAGGTGCATTCGACACCCAGCCGGTGTTGGCTGCTCCGAGCAGCCGGGAGCCCTTGCTCCTGTACATTGCTGCCACTAGCCAAGCGGTTAGCACCGTACACACTGTTGAGCGTGAAGAAGAGGACAAGACGTACAAGGTACAAAGGCCCATATACTACATTTCCGAAGTGCTGACCCCTTCAAAACAAAGCTATCCACACTACCAGAATATGGTTTATGGGATCTATCTGACTCTGAAGAAGGTGGCCCCCTATTTTCAAGAGGACTCGATCACTGTCATCAGTGACGCTCCCCTGGCAGAAATTCTGCACAATCGGGATGCAACTGGCCAAGTTGCCAAATGGTCGATTGAGCTCCTAATGCTGGAGATCAAGTTTGAAGCCAAGAAAGTAATCAAGTGTCAGGCCCTAACAGACTTTCTTGTCGAGTGGTTAGAGCAAGAGAAACTTCCTCCGTATATCCCCGAGCATTGGACCATGTTCTTCGATGGATCCAAAATGCTCCATGGCTAGGGGGCTGGAGTGGTCCTCGTTTCCCCTAGGGGAGATTGACTTAGCTACATGCTCCAAATCCACTCCGATTCATCCAACAATGAGGCCCTCCTGTATGGGATCTGCATGGCCATCTCACTCGGCATCTGGTGACTGATGGTTTATGGCGACTCGGATCTCATTGTCAACCAAGTAATGAAGGAATGGGACATCCGAAGCCCAGCAATGACAGTTTACTGCAACACGGATAGAAACCTAGAGAAAAATTTCAAAGGGTTAGAACTACACCATGTGCCCCGAGCCAAGAACCAAGCGGTCGACGACTTGGCGAAGATCGGGTCCACTCAGAAGATCGTTCTTAAGGGTGTGTTCCTCGATCATTTACGCACCACCTCAGTCAAGGAGGATCCCTTCACTGAAGACCCCCCACGAGCAATCGGTCCATCTAATCTGACTGAGATCGACGTCCCAGCCGTGGTTGACCTCTTCCACGAGATGTTGGTCATCACGTCCGAATGGAAACAAAATTATCTAGCTTACTTACTCCAGCAAGAGCTTCTCGAGAACGAAGAGGAAGCCCGCCAAATCGTTCGGTGGTCTAAAGCTTTCGAAGTACTCGGGACAAACTGTACAAGAAGAGTGTTATAGGAGTCAGGCAAAAGTGCATCTCCCTAGAGGAAGGACTACAAATCCTGTACGAGATCCACTTAGGAACCTATGGACACTAGGCGTCCTCTCGGACCCTAGTGTCCAAGGCCTTCCGAGCAGGTTTTTATTGGCCTCGAGCCAATGAGATAGCAAGGTACTTGGTGGACCTGTATATTGGGCACCAGTTCTACAAGAATCAGTTGCACAAGCCTGCATCCGCACTGAACACATTTCCCCTCACTTGGCCATTCGCCATATGGGGCCTCGACTTGGTCGGCCCTTTGCGAACTGGGATGAGTGGATTCACCCACCTCCTAGGTGCGGTGGATAAGTTCACCAAGTGGGTTGAAGCTAAACCCATCAAAAACTTGGACGAGGCGACTGTCGTCAGCTTCATTCGGCAGATTATCTTTAGATTCGGAGTCCCTCACAATATCATCACCGACAATGGAACCAACTTCGACTCGTATGAGTTTCGCGAGTTCTGCCACTCCTAGGGCACTCAGGTTAACTACGACTCCGTGGTGCACCCATAGTCGAATGGACATGCAGAACGGACGAATGGTATGATACTTCAAGGACTGAATCCCCACCTGTTGAGAGACCTCAAATATACTGCTCGCGCATGGGTTGAAGAATTACCATACGTCCCGAGGGGTACGAGAATGACTCCAAATCGTTCAACCAGGCGTACTCCATTATTCATGGTGTATGGCCAGAAGTCGTTCTGCCGAGTGACTTACATCACTACTCTCCCCGAGTAGAGCAGTAGAACGAAGCTGAAGCTGAAGTAGCACGCCAAGACAATTTGGATCTTCTGGAGGAAGAGAGGGAGGTAGCCCTCATTCGGTCCACGGCGTACCAGCAAGACCTCTAATCCTACCATGACAAACAAGTCAGGGGCCAAGCATTTCAAGAGGGGGATCTGGTCCTCTGACTGGACCAACAGAAACCCCACAAGCTAGCACCCCCATGGCAAGGGCCATTCGCCATCTCCAAAGTCCTGCACAACAGAGCTTATCGATTGTACAAGATCGATAAAAACGTGGAGGAACCCAGAACCTGGAACGCAGAACTTCTCCGCAAGATATACACATAGAACTTTACTTTTTCATTCCTATAATGAATCTGAATGATTAGAAGAATAAAGTGCTTACTTTCTTCAACTGCCCACAGACTCTTCACTCCGGTGAAACACACCCCGAGTGGGTGGAAAACCCTTAAATGCGAACCTGTTTTGGCTTAAGGTAAAACCCGCCTGGAGTGTGGACAATCTCCTCACTCGGGGGCTTTGTTGCGAACCAGCTTTCGCCGAAGCTAAAATGGTTCTGAATGAAGACAAGATCTTCGTTCGAACACCAAGATGGACACACCATCAACATGTTCGCAAGACCAAAACCATCTTGGTAGCGAACCTATTTCGCCTAAGGTAGACCCTTCCCCGAGTGATCTTGGAACCCTCCACACTCGAGGGCTTAGCTGGGAACCATCCTTCGCCTAAGTTAAAGCAGTTCCGAATGAAGGCAAGATCTTCATTCAGATGCCAAGATAAACAAATAAAATATTTCATGGTAGCAAACCTGTTTCACCTAAGGTAAATCCTTCCCCAAGTGAGGACACCCTCGACACTCGGGGGCTTAGCTGCGAACTATCCTTCGCCAAAGTTAAAGCGGTTCCGAATGAATACAAGCTTCATTCGGACGCCGATATGAACTGTACAATCATCCCAAGTAGCGATTCGACTTTCACCTAGGGAGAAATGATCTGGAGTGTGGATAACCTCAACACTTGGGGCTTAGCCGCGAACCAGTTTTCTCCTATCACGAACGATCCCGAGTGAGGACAACCTCCTCACTCGCGGGCTTAGATGCGAACCAGTTTTCGCCTAAGTCACGAATGTTCCCGAGTGAGGAAAACCTCCCCACTCGGGGGCTTAGCCGCGAATCAGAATTCACCTAAGTCAAAAACAATGCCGAGTGAGGACAACTTCCACACTCGGGGACTCAGACGCGAACTAGTTTTCGGCCAAATATAAATAACCCCAAATAAAAACGACCAAGCAAATAAGATCCAAACTCAAATACAGATAAACGAGATAAGGTTTAGCTAAAGGTACGCAAAAGAGAGGGCCCAGAGCCGACTCGAAATTTGGGGTTACATAAAAATCACTCGGCATCCTGAGGCAAATTAAAGCTTAAACGTTTTTCCTCCAAGCATCGCTCGGAGGCCGAAGATACCACCGCTTGTATGGAGGTGTCAAGATTGATTTCCTCTTTGATCTGTGTGGCAGCCGCCATGAACATCTCCATGAAGTCTTCAAACTTGGCGCTTTTGCGGTTGACTACCCGAGGATTCTTCACCTTCTATTCACCCACCCCCTTGCAATGGATGCACACGAGCAGAAGGGCAATGTCTACTCCGGCCCTTGCCGACGAATTCTTCCACGACCTGAGTTCACTCGGAATGGCCTTCACACGGTTCACAATGGACTTGGCATCCTTCAAAGGAGAATGTTCACTGGCTTTCTCCTGGTTAATCTCCCCAACGGCTGACTGAAGCAGCTTCAAAAAGCCAGTACATAATTGACACGATCCTCCAGCCTGAGGAGAGTCAAAGCAACGATGTCCTTCAGAAGCCCTTGATATGTCCCAAACATATCTATAATTTCTGCTTGTTTCATGATCTTTTGGGTTACATTTTTATATGTTTTGCTACATTTCTATATCATTTTACACATATTTGGACTAACCTACTAACTCAATGCAACCAGTGCCAGTTTCTGTGTGCTGATGTCTATTTTGCAGGGGCTTTTACCCAATTTTCCGAAGCCTGAAAAATTCCGAGAAAAATATATAAAAATCAGCGTACCGAAAGCTTACAAATCATCGAAGATGGGCCAGATGGGGGCCAGGGGCCGCCGAGGCGACCTGTGGGCTCGGCCTATCCCCTGACTGCGCCAAGAGGACGCCTGGATAGGTCCCACCTGCTCCGGTGCCCTTCTTTCGCCTATAGTTACCCCTTCACGAGGAAAACCCTACATAGGATCCAGAATTGTGAATTTCTCCATCGTCCCGCTGCCGCAACGCTTTCAAGATCGGAGGCGTTAGGAGACCTCTTCCCGGCACCCTGCCGGAGGGAGGATTGACCTCCGGGAGCTTCTCCACTGCCATGTACGCTTCCCAGACATGCCGTGAGTAGTCCTCTTTGGACCATGGGTCCATGACCAGTAGCTATGTGATGTCTTCTCTCCAATCTTGGGCTTCAATGGTTAGTCCTAGTGAGCAGCCCTACATGATCAATGCATCTTTGTAATTCTCTTGCTATTGCTATGCTCGGTTTGTTGGGATCCGACGGATTATGAGATTATGTTCAGATTATTATGAGTTATATATTTGATTATCCTTTTATATTATGTTCCTTAGTGATTCATGCATGTTCTCCGTTGCTATTTATTGCTTTGGCCGAGTAGTAGATTGTAACTCCAAGAGGGAGCGTTATGCATGATTGTGGCTTCATGCCCCTCGATGTCTAGCTTGAGTGACAAAAACATGAGACTAGGGGATGTATTTTTTCCACCAGGGAGAAAACAACGGTTCTGGTGACCACGGTTGCAAGGATTGTTTACCTTACGCATAGTTCGTTAATGCAGTTGTCCGTTGCTTTGAGTTTACACTTCGGGTGGGGCTCGCAACCTAATATCGACAAGATGTTCTGGATAGATATCTCAAGGTGGATGATTAGTAAGTAGATGCCGATGAATAAACGGTCTACTTGTCTTGGCGCACTGCCCATTACTATTGAACCTCTAACTATCAAGTAGCATAATTAGCATTGCGGTGCGTTCATAATTCTATCAATTGCCCAACTGTGATTTGTTTACCCAAGCATAGTTGTTTATCGTCATTTGGGAGAGAGACATCATAACTGAACATCATGCGACTCCGGTCCATATCACCAACGTTGCTTACACCTCCATCATTTACCGTTTTCATTTACTTTTCAGTTGCAATCACTATTACTTTTCCCGCTTGTGTTTTGATCCTTTGCAAACTACAAGGCCGGAGAGACTGACAACCTCTCTGTACTCATTGGGAGGAAAGTTATTTGTTGTGTGTGCAGGTCCATGTCTTCTCCTAGCGCCAACATTGGAGACACCTACTTGTTGATCCTAGGAGTCCTCCTGGTTCAATAAACCTTACACTCTTTGTGTGAGGGAAAACTTGCTACTGACTACATCTCAACCTTCCACTTGGGGTAACCAATGAGGTGGGAGAAGTATATAGATCATCTCGTCATCAAGCAAAGTTTTCTGGCGCCGTTGCCGGGGGCTCTAGTCTTCAAGATAGGGAGTTGCATGCTATATTTTACCTTTGCTTTTTAGTCTTGTTAGTTTGCTTTCTAGCTTTTGCTGTAGAGTCTTATACCAAAAACCACAAAAAATTTAGTTCCTTTGTTCTTTTTTGTTGCCGTTGCCATGGGTTCCACCGAGAACACCAAGTTGGGTGACTTCACTAGTCACAACAACAATGATTATACGTTCTCTTCTATTGCTCCAGTTACCAGTAAGGGTGTTTTTACAAATAAACCTTGTAACTTGGGAAGACATCCAAACTCTTATAAGAGAGAGAAAATCAAAGATAGAGGATGGCACTACAATTCTACTTAATAGCAATGGTATTGATTTTAACAATTGTACTCTCTCCGAAGTTATCACCTTTTTTGCAAAGAATGGCTAAAGACCCCCACACTAGTACACTCAATATTGCCTTCACCAAGCATATTACCAATGCTCTTATCAAAGCTATGGAGGATAAGCTCAAGCTAGAGACTTCTATTCCTAGAAAACTAGAAGATGGTTGGGATCCTATGGTCAAGATCAAATTGAATAATATCTGTTGCTTTGCATTATGTGATGTTGGAGGTAGTGCTTCCGTTATGCCCAAAAGAATGTATGATATGCTTGTTTGGAAACCTTATGATCCATGTTCTTTTGGTGTTTGTCTTGTTGATTCTTCCATAAAGAAACCTTTAGGGAGGATTGATGATGTTCTTATTGTTGTCAATGATAATTATGTTCCCGTTGATTTTCTTATTATGGACATTGAATGTGATCCTTCATGTCCAATTATTTTGGGACGTCCTTTTCTCTACACCGTTGGTACTATCATTGACATGAAAGAGGGGATCATTAAATTATAGTTCCCCCGCAAAAAGGGAACGAAACACTTCCCTCGAAAGAAGATTAAGTTACCTTATGATTCCGTTACTCGGGCAAGTTATTCTTTTGTAGTTGATAACACTTGATCTCTTTGCATCATGCCTAGCTTAAAGGCATAAAAGAAAGCGCTTGTCGAGAGGCAACCCAATTTGTTTTTCCTTTCTGTTTTAGTGGTCTAGATGCTTGGTACTACTGTAACAACATCATTGTATCTTTATTTTTAAGCTTTGTGCCAAGTTATAGCCTCCGATTGCAAGAAAGTTCAAAAATTGTGACATGCTGTCCAAAAACAAATTCTGTTTGCCTGACGAAAAAATTCCCCAAACATCACCAGATCATATTTTTGGTCTGAATTGTTTTGATAGCATGCTCTATATAATTGCGTTCCTAGCATCTGTTTTGAGTTTTTTGATCTCAGTTGTAGAAGTGCCCTGAATAAATTATTTACTACCTGTTGTCCTGTTTTTCACAGATTCTGCCATGTTTTGCATTTTCATTGTTTTGCAAATCCTAATCTTACTTTTTATTTGCAAAAACCTTTGGGAAATCATGAGAAACAGTATCTATTCATGAAAATCTTTATTTCCAGCAGGTAATGAATTATTTTATTAAGGGTACTAACCACTCTAATCAGCTTATGATGAGTTTCGTATGAAGGGAGTTTTCAAGTATGCGATGGGAGATGATGAAAGAACATACAGGAGTGTCAAGCGCTCAATATTGGGCATGCCCCATGCACCCAATAAATATTGAAGGAGACTCAAGCGCCTAAGCTTGGGGATGCCCCCATGCATCCCTTTCTCTATCAACAATCATCAGTTCGTCCATCTCCATGCTATATTTTTATCACTTCATATGTTATGTGCTATGCTTGGACCGTCCCACTATTTAATTTTTAGTTTGTTTTAGTTTTGCTTGCTCTTCATAACAAGTCGGAACCTAGCCAACCTTGTTTGGGACAGAAACACGCTCCATTCCACTCTAGGACACAACATAGGTTTTCATGCTTATCTTTTTTGTGTGTTCTGTATCTTTCCATAGCTATTGTCAAGCTTAGCTCTTAGTTTTCATGCTATATCTTTCTAAGAGCTATTATTTGGGTTGCTTTTGGAACTCTCTTGAGTTATCATGCTTATCTTGAGAGTTGGCTTGTTGCACTGAGTTGTGTGTCTTGTATGGGTAGGTAATTAAGATTGCTATTTAAGTATAGTAGTAACTTGCAATAGTTTTCAGGTATTGATTTGAGTAATGTTTGGACTATTGGTGCCAAGAGCTTGAGCCTAGTAGTGATAGATGTCGTCTTTTGGGAAATCCGTGTGTTTTTCAAAAACTAAAAATTAGTTGAGAACTCTAGCTACTAAATTGATCACCAACCTCTGGAGGGGTTGGAATATATAGAGTACCCTCACGTTACCATGAGTCGAGGATGCGGAAGGATAACCAAACCCCCAAACACTCCTCCTCGGGATTCTTGTCTCTTTGTGAAATTCCTAACTAGATAGAGAGTTACCAATAATAAGTGTATGGGTTCTTCCACCATACGTATTTTGCTAGCCTATTTGGTACTGTGCATTGCCCTTTCTTACATTGAGAGTTCGCGAAAACTTCGCCGGTGCATCCAAATCCATGACATGATACGCTCTCACATACATAAGCCTCATTATATCTTTCCTCAAAACAACCATCGTACCTATCTATTAAGGCATTTCAATAGCCTTTCCGAGATACATTGCCATGCAACATCCACCATCTCATGACTTGATCTTCATGTCATACATGCTTTTGCTTGATCGTAGAGCTGCATGATAGTTGGGCCTTGCCCATATTATTGCTACACGACGCGCTGGTGTCATTGCATATCCTGCTACACTGACAGAGGCATACATTTGCATATATCATGATAGTTTTCACTTGTCTTTATGTTGACTACTTCTTATAAATTGTGATGATCTTCTCTTTATTCATGTAAAACATAGAGTGTTGCCCTTAAGTGACGGAAAGATCCCAAAGAGGAGAAAACAAAAGATCCCAAAGAGGGAAAATGATTGATAAAAATAAAGAGCCAAAGAGGCCACACAAAAATTGAAAAAAAAGAGAAAAATAAAAAAAGAGAAGGGGGCAACACTACTATTCCATTTGAAGATCCACACTCGTACTCCATTGCTATATTTGTACTACATAGAGATTGTCATTCATGCATAAGTATGTGGGGACCCTTACACTATAGAACTGGGTTTGCATATTCCAATGATGAGCCTCCTCAAATGAGCTCTAGGTCTTCATGAGCAAACAAGTTGGATGCACCCCCACTAATTCCATTGGAGAGTTTACCTTAGCTCATATGTGCATCCGTTACATGGCAATCCCTACTCCTCACATCATATCTATCATTTGGCTTTCTCTCGCCTATGGTTCTCCTCATGGATGTGAGCCTTTCACACTATTTTGTCTTCCTTCCCCATCATTATTCTATTTTCCATCCTAAGTGCCAACATACCTTGCTTACGCTCATCCATTGCATGAGTGCTCAAAGTCGAAAGGGAGAGGATTATTTTGACTTGTGCCTGACTAGTGGTCTGGGATGAGTTAAAATAAAATTCCGAAGGAGACCAAGTGTGAATTTTTTTTAGATTGAGTTCTCATTTAAAAAATATATTTTATGATCTCAACCCATCTCCCACTTCTTGCACGCAAACACCATTTGGAGACATTCGAGTCACGGACAGCGAGAGCTCTTGCACCTTTATGTTCTTACTTTGCTAATTTCGAAACTACATATAAACTCTTGCTTGTTATTGTCTTGACTTGACTTTCATATCTCACTTGCTTTACTTAGAAGTTATTATATGTGTGTTACCATGTCACCACAGAAATTATTGTGTTATCATTTATGTACTCGAGGACGAGGAGAAACTAAGCTTGGGGATGTTGATATGTCCCAAACGTATCTATAATTTCTGCTTGTTCCATGATCTTTTGGGTGACATTGTTATATGTTTTGCTACACTTTTATATCATTTTACACATATTTGGACTACCCTACTAACTTAGTGCACCCAGTGCCAGTTTCTGTCTGCTGATGTCTATTTTGTACGGGCTTTTACCCAATTTTCCGAAGCCCGAACAATCCCGAGAAAAATATATAAAAAACAGCGTACCGGAAGCTTACAAATCACCGAAGATGGGCCAGATAGGGGCCAGGGGCCGCCGAGGCGACCTGTGGGCGCGGCCTATCCCCTGACCGCGCAAAGAGGCCGCCTGGATATGTCCCACCTCCTCTGGTGCCCTCCTTTCTCCTATATTTACCCCTTGAGGAGGAAAACCCTACACAAGATCCAAAATCGGGAATTTCTCCATCATTCCGACGCCGCAGCTCTTCCGAGACCGGGAGCGTCAGGAGACCTCTTCCCGGCACCCTGTCGGAAGGAGGATTGACCTCCGAGAGCTTCTCCACCGCCATGGATGCTTCCCGGACCTGCCATGAGAGTCCTCCTTGGACCATGGGTCCATGACCAATAGCTATGTGATTTCTTCTCTCCAATCTTGTGCTTCAATGGTTAGTTCTTTTGAGTTGGCCTACATGATCAAGGCATCTATGTAATTCTGTTGCTATTGCTATGCTCGGTTTGTTGGGATCCGACGGATTATTATATTATGTTCAGATTGTTATGAGTTATATATTTGACTAACCTTTTATATTATGTTCCTTAGTGATTCATGCATGTTCTCCGTTGCTATTTATTGCTTTGGCCGAGTAGTAGATTGTAACTCCAAGAGGGAGCGTTATGCATGATTGTGGCTTCATGCCCCTCGATGTCTAGCTTGAGTGACAGAAACATTAGACTAGGGTATGTGTTGTTGCCACCAGGGAGAAAACAACGGTGCTTGTGACCATGGTTGCAAGGATTGTTTACCTTACGCATAGTTCGTTAATGCAGTGGTCCGTTGCTTTGAGTTTACACTTTGGGTCGGGCTCGCAACTTAATATCGGCGAGATGTTCTGGATAGATATATCAAGGTGGATGATTAGTAAGTAGATGCTGATGAATAAATAGTCTACTTGTCTTGGCGTACTGCCCATTACTATTGAACCTCTAACTATCAAGTAGCATAATTAGTATTGCGGTGTGTTCATAATTCTGTCAATTGCCCAACTGTGATTTGTTTACCCAAGCATAGTTGTTTATCGTCATTTGGGAGAGAGACATGACTAGTGAACATCATGCGACTCCGGTCCATATCACCATCATTGCTTACACCTCCATCATTTACCGTTTTCATTTCCTTTTCTTTTGCAATCACTACTACTTTTCCGCTTGTGTTTTGATCATTTGCAAATTTCAAGGCCGGAGAGATTGACAACCTCTGTGTACTCGTGGGAACAAAGTAATTTTGTGTGTGTCCAGGTCCACGTCTTTTTCTAGCTCCAGGGTGGGAGACACCTACTTGTTGATCCTAGGAGTCCTCCTGGTTCGATAAACCTTACACTCTTTGTGTGTGGGAATACTTGCTGCTGACTACATTTCAACCTTCCACTTGGGGTAACCAACGAGGTGTCAGAAGTATATACATCATCTCGTCATCAGCCCTCTCTTGGGATCAAGGTCCTTTTCTATTCACGTCGTTTCTTCTTCAACATCAGCGGCAAAGGCTACACTCAACAGAAAACACAGGATGAGAAACATCACAGCGATATTTCAGAGTGATCATGGGGAAGTATTCGGACGCTCGACATACGTTTCAGCTTCTCACAGAGTTCCATGCTGAAGTCCTTGACAAATTTCTCCAGCTCAGCTTTCTTGACAGTGACCTTCTCCAGGTTGGTTTCCCACTCGGCATAATGCTTCTTCAGCTCAGCAAGCTCTGCCGCGGTCTTCTCCGCACCAGCTTTTAGTAGCCGATTCTCTTCCTCCAAAGTACCAACCGTCATAAGCTTGGCCTCGGCCGCCTCGGTCTTGTGCATGGCATCCTTCCAAGCGGATGCGAGTTCTTCTTTCCTCTTCTCTAGGACATCCTTCATGGTAACTAGAGAGATGAAATTCTTCAGCCTCTCACAAAGGCGATCTGACAAGACAGCCTTAGTCGGATAAGAAAAGATAACCTAATGGATAATCAGTCGGATGGCAAGGACATACCTTCAGTTGTTCAATTTTCCTGCTCCACTCGCTTTTTCTTGGATTTCTCCGCATCGAGGCTCAGTCGGAGTTCCTGAAACACTTTCTCCATGGCATCATCGTGGCCCACGGGCCCACAACCAGTGTGCAGTCAACAAATACAAGTAAGGCATAACATAATGTCGCAAGTCTAAGACTACCGCCGAGTGCCAAAGACGATGGTAGCCTCGGGGACTACACCGAGTGGGTGCGCTCAGTGCGCGCCCACTGGAATGATAGAGGATAAAGGATCCGTACCCGACCGGCCAATATCAATCGAAACAAACAAACTGAGACTATTGCCAGCTGCTCCAGTTGGAAGTAGCGTAGGGGACAACACCCAGTGGGTGCGCTCAGTGTGCCCCCACTGGAAAAATGGAAGAAAGAAAAGGGCTCCGCACCCTACTGGACTGTGTCGAACATACAAATAAAAAAAGACTACAGCTGACTGACCCTGTCACCGATAGCCTCGGGTATTACACCTAATGGGTGCGCTCAGCGTGCTCCCACTAAAAGCAACCACCCAGCGGGTGTGCCTCTGTGCATGCCCACTCGGGATTCCTACTAAGGAACAGATTTAGAAACAAATACATGTATAAAGGACTTACCCGAATGTTCTTTTTCACGGCTTCACTCGCGTCGTACGCCTTCTTCAATCCCCCAACCATCATGTCCAGCTGAGCCAAGGCCTCCTTGCGCGCCTCCTGGTGGTGCTCCGAGGTATCGTGGAGCTCGAAGGTGTTATGATCCTTGTGGATAGACGACGAAGTGGTCAGCGGATACGGTTCGAGTGACGCCCGAGACGAGGCGATGTCCTGCCCCATGGGAGTCTTGGACTTGATGCTCACTCGGCTGGGAGACGTGTGACAGCCCGATGCCGACGCCTCAGAAGATTCCCCTTCATTTCCATTTCCGTCGTGTCATTATATTTTGTTTGTTGCATCATCATTTAGTTTGCATCATGGCATCATGCATGGCATCATGTCAACTGTGTTTTGTCGGTGTTGCTTGTTGCTCCATGTTGTTGGGTGTTAGTGCTTTGTGAGTGGCGTTGTTTTGTTGGAGTGATGAGAGTGGGTGCCTGAGAGCCACCTCAAAACCATGTTGCACCGCGGACCTAAAACCTTCTCTCCCCTCTTATTTCATTTTTGTGGTTTTGCTAAAGATTTCAGTTTTAACCCCTTCAAAATAAATTCATCTTCTTTTAAAAATCCTTTTATTAAATGTTGGGGCAACCCCTTGGGTTTCCTTTATTTTTTAATTTTTTTTATTTTCAAAAAAAAATCTCATTTTCTTTTCTCCTTTAAAGAGATTTTATTTTATTCTTTAAATAAAAGAGGTTTTATTTTAATTCTTCAAAAGGTTTTATTTTTATCCGTTTAAAAAATGCCCAATCTATTTTAAAGTTGGGTATATTTTTGAAGGAGTCAAAGGGCATTTATTTTATTTTATTAAAACCTCTATTTTGGTGGTTGTTTTCTGTTTAAAATAAAATAAAACCAAAAAAACAAGAGTTAGAGGGAGAGGAGCCAGCCTGCTAGGCCCAAGGCCCAGCACGTCCTCCCCTGCCCTAGCGAGTCATCTCCTCCTCTCTAGTTCCCCATCTCCTCCCCCCGTTCCTTCCTCCTCCTCGATCCCTCTCGTCTCCTCCCTCTGCCGTAGCCCCCTCATCCTCGATCCCCTCCAGCGGCTCGTCACGCCACGCTGCCGCCGCCCGCCATGCTCGCCCCGTCGCCGCTCCTCCCTCGGCTCGCCG